>NC_083717.1:108506245-108817014 GCF_028564815.1 Eubalaena glacialis | reverse complement strand
GCTTCTCTGACACCCTGTTTAAGATTATAAACCAGGGCTTCCCTGGTGGCGCAGTGGTTAAGAATCCGCCTGCCAATGCAGCAGACACGGGTTCGAGCCCTGGTCCGGGAAGATCCCACATGCCGCGGAGCAACTAAGCCCGTGTGCCACAACTACTGAGCCTGCACTCTAGAGCCCGCGAGCCACAACTACTGAGCCCGCGTGACACAACTACTGAAGCCCATGCGCCTAGAGCCCATGCTCCGCAACAAGAGAAGCCATGCAATGAGAAGCCCACGCACTGCTACGAAGAGTAGCCCCCGCTCTCTGCAACTAGAGAAAGCCCGCATGCAGCAGCAAAAACCAATGCAGCCAAAAATAAATAAATAAAGTAAATACATTTTAAAAAACCAAAAGATTATAAACCACTCCCGCTGCCCTGGTACTGTCCAGCCCTCCTTCGTCCTTTATATTTCTCCACAGAACATGCCATTTTAAACATTCTATGTATTTACTTTTATGTTTTGTTTATTATTTATCTCTCCCATTAGAATGTTAGCTTTTTGAGGGCAGTGATTTTTATCTGTTATGGTCTCTGCTGTATCCCCAGCATCTAGATGGGCACGTGGCCCATAGTAGGCCTTCTGTAAGTACTTGCTGGGTGAGGAGCTTGGTGACTAAGCTCCGGGTCTGATCTACGTTATGTTTTGTATCAGTTGTTTGCTAGGCTGGAGATCTTTGAATATGGCACCAGAGCACACACTCTATACCTCTCGTTTCAGTTAGTTAGACTGGAAATGGGTCAACAGGAAATCCCCAAATATTGTTTGAATCCTTTTTTTTTTTAACCTTTCACTCCCACCAGCTTTTTATCTAAAGCTAGTAGAATTCACCAAAGAAAGACATTAGGAGAAAAGAAAGCTAAGACAATATCCCTTGTAAACACAGACGCAGAAATCCTTGACAAAACATTAGCAAATTGAATCCAGCCAAAGATAATACTTCATGACAAGGTGGGGCTGATCCAGTTGAATTAAGAGTTCACTGTAGCTAGCAATTGTCAGGTCACAGCCCTCTCACATTCACAGCAGGACAATGACAGATTCAACAGCCCAGCTTTATAAAGGCTCTGGTAATCCCAGGAGGTGAACTTGCGAAATAGACTCTGTGGCTGCCAGAAATTATATTGAACTAGAAGAGAGAAAAAGGTTTTGTTTTCATGCTGCTTCTGATGGTATCTTAAGGATTTATCCCACCAAATTACTTTGCAGGACTTTTTTGGTGCTTTAGCAAGTAAACCCCCTTGACAGGCCTCTCAGGTAAGAGTTTGAACCTCATCCCTGAATTGAACTCTGTTAAGAAACAATGACACTATAGTAGTAATCCAAGTTTCCATTTGTTTTTCTCTAAGGTCTGTTTCCTTGTCTGACACTTTTTTTTCTCCTGACTCATTTGTAATCTGTTTGCTTGCAATGTACTTTTCTGCTTTGTTGTGGTTTTCTCTCTTCCAGTGTCTTTTTCACTACTGGATCATTAAGTTTTTTTGTTTTTTTAAAAAAAATTATGTATTTATTTTTGGCTGCATTGGGTCTTTGTTGCTGCACGCAGGCTTTCTCTAGTTGTGGCGAGCGGGGGCTACTCTTTGTTGTGGTGCGCAGGCTTCTCATTGCGGTGGCTTCTCTTGTGGAGCACAGGCTCTAGGTGTGCGGGCTTCAGTAGTTGTGGCACGTGGGCTCAGTAGTTGTGGCTCACGGGCTCTAGAGCACAGGCTCAGTAGTTGTGGCACACGGGCTTAGTTGCTCCGCAGCATGTGGGATCTTCCTGGACCAGGGCTCAAGCCCATGTCCCCTGCATTGGCAGGCGGATTCTTAACCACTGCGCCACCACGGAGGTCCCGATCATTAAGTTTTTATAAGCCAACTGGACTATAAAATACATGAGGGCAGGTTCTATGTCTTTCTGTTCACTCGTGTGTACCCAGCAATGCTGGGCACACGGGAGATTGATCTATAAATAACTTTTGGATGGATGAATGGAAAAATGAATGGCCTTTTAGTCAGCTTAATCCGTCACAGTACTAGGTTTTTCCTTTGGAATCTTTTTAAAAGCATATGTTCTTCCTAACTTCTACTCAAGGTGTTTTTTTTTTTTAATTGTATTTATTTTAGCTTTCTGGTTATTTGAAATCCAGATAAATGGATGTTTTACTAAATAATGAAATTGTGAACAGAGTTGCTTATGCACTCTTTTTCATTAGGGTCTGTTTCTTTTCAGGTCTGGTATGACTCTAAGACATTTGCTCATTGGGAAGGAGCATGTACTGTAAAGATCCCAGTAGCCTTGGACACGGTAAGTTATTTTCAGACTGTTATTTTTACCTATTGTGCTGTATTAGTGTACTCGGGCTGCCATGACAGGATACCATAGACTGGGTGGCTTCAACAACAGAAATTTCTTTTCTCACAGTTCTAGAGGCTGGAAGTCCCAAATCAAGGTTCCAACCAATTCAGTTCCTGGTGAGGGCTCTCTTCCTGGCATGTAGACAGACACCTTGCTGTGTCCTCATATGGCAGAGGGAGAGAGTGAGCTCTCTTGTCTCTTATAACACTAATCATTTGGATCAGGGCCCCACTCCTATGACCTGATTTAGTCTTAATTACATCTGTAAAGGCCCTGTCTCCAAATACAGTCGCATTGGGGATTGGGGCTTCAACGTGAATTTTGTGGGGACACATTTAGTCCATAACATGTGCCTACATAGAAAGAACCAAGGACATCAGTGTTCTGCATGATAACACATACATATGAAGACTGAATGTAGATTAGTGGTTGCCTAGAGCTGAAGGCAGGGAGAGGGTTTTGGGAGCAATGGGGAGTGACCACTAATGGGTATAGCGTTTCTTTTTGGGGTGATTTTAAATTGATTATGGTAATGGTTGCATGACTCTGAATATACTAAAAACCATTTAAGTGTACACTATAAATGGGTGAATTGTATGACATGAATTATATCAATAAGGCTGTTAAATGTGAAGGAAAAAAGAGTATAAAAAACATACTCTGATTTACATTTGTATGTCTAAGAAAAATAATAACACTGACAACAGAGAGTATACATGATGGTCCCCACATACACCATACAGAATATTCTTCTACAACACCAAGTCAGAAAACATGAGTTTTTAGTTGGACCTCTAGGCCCAAGGGGAGGCTATGAGTTATGATTTTAGACTCAGAGTGGCCCATCTAGGCTGCATTTCTGAAGGGAATTTTGCTCCTGCAGCTGAATCACAATGACTACCACAGGCCCTAAGTAGTGTAAAGATTTATAAAGAGATATTGATGTTATTTTTTAAAATTCTCAGCAGCAATATGAACTCCATTATACAGAAAATGATTTCAGATGCCAACTTTCAGATCTAGAAGAGACCTCACCATTCATCTACTTGAATCCCTCATGCTTACAGGTGAAGAAAGTGAGGTTCAGAGAAATTAAATTTCTTGTCCAGGGTTGCAGCTAAATTGTGGCAGAACTGAGACAAGACCCCGGGTCAACTGGACACCTACTCCAGAGCCCATTCATACTAACTTACTGCCTCATTCTTTGAAGGAAAAAAAAAAGAATAAGAAGAGATTGGCTGATGAGGGTGGGGAGGTAGATGTGCTTTACTTCTTGCTGCTGACTTCAAGTCAAGCAGAGGGTGGACATCTTAACTACTCCACCCTGATTCCCAGTTTCATGTATACAGCAGTCCCCCTTATCTGCAGTTTCACTTTCCACAGTTTCATTTACCTTCAGTCAACCATGGCCCAAAAATATTAACTGTGGAACTTCCCTGGTGGCGCAGTGGTTAAGAATCCATCTGCCAATGAAGGGGACCACGGGTTCAATCCCTGGTCCGGGAAGATCCCACATGCCACAGAGCAACTAAGCCCGTGTGCCACAACTACTGAGCCTGCACGCCTAGATCCTGTGCTCCACAACAAGAGAAGCCACCTCAATGAGAAGCCCATGCACCGCAACTAGAGAAAACCTGCGTGCAGCAACGAAAACCCAGTGCAGCCAAAAATAAATAAATAAAAATAAATAAAATTTTTAAAAAAGAAAAAATATTAACTGTGGTCCAAAAACATTAAATGGAAAATTCCAGAAATATACAATTCATATGCTTTAAATTGCATGCTGTCCTGAGTAGCATGACAAAATCTCGCGCCATCCTGCTCCCTCCTGCCCAGGACATGAATCATCCCTCTGTCCAGCAGATCCACACTGTGTGTGCTACCCGCCCATTAGTGTAGGGGAAATACCTTTATATAGGGTTCAGTACTCTCCTCGGTTTCAGGCATCCACTGGGGGTCTTGGAACGAATCCCCTGTGGGGAAGGGGGGACTACTCTATTCTTGCTCTTTTCCCCGCTTGTACATTACTCAGAGCAAAGTACAGGCCTTCACGTGATCCAGGGAGCTTCCTTACAGAGGACTGCACTGGGAGGCAGGGAACCTACTGGGCTGTCGCTGCTGGGAATGCCATTCCAGAAGACCCATAGATAGGGGCCATGCCTACAACCCTGTTGTCAGAGTCACTTCAAGTGCCCTTGGTGGCTTCTATAACAAAAGTTTCACAGTTTTACCCTCAGAAGTGAGTCAGTCATCCTGGTGATCAGGGAAGCAGGAGCAAGAAGGGTATAGGCTGAAGTAAGGACAACAGTCATCTTTCCCAAACCAAGAAACTACCATCTTTTTTTTTTTTTCTTTTCGGCTTAGTCAGGTCTTAG
This sequence comes from Eubalaena glacialis, assembly GCF_028564815.1. Taxonomy (NCBI): domain Eukaryota; kingdom Metazoa; phylum Chordata; class Mammalia; order Artiodactyla; family Balaenidae; genus Eubalaena; species Eubalaena glacialis. Next base: position 108,812,260 of record NC_083717.1, on the reverse strand, counting down.
TTGCAGCACATGGGATCTGTCGCTGCTGCGCGCGGGCTCTTCATTTCTGCGCGTGGGCTTCTCTCTAGTTGTGGCGCATGGGCTCAGTAGTTGCGGCTTGCAGGCTTTAGTTGCCCTGTGGCATGTGGGATCTTAGTTCCCCGACCAGGGATCAAACCTGCGTCCCCTGCATTGGAAGGCAGATTCTTAACCACTGGACCACCAGGGAAGTCCCTACCATCTTTTATAAAGACATACATATGTACATCTGGGCCTGCTCAGACAGACAGACAAATTCTCTCTTTAGCAGGGTCCTAGAAATAAACTTGTTTGTTATATTGACAGGAAAATTAAAAATACAAAACAGGAAAGGCTACTTATAGGATAGTCAGAACAGATAATAAATTGGTGAAGGGTGAGAAGTTTCCCTAATAATTTAAAAATGAACCATTTTTAGTGTTTGAACTCTTTTCCTTTTAATGCCAGGGCCCCCATATTTGCCATCTCTGTGTTCACAAATTTATTTTGCCTTTGAGTCTATACTTGTAACGAATGTGAGTCTTGTACAATGAAATATTTTAAAAGTCTACTTTGAAATTGCCTTATATGAATCCTCCTTCTCTGAGAGTGTTGCTGTGTTATAGATACCAGTGTTTCAACGAGGTGGAAGTGTGGTACCAATAAAGACAACTATAGGAAGATCCACGGGCTGCATGACTGATTCCCCATATGGGCTCTGGGTGGCCCTAAGCACTAAGGTATTTGAAAAATGTTACTTTTACACATCTTTTTCATTACTACTCCATCTCTTTACAGTGGTAGCCTTTGAGTATGTGACACTATGTAAAAGTGGTGAACCCCATCTACGGGATAGGTGCTTCTGAAGTTTATCTAGAAATCAAAGTTTTGAATCATTTCTTGTCTGACTTTCCTGGAATTATCCTTAAGGGTACTCTGAGAACTAGAAATAATAGAAATTTCCTCTAGGGCACCGTGACCCTTGGTGCTCTGCAGCTTGGCATTGATTCCCACTGGACTGAAAGCTCACTGAGCCATAGGCAGCCTGCCATGTGGATTAGCCCTGAATCTCAGTCTCCTGTAAAAGGGTCCTGTGTCTATGCAACATTCCAGGGACACAGCCTCATGCAATGACTTCTGTGCTCATCAGATGGCTCAAACAACTATAATCTCCTTGGGTAAAACCTGGAAGGATCCAGAGTTGGTCTGTCCTTTTGAGGAGAGCTTTTGAGCCAAATGAGGCCTATAACAGATTCCTCTCCTAGCCATTTGCCAAAATACAGTGCCAAACACAAATCCTTACTCTTAAGCAAATATTATAAAATAATTAAGCTTTCTTTTTCTTACATCTTTCTTTTCAATCCGTTTCATTTAAGCATGTCTTCTTGGGTCAAACTATGGACCTCAGGCCCATGTGAGGCCATGGAATAATTACAAGAAACTCGAGGTTCATAGCACATGAAGCGTTGTCAATAACAGTGAACTGCCATATGGAGTGCTGTGACATTGTCTGACATGCAAAAGTTGTCCTCCTACTGGCTTCCCTGGTGGCGCAGTGGTTGAGAATCTGCCTGCCAGTGCAGGGGACGCGGGTTCGAGCCCTGATCTGGGAGGATCCCACATGCCACGGGGCAACTGGGCCTGTGAGCCACAATTACTGAGCCTGCGCATCTGGAGCCTGTGCTCCGCAACAAGAGAGGCCGCGATAATGAGAGGCCCGTGCACTGCGATGAGGAGTGGCCCCCACTTGCCACAACTAGAGAAAGCCCTCGCACAAGAAACGAAGACCCAACACAGCCATAAATAAATAAATAAATAAATAAATAAACCCAAAGTTTAAAAAAACCTAAAAGTTAAAAAAAAAGTGGTCCTCCTACTAAAAGATAGTAGGAGCTAGATACCGTTCTCTAAATGGAGGGTCTTCTAAAGATAGCTGATCTCATCCATTGTATACCAATTTTTTCTTTTAATTTCATTTCCATTCTGTGAACTTTTCTTGACCTGTTGTCACCTTCTAGGATAGTATTTTGGGGGAAGCCACCTATGCCGCTGACCATACTTCATAGTTTAAATCTCTTTCAACAAGGCCTAACTCTTTGTCCTCCTCTTGTGTGACTTGTTTATTCATATTATTTCACAAATATGTATTAAGTGTATATATTGCATGACTACTTTGTACAGCTTGAATATTAAGCAGTTGTTCAACATAATTTTTCATAGATTTTAAAATCTATTATTTCCTTTAGGGAGGCGAGAGTCTTTTCCTAGAAAGCTATTACATAAGCACATTCTCTATCCGTGATTCACTCTCCAGGGTTCTGCTGTGGGTGAATTATATCTCGATGATGGTCATTCATTCCAATACCTCTACCAGAAGCAGTTCTTGCACAGGAAGTTTTCATTCGCCTCAGGTGTTTTGATCAACAGGTAATGGCAGCTAAAAAAGCTGTGTGCTTTCTTAAATTATGCTATCCTTTTGCTATCCTCAAATGCAGAGTTGCTATTTTAAGAAATTAATGATGAAGGCCACTTGTGGAGTATTTTTCTTCCCCCCTCCCCCAAGATTCATTAAGGTATAATTTTTTTTTTTCAGGTTTTAAAACTTTTTGTTTGCATATTAAAAAAAATTGTGCATTCCAATAATTAAAATCATTTGAACAACAACAAAAAAAATGGCACTCTGATTAAACTGCATTTTACAGCCCGCAGGACACCTTGGACCAGCTTGCTCTTTACTCTAGATTTCACTGTCGTCCCACCCAGCCTCCTTCTTTCACCAACATGCAAGTTCTTTTCCTTCCCTGCCAGCCAGACAGGCGGATGGGAGGCAGGCGCGGCCTTCGTTGTCAGTAGTTCTCCATTCTTTGATGTGAAAAGGGGCAGCACAGTCATTTAAACTTGATCCAACCTCTTTGCATCTTACAAGGTTAAACAGCTAAAAGAAGTAAAATAAGAAGGCAATGCTCGTGGAATGTACAGTGCATACTGGCGGTGCACGCCTCATTACGACTCGCCTGCTTGCTTCTCCTGTTCAATCGCTGCGACTTTCTTGTGAAGGCAGTGGATTTTTCTCTCTCGTTTCTGTTTTCTTCAGTTTCGACTTATCGAATTTCTCAATCTCAGCCACATCGGGTTTGTCAGACATGGCTGCAGAGGAAGCGGAGCGAGTTGCGAGGCAGCAAAGTAAGGCCTGCTCAGTGGTCGCCGCCGAGTGCCAATTTTTTTAACTTTTTATTTTATATTGGAGAATAGCCGATTAACAATGTTGTGATAGTTTCAGGTGCACAGCAAAGCAACTCAGCCATACATATACATGTATCCATTCTCCCCCAAACTCCCCTCCCATCTAGGCTGCCACATAACATTGAGCAGAGTTCCCTGTGCTATACAGTATATCCTTGTTGGTTATCCGTTTTAAATATGGCAGTGTGTACTTGTCGATCTCAAACTGCCTAACTATCCCTTCCCCCCTGGTAAAGGTAAGTTCATTCTCTAAGTCTGTGAGTCTTTTTCTGTTTTGTAAATAAGTTCATTTGTATCATTTCTTTTTAGATTCTGCATATAAGGACTATCATACGATATTTCTCTTTCTCTGACTGACCGCACTCAGTATGATAATCTCTAGGTCATTAAGGTATAATTTAGAAATAAAATTTTAATAAAATATACTAGTATAAAAATACAATTGTAATATATTTAAAGTATACAGGGCTTCCCTGGTGGCGCAGTGGTTGAGAATCTGCCTGCCAATGCAGGGGACACGGGTTCGAGCCCTGGTCTGGGAAGATCCCACATGCCGCGGAGCAACTAGGCCCGTGAGCCACAACTACTGAGCCTGCGCGTCTGGAGCCTGTGCTCTGCAACAAGAGAGGCCGCGATAGTGAGAGGCCTGCGCACCGTGATGAAGAGTGGCCCCCGCTTGCCGCCAACTAGAGAAAGCCCTTGCACAGAAACGAAGACCCAACACAGCCAAAAAAAAAAAAAAAAAAAGTATACAATGTGATGATTTGATATATGTACACATTGTGAAAGGATTCCCATCATCAAGTTAATTAACACATCCATCACCTCACATGTTTAACCCTTTTTTTCCCCTTTTGATGAGAACACTTAAGTTCTACTCTCTTGGCAAATTTCAGTTATGCAATACAGTATTATCAACTATATTTACCATGTTATACATTAGATTCTCAAACCTTATTCATCTTATAGCTGAAAGTTTGTACTCTTTTACCAGCCTCTCTCTACTTCCCCCACCCCCCAGCCCCTAGCAACCCCCATTCTACTCTCTTTTTCTATGAGTTCAACTTTCCTTTTTTGAAAATTTTTTTACATTCCATATATAAGTGACACCATGCAGTATTTATTGAATTTTTCAGTTCACGTCTTGTATTCTTCAGGTCTATATTTTGTTTGGTACTTTTTAATATTTTCTGTCTTCGTTGAAATTCTCATTTTGTTCATGCATTGCTCTCTGACCTTGGTGAGCATCGTTATGACCACTAGTTTGAACTGTCTATCAGGTAAATAACTTATCTCCATTTTGCTGAGGTCAGTTTCTGTAGATTAATCGTGTTCTTTTGTTTGGAACATATTCTCCTGTTTCATTTTCCTTGACTCTTTGTGTTGGTTTCTCACATTAGATAAGACAGCCACCTCTTCCAGTCTTGACAGACTGGTCTCATGTAGGAGATGAACCTCGTCGATCAGCTGGGCCTGAGCTCCTTGTTGTTTCTCAGACCTTTGTGATTATCCAAGCTGCCATCTTTGTTCTTAGTGGCTCACAGTTGTTGAGGATGTGCTGAGACCCATCCATGTCCCAAAGGGGCAGATTTTAGTCAGCACCTAGATGCAGGCTGGTTAGAACACTCAGGCAGTAGCTGGGAAAGTATGCAGTCAAATCCCTTCCAGGGAGAACCTGTGAGATGGATGGTTTTGCCTGAGCCCTGGAGGGGTAGCCACACTGCCTATTAACAACTCCTTCTTTATTTGCTATGATTAAGCCTGTTGGCTATCAGAGCTAGGTGATTTGAGGGCCATTCCTCAGGTGGGAGCCTTGAAAGGAGGGACACTAGAAGTGTGGTCCAAACCCTTCACTCTTCCTGGAGAAGCCAGGAGTTGGGGATTCCTTCCCAATTGTGTGGGACTATGCCAGGGGTGGGGGTTATATGGAGAGTGTGTCTCAGCCTTTCGTACTTTTTTTTTTTCTTTCATATATGGCCTTTCTTATGTTGAAGTAGGTTCCCTCTATGCCCACTTTCTGGAGAGTTTTTATCAAAAATGGGTGTTGAATTTTGTCAAAAGCTTTTTCTGCATCTATTGGTTGCATCCCTGGGATAAATCCCACCTGATCATGGTGTATGATCCTTTTAATGTGTTGTTGGATTCTGTTTGCTAGTATTTTGTTGAGGATTTTTTTTTTTTTTTTTTTTTAAGATTTTATGAGCGTGGCTTTTAATCAATTTATTTATTTATTTATTTTTGGGTGTGTTGGGTCTTCGTTTCTGTGTCAGGGCTTTCTCTAGTTGCGGCGAGTGGGGGCCACTCTTCATCGCGGTGCGCGGGCCTCTCACTATCGCGGCCTCTCTTGTTGCGGAGCACAGGCTCCAGATGCGCAGGCTCAGTAGTTGTGGCTCACGGGCCCAGTTGCTCCGCGGCACGTGGGATCTTCCCAGACCAGGGCTCGAACCCGCGTCCCCTGCACTGGCAGGCAGACTCTCAACCACTGCGCCACCAGGGAAGCCCTGTTGAGGATTTTTGCATCTATGTTCATCAGTGATATTGGTCTGTAATTTTCTTTTTTTGTAGTATCTCTGTCTGGTTTTGGTATGAGGGTGCTGGTGGCCTCATAGAATGAGTTTGGGAGTGTTCCTTCCTCTGCAGTTTTTTGGAAGAGTTTGAGAAGGATGGGTGTTAGCTCTTCTCTAAATGTTTGGTAGAATTCACCTGTGAAGCCATCTGTCCTGGACTTCTGTTTGTTGGAAAATTTTTAATCACAGTTTCAATTTCATTACTTGTGATTGGTCTGTTCATATTTTCTGTTTCTTCCTGGTTCAGTCTTGGTAGGTTATACCTTTCTAAGAATTTGTCCATTTCTTCCAGGTTGTCCATTTTATTGGCATAGAGTTGCTTGTAGTAGTCTTTTATGATGCTTTGTATTTCTGCAGTGTCTGTTGTAACTTCTCCTTTTTCATTTCTAATTTTATTCATTTGAGTCCTCTCCCTCTTTTTCTTGATGAGTCTGGCTAAAGGTTTATCAATTTTCTTTATCTTCTCAAAGAACCAGCTTTTAGTTTTATTGATCTTTGCTATTGTTTTCTTTGTTTCTATTTCATTTATTTCTGCTCTGATCTTTATGATTTTTTTCCTTAGACTAACTTTGGGGGTTTTGTTTGTTTTTCTTTCTCTAGTTACTGTAGGTGTAAGGTTAGATTGTTTATTTGAGATTTTTCTTGTTTTTCGAGGTAGGCTTGTATAGCTATAAACTTCCCCCTTAGAACTGCTTTTGCTGCATCCCATAGGTTTTGGATCATCGTGTTTTCATTGTAATCTCTCTCTAGGTATTTTTTGATTTCCTCTTGATTTCTTCAGTGACCTCTTGGTTATTTAGTAATGTATTGTTTAGCCTCCATGTGTTTGTGTTTTTTACATTTTTTCCCTGTAATTAATTTCTAATCTCATAGCATTGTGGTTGGAAAAGATGCCTGATATGATTTCAATTTTCTTAATTTTACCACTGCTTGATTTGTGACCCAAGATGTGACTATCCTGGAGGATGTTCCGTGTGCACTTGAGAAGAAAGTGTAATCTGTTTTTGGATGGAATGTCCTATAAATATCAATTAAATCTATCTGGTCTATTGTGTCATTTAAAGCTTGGGTTTCCTTATTAATTTTCCATCTGGATGGTCTGTCCATTGGGTAAGTGAGGCGTTAAAGTCCCCCACTGGACCACCAGGAAAGTCCCTCCTACTTGTTTTGATGTGGGTATTTTCTCAGTCACCCAATATATAGGAGTCACTCAGCTAGTTTCCGGATTTCTCTCAAAGGGAATTGTTCCATGTGTAGCCTTATATTCAGTGCATCTGTAGGAGGAGGGAAATTCAGGAGCCTCTTATGTTGCTATCTTGGTCTGGAGCCCCCCAGGAGTATTTTTCAACCACTTCATGAACATCCCTTCCTTATTGTCTCTGTCTTCCTTTCCTTCCCTCTCTGAAAAATAAAAAAGAATTCAGTATAAATTCCCATTAATCCCATTTATTCATCTCTTCAACCATTCATTAAGTATCTGATTTCTTACAATTCGATTGCAGCATCCAAGTCACATTTGGGACTTCAGTATCCTTAAATGATGTCTCTCCAAATGGCTTGTTAGAGGGAGACTACTGGTTAGCTTGTCCTCGGCACATAGGGTCATCTTTTTCCATCTCTTCATCCTAGTAAATGTGACCACTATATGTTTCATGCCTCCACAGAGAAAGATGGGAGGGGAACTCACAAGGCTCGGGTTGGTGACCTGGTAACCAGTCCAAACCCCTATTCCTCTCCTTCTCCTAATGCCATTTGCTGTATCTATTCCAGTTGTGCTGACAAGAGGGGTCATTATCCCAGCAAGTGTGTGGTGGAGCAGATCTTGGTCCTAGGCCTCAAGAAGCAGCCATCTTCTGTGACCAGCCACTCACCTGGTGAGGAAACAGGCCATTTGTTTTTGTAAACATAGAAGTATCTGCAGTGAAGAGATGATTAGTCTAAAACTGACATAATGTGCTTAGCCAAGTGGACTCTGCTCTTTCTGGCAGGAGTCAAATATACTAGTATCTAGAGGGCATGAGGCCATCCTGCTTCTCTTCATCAACTGGTCTTTCTGCTCATTGTAAGCAGTTAATATTTTCCTAAAGGAAATTATTTGGGACTTGAAAGAGTATTGTAGCTTCTCTGAATATTTTTTTAAACTGTAGATATCTGAAATCTTGGGGAATCCTGCTCATGGAGTTTATGGACATGTCTTAAAGGACATGGGATAGGATATATCCTTTTTTACCTACTGAATTTGTTGGACAAATCACTTTGTTCCTTAGTTTGTTTTCAATCAGTCTTGCACTCAGAACAGTGGGGTGTTTCATGTTTTAAAATTTCATGGAAGTCCATGGGTACAAGTGCTATTAATTTGGATTCTCCTATATGGGGCATAAGGTTTTATAACAGAGTCAGAAACATTTTAAATTCAAAATTTCTCTCCTAGATGTTCATCAAACTTTCCTTTTTACAATTTTGATATCTAGATGGTAAAGCTCAGCCTGTGGCTTTTACATATTGTGCCAAAACATCCACCCTGAACCTGGAGAAGTTCTCACTGAACATTGGTGCTGACTGGAAGGTCCAAATCCAGTGACAGAGCAGTGCACCTGGTGACAAGTGCTGGGAACAGCTGCACCTTTCTGCCTTTCCAGGGGCCTTTTTTTTGCGATTTGTGCTGCACGCTATTGACTTCTCTGGCTCAAAGTCATCTTTCTTAAGTCACCAGTTTACTAATGAACAATAGCTTTCAGATTTTTCAGATGTTACATTTTTAGATGTGCTAATAATACTCTTTGTGTCACACCCCCCCTCTTCTCCTGCATGCAAGTGGCCCAGAGACATTTATAGCGTTCACAGATCTCGCATTGCTCCTTGGGCCATGACCTGTGGTATGCACTCTGGCCCAGTGGGCAGCTTCTCTTTGAGCACAGCTGGATGGGTTTGTTTTATGTGAGAAGTGGGCCAAGCCCACCCACCTTGTGGAAGTTTGTCTCAGTCCATGTGGCAGAGCCACTCAGGCTCCAGCAGCTGAGCTGCTCAAGGCCTATCTATCTCCAAGTGGACAGCAGCTTCTGGTGCCCCCCAACCCCAGTTATCTTTTACCCACTTAGACCTGGACAAGACAACCTTTTCTGCTTGCAGTGTATTCACTGCAGCAACAAGGAGTTACTCTACCCTAGAGACTGACTCAGGAACACAAAGGGCTCTTTTCTCTGTCATGTTTTTTGGGCTCCAAAGTTCCAAATTAATCTCCTTAAAATTCTAATAATTTCTTTATATTAATTTTTTTATTAAATACTGTCCACTAACCAAAGCTTATTTGTAATATGAGTAAGCTATAATTAAAAATAATAAAATAATTACCCATGTCCCCGCCCTCAAACTTCAGAAATAGAACACAGGGCCGGGATGAGGTTGAGGCAAGTAAGGCACTTGCCTGGGGTACAAAATTTAAGGGGGTTCCCCAAATCACAGTAATCAAAATAAATAATATTTTAATGCAATATTTTTAAAAATCAAAATTAACAGCAAAAAAAGAAATCCATGATGAACAAAATATCAAAATTTTAAATAAGGACAGGATCGATAGTACTGCATTTTACTTTTGCCTCAGACTCTAGTACAGCGTGGCGTGGGCTAGAACACTACACCATGCCAGTTCCCCAGGATGCTCCCCAGGGACACCCTGCGGCCGCAGCATCTGCTGGGGCAGTCACATGTCCTCAGCACAGCTCAACATGCACATTTGTTTATCAGGCTTCTTCCACTCGGCAGCTTGCCAACTGCCACCTCTATGCCTCTGTTCCTGGGTCCCAATATCCACGGTCTGCCCTCCACCTATGCAAATCCTACCATCCATCCAGGCCCAACTCAAATCCCACTTCCCCACAGAGCCTTTCTAACTACCCTAACACCCTCAACTCCCCTTTACTATGAGCAGTGATTTTGCCCTTCTCTGAAATGCTGCCCCACTTATAATATGCATTCTGCTTAGCATTCTCAGGGATGGTGCCTCAGTGTTTCAGGTTTGTCTGTCTTGTTCCCCTACTAGATTGTATGTTCTTCAAGATCATGTTATATTTGTCTTATATCTGCCAGAGCACGATTATACTTGGCTTTTAGTAATGGTTGGCTGTAATTGGTTGACTGATGGATTTGATTGATTTAAAATTGAGAATTGAATGTATTTGTTTCTGATTTACTTTTCTGACCTAGGACTCTTCCCTCCAGATATAGTAAACATTACACATTTCCTCGTGGACACATTTGATTGTATCGGTTGAGATTTGAGCTTTGCACCATATATAAGCGCACATAGACATATACAGATTCTTTGCTCCTATTTCTGTAAGTTTTGCAATTAAGGAGAAAGGAAGAAGCCTGCATTAGCTGAAGTCCTATTTCCCAGCTTCAAGTTTCCCTTGCCAAGCTACAGTAAGACTTAAACTGAAAACTGAATGCTCTTACCTAATATAAATGATGGTTTTTAATAGCACTTAAGGCTGAATAATTAAGACCTATCTTCAGTTCAACATTTATTACGTGTCTATTCATCCATTTAAGATATTTTTGGAGGAAGGAATGAAATAAGAACTTTAGAGTAGGTTAGTGAGGAACTGCTCTGTCTTGACCCAGGACTATCCTGAAAGGTTTAACTAGATACATTGAATGGAGAGAAATACATCCTGGGTGTTCTTAAATGTTCTCTGCTCTTATTGCTTCTCACACTTTACCCACCTCCTATATCTGAAGCTCAGGACCAGAGAGCTAAGCGGGGCCGAGTTGGCCTACAGTGTTGAGTTACCTTGTTGTGGCTAATTCTCGATATGTTTTCTCAGGAAACTGGATTTTATGTAAGAACTTAGAATCATTTTAACAAAGATTCAAACAAAGCTCTAAAATGAATATATAATGTGTCTTTCCTTTAAGACTTAAATGCCAAGGAATGAGTTGACAAATCAGTTTAAACATTAGAAACTGCTCAAAAGAAATACGGGCAAAGGTAATTCATAAAAGAAATTGAAACAGGCAAAATAAGCATGAAATATGCTCAGCGTTATTAATATTCAGAGAAATGGGGGCGTCCATGATTGGCCAAGATTAAAATGAAAATGTCCAGTGCTAATGTTGGTGTGGGGAATAGCCATTTTCGTGCATCATTGGTGGAATTATGCTAAGTATAATCTTTCTGGATGGCAATCTGGCAATAGCATCAAAATTTTAAATTTGCATATTTTAACCCAGAAATTCCACTTCAAATAAATCAGATAAATTGCTCAGAGCTACTAATTGTAATGTGGTTTATACTGTGGAAAACTAGAAATAAACTAAATGTCCTTTAAATATAAATATAGCCCTTTCATACAGTAGAATATTATGCAGCCATTAAAATAACAATCTATATATATCAACATAGAAGTATGTTTTTGATAAAATGTTTACTGAGTGATTTCATTTATGTAAGTTTATAATAAACAGACCAAAGCTGGGGACTTCCCTGATGGTCCAGTGGCTGAGACTCCGCGCTCCCAATGCAGGGGGCCTGGGTTCAATCCCTGCTCGGGGAACTAGATCCCACATGCTGCAACTAAGAGTTCACATGCTGCAACTAAGAGTTCACACGCCGCAACGAAGATCCCGCACGCAGCAACGAAGATCCCGCGTGCCGCAACTAAGACTTGGCGCAGCCAAATAAATAAATTAATTAATTATTATTATTTTTTTTTTTAAAAACCAGAATTGAGGCACATCCTATACTGCTCAAAATGTGAAGGCCATGAAAAACAGGTCTGAGGAACTGTTCCAGATTAAAGGGGGACTAAAGAGATATGATAACAAATGTATGATCCTGGGTTCCATCCTGGAACTATAAGGGACATTACTGGGACAGTTGGCAAAACTTGAATAGGATCTTTTGATTACATGGTAATTTTCCTAATTTTGAGAATTGTACCATGATTACATAGAAGAATTTCCTTATTTTTAGGAAATACATACGGAAGTATTAAAGTAGCATAGCTCTTACTTACTCTCAAATGGCTCAGAAAATAATTTATGTATGTATGAGAAAAAGAGACAGAGACAGAGAAAATTGGCAAAATGTATTAAAATGTTATAACTGAAGAATCTGCATGAAGGGTATACAAGAATTCCTTACACTATATTTTCAACTTTCCTGTTAAGTTTTAAACTATTTCAAAGCAAAAAGTTTTAAAAACAAAGATGCTGGGCCATATCTTCCTAGTATCTAATAGCTTTAAAATGTTTGGTTTCGGGGCTTCCCTAGTGGCGCAGTGGTTGAGAATCTGCCTGCCAATGCAGGGGACACGGGTTTGAGCCCTGGTCTGGGAAGATCCCACATGCCGCGGAGCGACTAGGCCCGTGAGCCACAATTGCTGAGCTTGCGCGTCTGGAGCCTGTGCTCCGCAACAAGAGAGGCCGCGATAGTGAGAGGTCCGCGCACCGCGATGAAGAGTGGCCCCCACTTGCCGCAACTAGAGAAAGCCCTCGCACAGAAACGAAGACCCAACACAGCCATAAATATAAAAAAAAAAAAAGTTTGGTTTCTATTGTTGTAAAGGCTTATAAGCTGTAGCATGTAAAATAGGATGAAACAAACGGAGTTAAGAATGAACTCCAAGCCACTATGGAGAACAGTATGGAGGTTTCTTAAAAAAACTAAAAATGGAATTACCATATGATCTTGCAATCCCACTCCTGGGCATATATCTGGAGAAGACTGTAATTCAAAAAGATACATGCACCCCTATGTTCATAGCAGCACTATTCACAATAGCCAAGACATGGAGTAACCTAAGTGTCAATCAACAGATGAATGGGTAAAAGATGTGGTATATACATACAATGGAATATTACTCAGCCATAAAAAGAATGAAATAATGGGACTTCCCTGGTGCTCCAGTGGGTAAGACTCCATGCTCCCAATGCAGGGGGCCTGGGTTCAATCCCTGGTCGGTGAACTAGATCCCACATTCATGCTGCAACTAAAGAGTGCACATGCTGTAACAAAGATCCTGCATGCCGCAAGTAAGACCCAGCACAGCCAAAATAAATATTTAAAAATAAATAAATAAATAAATAAATGAATTTTTAAAAGAATGAAATAATGCCACTTGCAGCAAATGGATGGACCTAGAGATTATCTTACTAAGTGAAGTCATACCGAGAAAGACAAATATCATATGACATCACTTATATGTGGAATCTAAAAAAAAATGATACAAATGAATTTATTTACAAAACAGAAACAGACTTACAGACATGGAAAACAAACTTATGGTTACCAAAGGGGAAAGTGGGGGAGAGGTAAATTAGGAGTCTGGGATTAACAGATATACATTACTATATATAAAATAGATAAACAACAAGCGCCTGCTGTATAGCACAGGGAACTATATTGAATATCTTGTAAAAACCTATAATGGGAAAGAATCTGGAAAAGTATATGTATATCTGAATCACTTTGCTGTACACCTGAAACTAACACAACATTGTAAATCAACTATACTTCAATTAAAATTTTTTCTAATAAAAATAAAAAGAATGAACTCCAGTACAAGAAAACACCTTTATTTCTGATGCAGCAGACCTCTTCAGAGTCATCAGATCAGCTGTTCTTCACCAGAGAAATGCCAGGCCAAGCCAAGCCCCCTACTTCAGGGAACACAAATACCACCCTCGGAGCACTAGGCCAGCAGCCCCTGACCTCACACCACCCACACTATGGCAGCGCTGTATGTGCTTCTATATGTGCTTCCCCACAGAGGTCCTGTCTGACTGCAGGAGCTGACCATGGAGCTTTCAGGAGGGTATTCACACTAAGAAATAGAATGGAATACATGTTTATGGCAGGCATTTATTTAGGGCAGATGCCCTGTATAGTGGTCAGGGAAAGTCCTTCATGCATTTGGAAGGCCAGTTTTGTCACCTTCCTTCTTTTCCCAGGTCTAAATCATCCTGTGGATCCTGGCTATGGTGGACCTGGGGTGGTCAGTTCCTGACAGAAGTGATCCCAGGATGTAGGTTCCAGTTTGAACAGGTACCAAGACATTCCCTGCCCTAGAGGCCTAGTTTCTTTCTTTCTTTTTTTTTTTTAATATTTATTTATTTACTTGGCTGCGCCGGGTCTTAGTTGCAGCATGCGGGATCTAGTTCCCTAACCAGGGATCGAACCCGGGTCCCCTGCATTGGGAGCGCGGACTCTTAGCCACTGGACCACCAGGGAAGTCCCAGCTGTTTTCATTTAAATGTACCTATAGGACTATTTATGTTCTGGGGTACAACTCACTTTCAGAACTAAGTGAATTCTAGGGTCCTGGTCCCACACATCAACATGACCAGGGCCAGTCCCAGATTGGGCCATTCTCCTAAAGGCTCCCTAGAGTGGAAAGCACAGCTCGTCACCGTGAGTTCGCCTTAAAGTTGTGCTGAGCCTTACATCCTGGTTAACTAATACCGGCCTATCAGATTGTTGTAGCCGTAGGGAAGACCGCAGTTCTGGAGTTTGGTCTGCGTGCAGAATTCCTTCACTTTTTCACATCCTTTTCAGTATCAGTGTATCATAGTGATAGGCAGCAGAAACACAGTCAAAACACATAAATATTTGGAGTTTAATGGGTTTTAGCTCATAATTGACCATCTTACCTAAAAGCCTTCTTAGTAATGGAACTCCTATGACAGTATCAAGCATTCCACTCTGCTTTTAAGATTTCCATCTACCAAACCCTCTGAATGCCCAGCATAATTCCGGGGGGTGGGGGGGGGAGTGGCACTCTAGACTAAAATAACTTCTCAGTCCAGGGGATAGAAAGCCATCAGCAACTCCACTGGAAACAGATTACCATATTAACCGCAGACAATGGGGGCCATACAACTCACATTCTAGCAGAAATAAAGGAGACATTGGCATCTGATATCAGATCTGCCTGTCTTATGACCAGCTAAAGACTGCAGTGCCACAGCAAGGCCAGCCAGAATCAGACAGCTGCTTCTTGACTGTTGTTTTCAGCACGGCTGATGGTGTTAGATTCCACTCCCATCAGAGCTAGGGGAAGGGAAGCCCTGACTATTTATATGCAAGGATCCAGAGATCTTATGCCTAATGCACATTACTGGAGTCTTAGTCATGCATTTATTCCTTCACTGGATATCAGGAGACCTGGGGTCTAGTTTGGTTCTGTAGTGAACTGGCAGAATGACCTTGACCATGTCATTTAATCTCTCTAGGCTTTGGTTTCCTCTTTTGTTCAAGAGAAGAGATAATCTCTAAAATTCTGTGAGTTTCCCATGACTTAACTGTAAAAATAGAGCAGATATCTCCAGTTTTCTCAGCTATAAAATGGGATTAATCAAACCTGCAGGGTTGTGTACAGATTAAAAGTATTCCATGTCTATGGAAAGGAAAAAAATAGTAACTTTACGTTGGAGAAACCTGGTAGACGCCACCTTAGCCCAGTACTCAAGGTTGATATCACCAGTAATAAAATACATCAATGTCATGTACCCCCAGATCTGATTTGATGAGAAGGGTGCATAACCTCTGTGATATTCGTCCCCCAAACCATAATCTCAGTCTAATCATGTGAAAAACATCAGACAAACTCAAGTTAGGGACATTCTACAACATATCTGACAAGTACTCTTCAAAAGTGCCAAGTTCAAGAGAGACGAAGACTGTGGAACTGTCAGAGATTGGAGGACACTAAAGAGATATGACAATTAAATGCAGTGCAGATCAAATTCTGTAACAGAAGGAGGAAAAAAGCACTAGCGGAAACACTGAAGAAATCAAAATATGTCTTGTAGTTCAGTTAGTGGTATCTTACCAACATTCATTTCTGACTTTTGATCATTGTACCATGGTTATGTAAGGTGTGAACATTAAGGGAGGCTGTTGAAGGGTATTCGGGAAATCTGTGCTATCTTTGCAATGCTTTTGTATGTTTAAAATTACTTTAAAAGTTTTTAGGGGACTTGCCTGGTGGTCCAGTGGTTAAAACTCCGCACTTTCAATGCAGGGGGCACGGGTTTGATCCCTGGTTGGGAAACTAAGATCCCACATGCCGCGCAGTGTGGCCAAAAAAAAAAGAAAGTTTTTACAACTATGTGAAGTGGCTAGCTCACAGTAGGCACTTAATGAATGGTAGGTGTTCTAATTATAAGCGAATGCATTAATTCCAACAGTGTTGAATCAAAGAAATGTTGGTGGAAGACAGTGATACGCAATCATTAACTGCCTTGTTGGTGCAACAGAAGCCATTCCAGCCGCAGATATTGCATGACCTTGGCTGAAATATGTTATAAAAACGAGTTCTTTATCCTTGAAGAGGCTCTGGGAATTGAAAACGTGCAGCTGTTTGCATGCTCATCATCTGCCTTTGTTTGTGGGCTCAGATTGGATTTCTCGCTGATAGCATGAGTTTCTACAGCTGTGCAGCTGAATAAACCTTGAGTTTGGACCTGCTAATCTGAGAGGGGGTTTTATTCACAACAATTGGTAGAGCAAAATGAATAGCACCTTGCACTCTGTGTGTTTGATACAGTATTCCCATTGTGCTATGACAAGAGGCTGATCTCCATCACACACCCATCTTCATTACCAAGGACGGAGCTAGCTTAGACAGCTGAGGAAAAGAAGCTCAGCTGTGTGGGGGCCAGAGACAGCTCCTCCCCCGGGGGCAGATCAGCCAAGATACTTTGATTGCATTGGCAAAGCAATACGACGTGGAAGAAATTTCCAAGGGATAGCTAGGTCAAGTGGGCAAGAAGAGACAGGGATTTTCTCAACTAAGGACTCTGCTGAGTGGCATTTTCTACCCAGACAGTTTCACTGAACGCTGACATCAGAACATTCTAGAAGAGATGCCAAATCCAGTTGAATAATATTCTGATATCCTAGAATTTTAAAAAGTAAAAATCATGTTCTCAAAAATGCCAAGAACATTCTCCTAGAATTCAGTATCTCACATTCACCCCTGCAAGCTTTTTTCAATATTGTTCTCCATTAATTTGGTGGCTAATAGTTTGATAGTCTGGATAACTGCCAATTCAATAATGTATCTGCCATTCTTTGCTAAGTTTCAGTGTTCAACTTACTCAGATATTCCCCTTTCATTTCCTGACAACACCAGAACTTAATGGCAACACAGAAACATCCCTGGCCAGGTCCTTCTCTCTCGAGCATGCAGTCTAGCTGCACTGCTAGCCTCTCTCTTGCTCTCATACTCATGATCTTTCTTCATGTCTATTTTTGGTTTTCCTGGCTCAGGCTTCTTCGGGCCACTGAAACACAACCCTCACTTTCTTTCTCTCCCTCTGGCATGTATGCTGCTGGTAGGAGCCCCCTAAGCAAAAACTGCTACAGAAATCCTTACTCCTTCCTCAGGAAAACTGGATGGCTTCTGAATCACAGCTCAGTTTTTAACGTGAACACAAGCTGGACGACCTTCTGATGGGCTTTAAACTTTGAAGTGGATGTGGACATTTTTCTCTCCGATGACAGAATCACTACAACTTCCTCTCTGCAGTTGCTTCCTTTCCTTAAAGGTAGCTGAATCTTGTTGTCTTTAAAAACCTGTTCCTTCCAAAGTTGCCTGTCATGCTGACCGTCATTAGCGCGTCTGTGGCCCCACGGACAGGGGCTGAGCCCAGGTCTCCGGGGCCAATCCCCCAGGCAGCCCAGGGCCAGGGCACCGAGGCCGGCGGCGGAAACCCGAGTGGCATCTACTCAGCCATCATCAGCCGCAATTTTCCCATTATTGGGGTGAAAGAGAAGACATTTGAGCAGCTTCACAAGAAATGTCTAGAAAAGAAGGTTCTTTATGTGGATCCTGAGTTCCCACCGGATGAGACCTCTCTCTTTTACAGCCAGAAGTTTCCCATCCAGTTCATCTGGAAGAGACCTCCGGTGAGTAGCCGAGTGGTTGCAGCTTGGGTTTTTTTCCCTCAGAGAAGTCCTCCCACTCCGCACCTCCCCACAGCACAGCTCTGTGGTGCGCGAGGCACTGGGCGAAGGGTCCTGGCAGTAGCCCTGCAGGGCTCTGTCCTCAGGTGAGGCAGGGCTGATTCTCACTCTCTGCTCTCTCTCTCTCTCTGAAAAAAATCTTGCTTTTTATGAAAGCCACTGGAAGTCAGTTTAATTCACCCTATAAAAGTAAATATTCCTTTCCCAGAACAAATTCCCAACTGGAATTTCCAAACAAATTCCAAAATTCCGACCTGGAGAGTAGTCCAGATCTACCCTCCTGTTTAAGTATCTTGCATCTTTATAAGATTCCTTCACTTTCTCACTGAAGGGCTAAAATGATGTTCTTTTAAGTTTGCCAGTAGCCATGTCTTTCTGAAATGGAAAGAGCCCTGGAAAGAGGAGAGTGGCAGCAAAGACTACTTTTTCATGCACAAAATGTTAGGATTAGAAGGAGAATCCCTAGGAATCATTTGAGTCCATCTACCTCACCTCACAAGTGAGGAAATAAAGGCACACCAGAGTGAAGTACATCCAGGTCACACATGACAGCCTGGATTAAAACCCTGTTTCTTTTAGTGACTCTTCCAGCCTTTGGCTTCCATTGACAGTGGTCTACCAGGAGGAAAGTCACATTCCCCCGGCTCCCTTCTCTGATCACACCTCCGGCATGACTCTTGTCCTTAATTCAAGAAATCTTTATTGAACATCTTCTAGAGCCAGAAACCAGGCAAGCAACTGAGGAGACAGCGTAAATAAGAAAAACAAAAATTCCTGCTCTCCTGGAGCCTGAAGTCTGAAGCCTAGAGTCCTGAAGGCAAGACAGGCTTTGAACAAGAGTGATGAGTTTCAGGAGACAATGTTCAGGGTGCTTCAGAAGGCAAGGAGAGCTAACCCAGGCCAGGGAGAGAAACCCTCCTGAGGAAACCATTTCATCTGAGCCCCAGTGCTATTCATGAGCTACATCAGGTTAAACTGAGGCCCAGTGCTATTCATGAGCCATGTGTTTCTTTTGTTTTGTTTTGGCCACACTGCGGCTTGTGGGATCTTAGTTCCCTGACCAGGGATTGGACCCGGCCCCTCGGCAGTGAAAGCGCGGAGTCCTAACCACTGGACCGCCAGGGAAGTCCCAAGCCATGTGTTTCCTTCTAACCTGAGATGAAATATCCGGGTTAAATATCCAACAACCCTGTCCTCACCCTGTGTGTTCCACAAGGGCCCCTTTCCTTGCCTGCCGGCTCTATGCTCAGGCCCATGCCTGTCCTGAGGGCCCTCAGTTTGGAAGAGAGGACTGGAAAGAACTTCATTCTCCAACCCAGTCACTGCCCTACTGCGAGGGAACTGGGACACGTCGCATCCCTGATGAAATATCTTCAATGATACTGTTCTCCCCTCCCCCCATGTTTTCAGATAAGTCCAAACTCCTTACCTGGGCTATAGGCCCTTCTCCAGCCAGCCCCGGCCTCCCTATCCATCTCTCCGTCACCCTCTCCCCTGGACCCCTACACATTCAGCTGCTCTGTTGTTCTAAGCCTTCTCATACACAGCCTTTAGACCAGTCAAGATACTACTCAAAGCAATGTGTCTGAGTATTTCGTGCCTGATCTAAATGAATCGGTCCAACCGAACATGAGGATATGCATATGAACCATCCCCTCGTGGGCAGGAAACTGCCTGTCCTTTTGGGCGATTCCAGTCATCCCCATCAAATACAAAATGTGTGTTTGATTGTGAAATGTGAGTGCATCATTCGAGTGTGAAGGTGACCACATAAAGGGGGAATCACACTGGGTCGGGGAACTTGGCTGCTCACTCAGTTATCGGCTATGACAACCTCTGGAATAAGGTGGTAAGCAAATGCCCCCATTTTCCCCATCTGCCTTTGCCTTGTGCATTCCAGGTTATTTCTCCATACTCTCCTGCAATCACTCTTAAAATCAGGGGCAACCTAGATCCCTTTTGCTTTTGGAGGGATGGGACACAAGGGGCCAGCTGCAAGGCCTTGTGCATCTGGTACCCTCCTTCCCTTGGGAATGCAGGACCCCCCAGATCGCTCCATGGAGACCCAGAAGCCCACGAGGGAATTCTCCCTCGGGAGGCAGCATCTCCCTTCTTGGTGCCTCTGCCCTTCCAGGCGAGGGCCCCTCCATAGACAAGTTGACTCACATCCTCTTGTGGTGCAGGGCACAGGGATTCTGTGCAAGGATTCTGCATAGAAGATTCTGTGCGGTGCTAACCCTCTGAGTCAGCTCAGCTCACTAAGGCCGCCAACAACAGAGACTGGCAACGTGTTCCTGAGCCTCCCCTGTCTCTGGCTCTAGGCAGAGTCACCTTTCAGGAAATTCCATCTCATTCCAGCCCCACTCTAACCTGGACCCCAGAGAAGCAGGAGTCCACCTATTTGGGAACCAGGTTAAGTCGGACTTCAGGTTAAACTGCACTTGACGGATACAGCCTCAGTGTCTCTTGGCTCTGCCAGGAGAGGTTATAACCTATTTGGGCCTCCCATTCACAGCTGAGTTGAGCTCAAAACTGCATCACTGATGGACAGCCATCCCCAGTTTATCCCATCAGCTCTTTCCCTAGGAAATCTGTTCTCCGTTCCTCCTCTGCCCTCTAAGTTCCTGGGGCTGATAGCTGGGATTCTGCATTTTCCCTGAGCCACTTTCTGCTCAGCTTTGTTTCCACTGGTTCTTGGGGGTTGGGGGAATTTACCATCTTTCCTTTTTCTCCAGATCCAGTGCTTTATAATTTGCTGGCAGTGGCTGGGCCTCCAGCCATAGGCTGCCTAACTGCCTCTTCCCCTCAGGTCCTGTCCCCATCGTTCCATCTTTTCAGAGCCCGACCCTTTGCCAGTTCGGAGCTGGGTCCCAACTTCACCCACATTTCTCTGGTGTATGCCTTCCCTCTTACCTGTTATTACTATTACAACCCCATATCCAGCTGTGCTTTGCCCCGTTGGTCTAACCTGGCTCTCAGCCCTGCTCTCCTGCACTCCTTGGGTCAGCTAGCTCCCTCTGCCAACACCTAGACCTGAGGAAACCTCTTTCCCAGACAGACAGCAGCCCCTTTATATTCTGAACAAGAGACTTTATTTCCTATAGTTTCCATACCTGGAAATCTCTTGAATTACACTCTTTTTAAGGCTAGAGTTTAGGTAAGTTTCCCAAGTTGTAATTTATCATGAACCATCTTTCAACAAGTCTAGAAGATTTTGATGCTGGTACTAAGATCTTATCAGAGGGTATCCACGGAAGGTCACGACCACCACCCAGCTGAATGCAATTGGAGGAGGCTTTCTAATGTAAGATGCATCACAATTTCAGGGATGTTAAAATATGAGGGGGGAAAAGTACCTTGAGAATAGACAAATAAGACCCCTTTTTCCCCCTTAACTCACAGTCCTGCCATCCCCTTCCTACTCCTCTTCCCAAACCATTTCTTTCTCCTCTGCTGCCTAGCAGCCTGAATCCAACCCCACCAGCTGGGCTTTGCTGCTCTCTGTCTGACCTGGTCTCCTGCCCCTTCCCAAGTCCCCACCATCCAGGCAGAGCTAACTTCTCCCTTGTCCCAAACTGTTACACCAGACAAAAATTTAAAAATAAAATAAATCACTACATTCTTCAGGTTAGGTCTTGTTACCACTACAAAATTATCTTTGATATTTTATACATATTTATCCAGATGTGTTTATATGTGAATCCTTAGCGTGGCTGAATCGTCAGCTTTTCTCTTCAAGAGGAAAACACATAAGGAAAAAGTAGGAAGATTCTTGTAGTTATAGGAAGGGGGCTGGACATGGTTGTTTTCTAGGGGAAAAAAAGAAAAAAAAAATGCTGATTTACTTACAAGAGGAAGAAGAGCTAGAACAGAAACCAAAGGTGGGTGGGGGAAGCAACAGGGCAGGAGGCCACACAGGTGAGGGTCATCCCTCCCCTTGACCTGACCCTCAAAGACCTCTTTACCAATGAACTTGTGAAACACCGGAGGCAAGTATGTAACTTTTCTCAGTAAAGGGCGGAAGTTAGTGTCTTGATTTACACAGACCGAACTGGGCCAGCACACCGGGAAGTCAGAATGTGGAAAGCACAGGAGTGGGGAAAGAGAGAAGCATAAAGAAGCAAGCTGCCCGGAACCCGCTGAACTGTGGTGGGTGGGAGGAGGGTCTGACCTCTCAGAAGCTATGATGTGGGGATTCAGGATCTCCAAGGAACCATGAGCCCTCAGCTAACACCTGGGAAGCATGCTGCTTAAGAGAAGCTGACACTTGCTTTACCATTTTCATCCAAACTTCAGGTTTAAATAATCACCATCAGAACTTTTAGGAGTGTATTATACCCCACAAGAGCACCAGGAATAGATAGTATATATTATAAAGCAGTATCAAAGCTGCTATAAAAAAACTCCTTGTATCATAGGCTTGAAAAATGTTTGGGAACTACTACTTTTTGCCACTCCAGGTAGATGGACTTCTTTCCTGATGTTAAGGTTTTGAAGGGAAAACGATGCCCCCATCTCCTTTATTAACCTATAGTTAGTACCTTTCTCAGTCTGAAAGTTCACCCTTATTTCTAGCCAGAACTCTTCCGGCCACAATTTTAGCACATTATATCCGGCCCTGATCCAGCAGACAGTGAAATTGAGTCAGCTGATTTCCTCTATATAGTAATTCTCCTTATTCGTGAATAATGCCATCCTTCCTTTAGTTGCTTCAGATCAAATAGTCATAAAACTTCTCAACTCTACCCCATAGGTGTGATTTTTCCAAGCCTGGAGTTGTCAGTGCTATGATCCACATACAGTCGATCCTCAGGACTTGTGGATTCTGTATTTGTGAATTCACCTACTCCCTGAAATTTATTTGTAACCCCGAAATCAATATCCATGGTGCCTTTTCGGTCATTTGCTGACATGTGTAGGTCAGTGAAAAATTTGAGTCTCCCTCCATGCACGTTCCCAGCTGAAGTCAGACAACGTGACCCTCTGCCTTTTAGTTTCAGCTCTCAGACTATAACCAAGTATCGTTTTCATAGTCTGTCTGGTGCCACGTTTTTTCTCTGTTTAAAATGTCCCTGATGAAGACTTCCCTGGTGGCGCAGTGGTTAAGAATCTGCCTGCCAATGCAGGGGACACAGGTTCGACCCCTGGTCCGGGAAGATCCCACATGCCGCAGAGCAACTAAGCCAGTGTGCCACAACTACTGAGCCTGCGCTCTAGAGCCCTTGGGCCACAACTACTGAGCCCGCGTGCCATACTACTGAAGCCCGCGTGCCTAGAGCCCGTGCTCCGCAACAAGAGAAGCCACCGCAATGAGAAGCCCGCGCACCGCAACGAAGAGTAGCCCCCGCTCGCTGCTACTAGAGAAAGCCCACGCACAGCAACGAAGACCCAACACAGCCAAAAATAAAATGAATTTAAAAAAAAAAAAAAAAGAAGAGTAAACATGTTTAAAAAAAAAATGAAGCAAACAGGCTGAGGGCAAATAAATAAATAAATAAATAAATAAATAAAATGTCCCCAACGTGTAGTGCTGGAGTGCTATTTAGTGTTCCTAAGTGCAAGAAGGCTGTGACGTGCCTTGGGGAGAAAATACATGTGTTAGATAAGCTTCATTCAGGCATGAGCTATGGTGCTGTGAGTTCAATGTTAATGAATTAATAATATATATTAAATAAGGTGTCTTTAAACAGAAGCACACATAAAATAAGGTTGTATATTGATGGTAGACTCCCAGGAATCTAATGCTGTATTTCCTCCAGGTGCAATGACTCAATATTCACTAATTGAGCATTCACAGTCACAGTGACTTTATAGAACGTAACTACCATGAATAATGAGAATCAACAGTCTTCCTATGTTCTCTCTATTCCTAAGTACCACAGCTTGAGATAATACCCTATGAACAGTGTGATCAGTAGGAAACACTGCAACATATTTTAATCCATTACAGTCATTATTCTCTTTGATGTTCAAATTGTCCCATCTTCAGACAATGGGAGCCTCCTACAAGTTGCCTGCATCATTTGACATGACCCCATTCATCTTCAGTAGCTTCCTTGTTTTCTGGCCACAACAAAAAGTCTCAGGCTCATCTTGTACATTTCTTGCTCTAGATCTGGAATGAATCATTTCTTCAAGGAGGCTGGTTCCTTTTAGTCTGAACTAGAGTTAAAGAAAAGGAGTGAAATGCAGAAGACAGCTGCTCACTGACTTCCTGGGACCCAGTGCTTGGCCTTTACATCAGCACTCTGAAGTCTGAAAGTTTTCTGACAATCTGTGGGGACACCAGAGGTCTGTTGCTCTAACGACCTCTTCCACATGCCCATCACCTCTATAATTAATACCCCACCCTGGGTAACTTCCCCGCAGGGGGTCACTTGACCTGAGTTACTCAATTCCGAAAAGAAGAAATCCTAGTTTGGCACAAAATAAATTTAGTCCATTCCAGTGTGAGATGAGAGGGAGGGAGCAGAGCTACAGAAACACCGAGGCTGTGTGCAGTGAGCCCTCTGTTCCTGGGCCTAGAGCCCAGTTGCTGTGCAGCTGCTTCTCTCAGGGATATTATCTTTCCAGTAAAACCAGCTGGGAGGTCTGCTTGTAATCTGTTTTAGTGTCATCATCTGTCAGACAGTTTAGAAAGAAGTGGGGATCCCTGAGCTAGCCGCTAAGAGGAAGAATTGGGGGCATGGTGCAGAGTGGTTAAGACAGCTGGATTTAGAACCAAACACACCTGGTCTGAACCTTGGCTCCACCCCTAGCAAGTCACATAAACTTTCCAAGTTTCGAGTTTCTCTTCTATAATGCACATAGTGATATTCTCATCATATGGCTGTATCTAAGTATCCATAAAATCCTAGTAGGTGCTCAAGGTAAGGTAGCAATATTAGGATAGGCAGCTGAGGACAGGAGCATAACACGGTGACACAGTGCACAGGCTTTCAAGTCAAAGAAACTGGATTCAAATCCCGGCTCCACCTCTTACCAATGTGACCTCAGGCAAGTTACAGACCATTCCTGGGTCTCAGTTTCCTCCCATGTGATAAGAAAATGAAAATTCCTACTTTCAAAGAGTTGTTGTAAGGATTAAACGAGATACCGTACATGACTTAGCACGATCGTCAATAGTGGTGACAGTAAATGAAAGGCAAAATGAGGTACCCAGTTGAGAGCCAGCTCCCTCTCTACTCAGCAGAGAATCATCACAGTGCCATCCTGGAGTGGGGGTGGGGGAGCATAAGTTTTGGCGAAAGTGTGACAATTCTATAAATATCGATAACTTTTAGGACTGCCTCCCATTATATTCCGCAAGACAGCAGCTCCTCCTGAAAGTCGTGATGGAGACAGGACTCTAGACATCATGGGAGGAACAAGCTGAAATAACTCAGCAGTAGAGCGCTGAGAATGGGAGGGGCAGAGAGAGAAATAGCCAAGAAAGGTATGAGAAGATGCATTTCATTGATTATGAATAAGGAAGAGCATCTTTTCATAATTCGTGTAGTTCTTGATTATTTATCTTGCTGTCCACGAAATAGCTGTTAATGTCTTTTGCTCATTTTTCTATTGAGTCATTTGTTTTTTTCAACTTGAATTATAAGCATTCTTTATGTATCCTGGATACTAATCATTTATTGTTTAGATGTGCTTTTTTTTTCCATTTTTTGGCCGCACCACGCGGCATGTGGGATCTTAGTTCCCCAACCAGGGATCGAACCCACGCCCCCTGCATTTGAAGCCCAGAGTCTTAACCACTGGACTGCCAGGGAAGTCCAAACTTTTCCCTCTTTTAAGGGTATTTTTTTACTTAAAAAATTCTAAATTAAAAGCTCTTAATTAGAAGTTCTAAATTAATTCTTAATTTATTTTTTCCTTTATAGTTAGTGCTTTTTGTGTTCTGTTAAGAATGTTTTTCCTAAACCAAAGTAATTCCTTTTTATTATCATTTAGAAACTTTATTTTTCTGCCTTCATATTTGGGTCTATAATACATCTAGAAATGATTTTTGCATATAAGATAGGGATCACATTTTGTTTTTCCATATGGATATTCAAAGTTTCCAGCACAATTTATTAAAAAGACAATCCCTTTTACAAAGCCACTTTTTAAATAAATCAAGTATCTATCAATGCGTGGTTCTGTTTCTGCGCTCTCTGTTGTGTTCCATTGTGTGTGTCTATCTTTGTGCTAACACACCTTGTGCCAATAAGTCTTTTTTTTTTCTCTTGGCTGAGCCACATGGCTTGCAGGATCTTAGTTCCCCGACCAGGGATTGAACCCGGGCCACAGCAGTGAAAGCGCCGAGTCCGAGTAACCATTGGACTGCCAGGGAACTCCCACTAAACTCTTAGTAATTCTAATAATTTGATTGTCGATCCCAAGTTATTTGTCTATAGAGTATGTTTCTGTATAAATGGTTAGGTCACGTGCAAATAATAATGGGGCTGCCCAGTGCATTATACACAACTGTATTCAGCAGCCTAATTAGTGTTTTATTGCACTGGCGAAACCCTCTAGCATAATGTTAATAACTAAGGAGATAGCAGGCATCTTCCTCAGGTTTCCCATTTTAAAGGGAGTATTCTTAATGTTTCACTGTTTAATAGACTTTCTACACATTGATTTGTAGAAACAACTTATCAATAAGAAAGTTCCCCTCTATTCCTGCTTTGCTAAGAGTTTCTTTTAAAATCATAAATGGTTGTTGAACTTTAATACTTTTTCTGCATTTATTGAGAAAATCGTGATTTTCCTCCTTTAAACAGTTAATATACAAAATTACATTAATAGAGTTTTCCAGTATTGACCCCTTGTATTCTTAGACTAAAACAAACTTAGAATGTATTATCATTTTTACATGTCACTGAATTTTGGCTTACAAATCCTTTATTTAGGTTTTTGCATATATGAACATTAGTGAGATTGGCTTATTATTTCCCTTTCTGGTGCTGTCCCATTTTGGGATCAAGGTTATATTAACCTCCTAAAATGAGTGGGGAATGTTCTTTCTTCTATTCTGTGAAAGAGATTGTGTAAGATGGTAGCTATATGTTTCTTAAATATTTGGTAGAATTTTGCCAGTGTTTTCTTTAAGGGAAGATTTTATCTATTAATGAAAATACAGCCTCTTCAATAATAATGGGATCATTTGAAATTGTTTTTCTTCTTGAGTCAGTGGTAATATTTATTCTTCTAGGAATTTTTAGTAACCATTTTATCTCTTTAAAAACCTTTTTTTTTTTTTTTTTACTCTAAGGTCAATCATATTGGATATTAATGTAGGTACAGCAACTTTGGGGGCAAGTTTTTGCTTGATATATATTTTTTTCATTCTTTTACTTTCAACATTTCTATGTCCTGATGTGGTGCATGGGCTCAGTAGTTGCATGCAGGGGCTTAGTTGTCCTGCGGCATGTGGGATCTTAGTTCCCCGACCAGGGATCAAACCCACGTCCCCTGCATTGGAAGGCGGATTCTTAACCACTGGACCACCAGGGAAGTCCAAAACCTTTGTCTTTTAACTGGAGATTTTAGTCTATTTACATTGATTATGAGCTTTGATGTACTTTGGGTTTATTTCTATCTTCCTAACCATAACCTTTCTGTTTGTATTTCTTTCGAAATGTTCCTTTTTCCTCTTTATGTCCTTTTAATTGATTAAAAGTGCTTTCTCTCATTTTTTTTTTTCTTTCTACTAGTTTGGAAGTTATTGATTGTTTCTGTCTTTTCAGTGGTTGCCTTAAATTGTTAGCATACATATTATCTTGATGAAGCCTGAAATATCAATACCATTATTTTTCTCATAAATAATATGAGGACCATAGAGCACTTTAAGTACTCCTCTTCTAACTAATATGCCATGGTTGTTCAGAATTTTATCTCTATCTTGATTTTTCAACCTTAAAATTAGAAAATATTTTAATTTTTCAATATTTGCTTAAATTTACACACATTTGCCAATTTCTTTGTTTACTGATCCTTCCTGAGTCTTAGACTTTTCTTTCTAGAATAATTTTACTTTTTCCTAAAGTACATTGTTTAGAAGTTCCTTTAGTGGGGGTCTATTTGTAGTAAGCATTTCAATTTTTATTTGTGTGAAATTTGCTGTCACTCTTAAAATACTTTTCCTGAGTAATCAGCCCTAGGTTGATTCTCAGTACTGTCCTCTGGATTACGTTGTTGTTGAAATCAGCAATCATTCTATTTGGTATCCCTTAATAGGCCATCTGCCTTTTCTCTCTGACTGCTTTCAAAATCCTCTCTATGGTATTCTGCATTGTTGTGTCTAAACATGTATTTCTTTATATCTTTCCTGCTTAGGATTCATTGGGATCTTGAATCTGAGGATTGGAGTCATTAATCCATTGTAGAAAATCTCTTAGAATATTATTTCTCCCCATATTTTCTATTATCTTCTTTTAGAACTCCAATGAAATATATGCTGAGCTTATCTTGCTCTATCACATATATATCTTAACCTCTTTTTAAAAAAAATTTTCCCATCTTTGATTCTCTGTGTGGTATTCTAGTTGATTTCTTCTGAAGTAGCTTCC
Organism: Eubalaena glacialis; assembly: GCF_028564815.1. NCBI lineage: Eukaryota > Metazoa > Chordata > Mammalia > Artiodactyla > Balaenidae > Eubalaena > Eubalaena glacialis. The sequence goes on along the minus strand of NC_083717.1, from coordinate 108,783,935 downwards.
AATTCACTAATTCTCACTTTAACACCACCTAATCCAATTATTGAATTATTAAATTTCAGTGTGAACATTAATTGGATACTGGTTCAAAAAATAAAAGCATCTATAAAAGATATTTGGGGAACAACTGAAAAAATTATCACTGGGATTTGGATCTTAGATAATATTAGAGAGCAGTAGTTAACTTTCTTAGTGATAATGGCATTACAGTCAGTAGGAGAGTGTTCTTGTCTTTAGGAGATGCCTGGTGTATCATAAGTATATTCCTAAGTATTTAGGTATAAACTGTCATTGTACGAACAACACTCTTTCAAATGGTTCATCAAAAAGATAATAAAATCTATACATACATATATAGATAGGTAAAACAAAGATGGCAAAATGTTAACAATTGTTGAATGTAGATGTAAGCTATATGGGTGTCCATTCTTTAAACTTTTCTGCAAGTTTGAAATTTTTCATAATAAAAAGCTAAAAAACTGTGATAGCTAAAATCTAACATTTCAATAACAGGGTTAAAATATAAAATCAAGGAAAAGGAAAAAAAGAAAGAGAGAAAGGAAGAAAGGGAGAAAAAATAATTGAAAGGGAGAGAAATGTAAAAGAAATAATATAAGAATATCCCAGAACTGGGGACAAAATTCTCTACATTGAAAGGAGTCACTGAGGGCTCAGCACAAAGAATTTAAAAAATAAATAAACTCATACCAAGACACACAAATGTGGCTTTTGGAATTGGGGTGGGGGATTGTTGGGGAGAGGGAGAAGGGAGAAAACCCTAAAAGCTTTCAGAGGGAAAAGATAGGTCACATACAAAGGAATGTTCATCAAAATTGCATCATACTTCTCAACACCAGATGCCAGGAGCAATGAGACAATGCCTTAAAACTTCTGAAGGAAACTGATTTTCAACCTAAAACACCTAGACAAATTCTCAATCAAGTTTAAAGATAGAAAAGAGATAGATGGGCAAGGACTCAAGTGATTTACCTCCCACTCATCCATTCTTACGAAACTGCAAGTTGTGTGCCAATAAAATCGAGGAGTGAACCAAAGAATGGTTAAGATCCAGGAAATAGATTTCCACCCAGGAGAAGGGCAGTCAGTCCCAGGCCACTGCTCCAGACCTGGAAGATTGCTGGTCTGGTCTGTAGGGGAGAAGGGCTGCAAAGGAAGGCCCTAGGTTGGGGAGCAATGGAACCTCTAGGTTATCTATGCATTTAAGTATTTGTAAAAACTACTGCTGGAGAAAAGCATTGATGGATACATTAAAAAATCAGAGAATTATAAAGAATAAGAGAAAAGAAACATTTATACAGAAAGGAAATGTAACACAGCATACTACTTAGTTAAGAAGTGAACGATATTTAATTATATTAAAGGAAATAATGAATTTTAATTTCTCTAAAATTTATGACATAAGGATTTTGGGAAGATGATGGGCAGAGCATAATGTGAGAAACCTAAATCTCATTCCCCCAAATAGGAATTCTATTGATACTTTCTAAAAATAATAAATTAAAAAGTAATAATATAAGCATATTATTTAGAAATATAGAGGTAAATACCAGAAGAAAGAGCTAAAAGAATTAAAAGTGGCTGTCTCTGAGGAGAGAAATTTGCAGGGCAAGAGACTTCTATTCCTCTAGGTAACTTTTGTTTGACTTTTTAAAACTTTGTTCATGTATAAACTGAATAAAAATAAAATTATTTCTTAAAAAAACTGACCTCAGGCTTCCCTGGTGGTGCAGTGGTTAAGAACCTGCCTGCCAATGCAGGGGACACGGGTTCGAGCCCTGGTCCGGGAAGATCCCACATGCCATGGAGCAACTAAGCCCGTGCGCCACAACTACTGAGCCTGCGCTCTAGAGCCTGTGAGCCACAACTACTGAGCCCATGTGCTGCAACTGCTGAAGCCCGCACGGCCTAGAGCCCGTGCTCCGCAACAAGAGAAGTCACTGCAATGAGAAGCCTGCACACCGCAACGAAGAGTAACCCCCGCTCACCACAACTAGAGAAAGCCCGCGCACAGCAATGAAGACCCAATGCAACCAAATATAACTAATAAATTAATTAATAAAAAAAAAAAAACTGACCTCAAAAATTACTTTGAGCTATTATAGTGTCCTGTAAAGCCAATGTCATGGTTTCAAACACTAGCGAACATAGAATCCCTGATGTGCTTATTTAAATTGCAGAGTCCCAGACCCCTACCAAGAGGATCTGAATCCTTAGGTCTGGGGTAAGCCCTGGGAATGAATCTGCATTTTAAACTTGCATCCCAGGTGATTCTGATGCAGGTAGTCCAAAGACCACACTTTGAGAAGCACGGAGTAGACAAAAACTGACAAGAGTGAACAAGTGGACAGGGAGACGGCATCCTCCTAGTGGGAAGGCTGCCAGAACGGAGTTTCCACTCATGCCAGCTCCCTGCCCTTACTCTCGAGTTGCCCGTTTGTGCATGGTGAAATTTTGAAAAAGCTGAGCTTTCTTGTGAATATATTCTGACACACATTTATCCTCCTTCCCCATCTACCACCTTCTCTGCCTCAAAGGTCCTGAACTCACAACCGTGGATGTCTGTTCACTGCCACTGGGACCCACTCTAACAGGGACTCTCATTTGAGGTCAAGCTACCTACCCTCTGGGTCCCTCTCACAGATTAGAGTCCCTAAATGGCCAGTCAAGGTCTTTGTGGGGTGGGGCAGGGACATCAGGAGAATGAAGGCTTCATTAACCTCAGACAATGGCCCGGAACAGAATCCTCCTATGCATTCAGGAGCCTGTATAGGATTAGTGTATACAGCATGTTTCGAAGGCCCCATGCTATATCCCATTGGCCGCCAGTGTTAAAGGCATGAATGCCTTTTGCTGAGGCAGGGTAAGCCTCTCTGCAACTACATTTTCTCTTTTTAAAGAAAGAATCCCAGCAAGGCTGATGGAAGTAGCCTGCAGGTCTGCAGGTCTTGTGGCCTGTCCCGGGGCTGTCCCTGGCTCTCTCGCTCCCCTTGCCGGCTCTCTGTCTGACTGGCATGGTGTCGCCCCTTGACCGTGGGCTCAGGGGCCTCCAGCCAAAGCTGCTGACTCTGACCACGGCCTTTCTCTGGGCTGTGTTCATTTGCATTGCGCTGCTGAGAGTGGAGGAGCTATATAGGCTCCGGCCCATTCACGGGAGGATTAGGCCTTGGACTGAGGGCGCAGCAGGAGAGAGGCCACAGTGAAGGCCCAGCTCCACTCCCTGAGCGGTCACCATGCCCTACCTGCTGCCAGGATTCTTCTGTGACCGTGTGATCCGGGAGAGGGACAGGAGAAACGGAGAAGGCACCGCCACACGGCCCCTCAAGTATGAGGGGCAGGATTTTGTTGTTCTCAGACAACGGTGCCTGGCTCAGAAGTGCCTCTTTGAAGACCGTGTGTTCCCAGCAGGTGTTCAGTCCCTGGGCTCCCATGAGCTGAGCCAGAAAACCAAGATGAAGGCCATCACGTGGAAAAGGCCAAAGGTAGGGATAGGAGGGACGGGGCTTCAGGAGACAGCTCTTGGGAACGGGAGGTCAAGTGGTCCAGAGCCTGAGGCCACAGATCCCGGATCTGAGCAAGTGGCTTATCAACATTCTCCTACCCATTTGCCCCCCAAATACTTTCCTGCTTCCTCCTGAAACTGGAGCTCTATTCCTGAACTAGAGATTATTTAATACTTTATAGATCCCTGAGACTGTAAATATTTTTAAGAGAGCTAATGCACTGACTTAAATTCGTAGTAAAACAGTAAGGAATAATTGATTATCATGTTTCTTCTTGAGAGCAGGTATTCTGGGGGTGGGAAAGGGGAGTGGGGAAGAGGACTAGGGCTCACAGTTTCAAGGAGAGTTCCCTGGAAGGTGGTGAACAGTTATGACATAGGAGGCTGCAGGAGGCTAGAGATTTGCCTTCTTAACTTCTTGCCTAAGGCTGGTTCATTAGTGATGTGTCACTTCTGTGTAAACAAAAAGGTCCATGCTGACCTGCCACACTCCCTACAGGGAGAAGCAGTTTGCTCAAGGATACCTTACTGCCTGGCAATTGAGGAGTCCATTTGTTTCAACTGTATTCAGCTACTCTGTGCTTCTCAAAGTGTGGTCTTTGGACTACCTGCATCAGAATCACCTTGGGATGCCAGTTTAAAATGCAGATTCCCAGGACTCATCCCAGACATAACTGCATTTCTATATTAACTATCTGTATTTATAATAAGCAAAACATGAGTTCATACTAACTTATACCAAAGTATTTCTCTTTGTGTGTGTGTTATTGTAAATGAAGTTTGTTTTTGTTTTTACCAAATTCCATTCGTTCATTGCTGGTATATAGGAAAGCTACTGACTTTTATATACTAACCTTCTATCCTGCAACTGTGCTTGCTTATTAGTTCCAGAAAGGTTTTTCTTTTTGTCATTTGTTTGGGATTTTCTACATAGACTATTATGTCATCTGTGAATAAAGAGCTTATTTCTTCCTTTCCAATCTTTATAAATTTTATTTCCTTTTCTTGTTTTATTTCATCAGCTAGGACTTTCAGTATGATGTTGAATAAGAGTGGTAAGAGGAGACATTTTGACTTGTTTCTGACCTTAAGGGGAAAGCATCTAATTTCTTAACATTAAATATGAAGATAATTGCAGTTCGTTTAAAACTTTTAAAAAGTAAATTTTCTTTACCAACTTGAGGACATTCCCCTCTATTCCTAGGGGTTTTCATCATGAATGGGTATTGAATTTTGTTAAATGCTTTTTCTGCATCAACTGATATGATCATATGATTTTTCTTCTTAGCCTGTTGTGATGGATGTCATTGATTGATTTTCAAATGTTGAACCAGTCTTGCATACCTGGAATAAATCCCAGGTAAATGATATACTTGTAGTGTATAATTTTGTTTATACATTGTTGTTTTTGAGTTACTAATTTTTTTTTGAGGATTTGGTTTCTATTTTCATAAGAGATACTGGTCTGTAGTTTTCCTTGGCAATGTCTTTTTCTGGTTTGGGTATTAGGGTGATACTGGCCTCATAGAATGAGATAGGAAGTGATCCCTCTGCTTCAATTTTTCTGGAAGATATTGTAGAGAATTTGTATCATTTCTTCCTTGAATGTTTCATAGAATTCACCAATAAAATCATCTGGATCTGGTGCTTTTTTTTTGGAGGGTTATTAATCATTGAATAAATTTCTTCAATAGGTATAGCCATATTCAGATGGTCTGTTTGTCTTTGTGTGAGTTTTGTGTCTTTTACGAAATTAGTCAATTTTATCTAAAGTTATCAAATCTGTGGGCTTAGAGGTATCTGCAGTATTCCTTTATTATCCTTTTAATGTCCATGGGATCAGTAGTGGTGATCTCTACATTTCTGCTGTTGGTAATTGGTGTCTTCTCTCTTTTTTCCTTGGTGAGCATGGCTACAGTTTTATTGATTTTATTAACCTTTTCAAGAAACCAGTTTTTGGCTTTCTTGATTCTCTCTGTTGTTTTGCTATTTTCAATTTCATTGATTCTGCTCTAATCCTACATTATTTCTTTTTTTCTGCTTGCTTTGAGCCTAAATTTTTTTTCTTTCTCTGGTGTCCTGAGGTAGAATATTGGTATTGATATCAGATCTTTCTTCTTTTCTAATATATGCATTTAATGTTATAGATTTCCCTCTAAGCACTGGTTTCACTGCATCCCACAAATTTTGATGATATATTTTCATTTTCATTTAGTTCAAAGCAATTTTTAACTTCTCTTGAAACTTCTTCTTTGACTTGTGTGTTATTCAGAAGTGTGTTGTTTAATTTCCAAATAATTTGGGATTCTCCAGTTATCTTATTGTTATTGCTTTCTAGTTTCATTCCGCTGTAGTCTGAAAACATACTTTGTATGTTTTCTATTCTTTTAAATTTGTCGAGGTATGTTTTATAGCCCAGAATGTAGTCTATCTTGGTGACTCTTCCATGTGATATTGAGAGCAGAATGCGTATTCTGCTATTGGTGGGTGGAGTAGTCTATAAATGTTAATTAGATCAAGTTGATTGCTAGTGCCATTCAGGTCAACTATATCCTTATTGATTTTCTACCTGCTTGATCTATAATTACTGAACAAGGGGTGTTAAAGTCTCCAACTATAATACTAGATTTGTCTATTTTTCCTTTCAGATGTATCACTTTTTGCCTCATGTCTTTTGACACTCTGTTGTTAGGTGCATCCACATTTAGGATTGTATGTTTTCTTGGACAAAGGACTCCTTTTTCATTATGTAATGCATCTCTTTATCTCTGATAATTTTCCTTGTAATGAAGTCTGCTTTGTCTGAAATTTATACAGCTATTCCAGCTTTCTTTCTTTTTTTTTTTTTATTTATCTATTTATCTATTTATTTATTTTTTTGGCTGAGTTGGGTCTTTTGTTGCTGCGTGCGGGCTTTCTCTAGTTGTGGCGAGCGGGGGCTACTCTTCGTTGCGGTGCGTGGACTTCTCATTGCGGTGGCTTCTCTTGTTGTGGAGCACGGGCTGTAGGCGCGTGGGCTTCAGTAGTTGTGGCACGTGGGCTCAGTAGTTGTGGCTCGCAGGCTCTAGAGCGCAGGCTCAGTAGTTTTGGCACACGGGCTTAGTTGCTCCGTGGCATGTGGGATCTTTCCAGAGCAGGGCTCAAACCCGTGTCCCCTGCATTGGCAGGCGGATTCTTAACCACTGCACCACCAGGGAAGCCCTCCAGCTTTCTTTTTTTTGGTTTGTTTTTTTAATTTATTTTTAAAATATCATTTATATTTATTGTTTTCTTTTTCTACTTGCACAACTTTCTCCTTTATTGTGAGTAGACAGTAATTGGCCTTGTATGGTATGTAACATTTTAAAATCAAACTAACTTCTCCATTCATTTGTTTATTAAAAAATATTTAATATGTATCTAGTATTTTTCTTTTTTTTTAGATTTCAGCTACTATATATATATATTTTTTCCATAGTTTTAACACCTTTATTAAATCTAATAACTTTCATAAAGAGCCTGGCACACCTTAGGGAAGCATGAGCTTATTAAATATTAGCTAACCTCATTTTATGACCAAATCTCTCTTTTCCTGTTGCTCTAATATTTATTTTATCAATTGTTTTTTTTTTTTTTGTAAATGGATGACCACAACAAAAGCAACAATGATTGCAATTACCAAACACGAAACACACTCATACTATGTCATAATATTGACATTCGGTCCAGTAATCCTCCACTGTAACAGCTCCTTTACTTTGCAGTGAAAATTGATTTGTATATTCTTTGCCTCTGAGTCCTTGTGGGATTTTTTTTTTTAATTCAAATAGAAAGTCACAAAAATTATAATCATCCTCATCAGTTCACTCAGTCCCATGTAATTAATTTTTTTTTTCATCTTGATCTTTTGTTAGCACTTTTATGAGTTCATCAGTTTTTCCTTAGAGTTCTGAAAATGCTTATTCATTCAGTTCAGCAGTACAGTCAGTTACCAGAAGCCTGTACTTGTCAGAGTCTTTTCCATGAATTCCTTGAAGATGAAACCCTTTTATAGGAACATATTTGCAAAAGTATCACAGTACACCCAGAACTGTCTGTCAATGACAAAAGACTTAGAAATGACCACGGTTAAAGATTTGATGAAAGTTCATAATAATGCAGTTGACAAGGAAATTTAGTTATTTCTGAGGTATACATTTTAAAGTAAAAACTAGAATTATGACTTATAACATTATACCAGAACAAATAAGATTTTTAGAAATTTCATGTAATGTCTGAAACATTCATATTAACATATTTCCATACAAATAAGCCAATGAAACTTTAGTATTAGTTGTTTTGTTTGTTTTTTTATACTGCAGGTTCTTATTAGTCATCAGTTTTGTACACATCAGTGTATACATGTCAATCCCAATCGCCAATTCAGCACACCACCATCCCCACCCCACCACAGTTTTCCCCCCTTGGTGTCCATATGTCTGTTCTCTACGTCTGTGTCTCAACTTCTGCCCTGCAAACCGGCTCATCTGTACCATTTTTCTAGGTTCCACATACATGCGTTAATATACGATATTTGTTTTTCTCTTTCTGACTTACTTCACTCTGTATGACAGTCTCTAGATCCATCCACGTCTCAACAAATGACTCAATTTCGTTCCTTTTTATGGCTGAGTAATATTCCATTGTATATATGTACCACATCTTCTTTATCCAGTCGTCTGTCGATGGGCATTTAGGTTGCTTCCATGACCTGGCTATTGTAAATAGTGCTGCAATGAACATTGGGGTGCATGTGTCTTTTTGAATTATGGTTTTCTCTGGGTATATGCCCAGTAGTGGGATTGCTGGATCATATGGTAAATCTATTTTTAGTTTTTTAAGGAACCTCCATATTGTTCTCCATAGTGGCTGTATCAATTTACATTCCCACCAACAGTGCAAGAGGGTTCCCTTTTCTCCACACCCTCTCCAGCATTTGTTGTTTGTAGATTTTCTGATGATGCCCATTCTAACTGGTGTGAGGTGATACCTCATTGTAGTTTTGATTTGCATTTCTCTAATAATTAGTGATGTTGAGCATCTTTTCATGTGCTTCTTGGCCGTCTGTATGTCTTCTTTGGAGAAATGTCTATTTAGGTCTTCTGCCCATTTTTGGATGGGGTTGTTTGTTTCTTTAATATTGAGCTGAATGAGCTGTTTATATATTTTGGAGATTAATCCTTTGTCCGTTGATTCATTTGCAGATATTTTCTCCCATTCTGAGGGTTGTCTTTTAGTCTTGTTTATGGTTTCCTTTGCTGTGCAAAAGCTTTGAAGTTTCATTAGGTCCCATTTGTTTATTTTTGTTTTTATTTCCATTACTCTAGGAGGTGGTTCAAAAAAGATCTTGCTGTCATTTATGTCAAAGAGTGTTCTTCCTATGTTTTCCTCTAAGAGTTTTATAGTGTCCGGTCTTAACATTTAGGTCTCGAATCCATTTTGAGTTTATTTTTGTGTATGGTGTTAGGGAGTGTTCTAATTTCATTATTTTACATGTAGCTGTCCAGTGTCCCCAGCACCACTTATTGAAGAGACTGCCTTTTTGCCATTGTATATCTTTGCCTCCTTTGTCATAGATTAGTTGACCATAGGTGCGTGGGTTTATCTCTGGGCTTTCTATCTTGTTCCATTGATCTATGTTTCTGTTTTTGTACCAGTACCATATTGTCTTGATTACTGTAGCTTTGTAGTATAGTCTGAAGTCAGGGAGTCTGATTCCTCCAGCTCTGTTTTTTTCCCTCAAGACTGCTTTGGCTATTCGGGGTCTTTTGTGTCTCCATACAAATTTTAAGATGATTTGTTCTAGTTCCATAAAAAATGCCATTGGTAATTTGATAGGGATTGCATTGAATCTGTAGATTGCTTTGGGTAGTATAGTCATTTTCACAATATTGATTCTTCCAATCCAAGAACATGGTATATCTCTCCATCTGTCTGTATCATCTTTAATTTCTTTCATCAGTGTCTTATAGTTTTCTGCATACAGGTCTTTTGTCTCCCTAGGTAGGTTTATTCCTAGGTATTTTATTCTTTTTGTTGCAATGGTAAATGGGAGTGTTTCCATAATTTCTCTTTCAGATTTTTCGTCATTAGTGTATAGGAATGCAAGAGATTTCTGTGCATTAATTTTGTATCCTGCAACTTGACCAAATTCATTGATTATCCAGCTTTCTTTTGATGAGCATTAGCATGGTATATCCTTCTCTAGCTATCCAAGTCTTTATATTTAAAGTGATTTTCTTGTAGATAACATATCGTTGGGTCTTTAAAAAAAATCTATTCTCACAATCTCTATCTTTTAATTGATGTATTAGGCCATTCACATTTAAGTGATTATAATATAGTTGCATTAATATCTACTATGTTTATAACTGTTTTCTATTTGTTGCAATTTTTCTTTGTTTCTCTCCGCTCCCCTTTCCTGCATTCTCTGGTTTTAATTGAGTATTCTATATGATTCCATTTATCTCTTCTCTTAAGTATATCAATTATACTTTTTAAAAAATGTTAATGGTTATGCTAAAGTTTCCAATATACATGTACAACTAGTCTGATTTCACCTTCAAATAACATATACCACTGTATATGTAGTCTAGTACCTTATAATAGAAAATTCCCAATTCCTCCCTTTCTTCCCTCATGACATTAACATTACTGTCATGCATTTCACTTATCCATATGCTATAATTACTCAACACGTTGTTGTGATTATTACTTTAAATAATCTTTAGGTTAAAAATAAGAAAAATAGGGCTTCCCTGGTGGCGCGGTGGTTAAGAATCTGCCTGCCAATGCAGGGGACACAGGTTCGAGCCCTGGTCCGGGAAGATCCCACATGCCGTGGAGCAACTAAGCCCGTGCGCCACAACTACTGAGCCTGAGCTCTAGAGCCCGTGAGCCACAACTATGGAGCCTGCATGCCACAACTACTGAAGCCCCACGCGCCTAGAGCCCGTGCTCTGTAACAAGAGAAGCCACCGCAATGAGAAGCCTGCGCACCGCAATGAAGAGTAGCCCCCGCTCGCCGCAACTAGAGAAAAGCCCATGCGCAGCAATGAAGACCCAACACAGCCAAAAATAAAATAAATAAAATTAAAATTAAAAAAATAGGAATTATTTTTTTAAAAAAATAAGAAAAATAAAAGTTTTATTTTACCTTCATTTATTCCTTCTCTGATGCTCTTCCTTTCTTTACGTAGGTCCAGGTTTCTGATCTATATAATTTTCCTTCTCCTTGAAGAGCTTCTTTTAACATTTCTTGCAAGCCAAGTCTGCTGGAAATGAATTCCCTGTGGGTTATTTTTTTTAAGATTTACTTTATTTATTTTATTTATTTATTTGGGTGTGCCGGGTCTTAGTTGCGGCAGGTGGTCTCCTTTAGTTGCAGCATGTGTGCTCCTTAGTTGCAGCCAGTAGGCTCCTTAGTTGTAACTCGCTGGCTCCTTAGTTGCGGCATGCACACTCAGTTGCGGCATGCATGTGGGATCTAGTTCCCTGACCAGGGATCGAACCGGGGCCCCCTGCATTGGGAGCATGGAGTCTTCACCTCTGCGCCACCAGGGAAGTCCCTTCCCTGTGGTTTTATTTGTCTGAGAAAGCCTTTAGTCTCCTTCAGTTTTGAAAGATAAATTCTCTGCATATAGAATGCTAGGTTGGTGGGTTTTTCTTTCATCAATTTAAATATTTCATCAATTTAAATATTTCTTGCTTGCATGGTTTCTGAAGAGAAGTCTACTATAATTCTTGTCTTATTTCCTCTAGAGCAAAGGTATTTTTCTCCCTCTTGGCTTCTTTGAAGATCTTTTCTTTATCTTTGGTTATCTGCAGTTTGAAAATGATATGCCTAAGTGTAGTTATGTTTTATTTTGCTGGCATTTATGCTACTTGATGTTCTTTGTGCTTCTTGGATCTGTGATTTGGTATCTGTCATTAATTTTGGAAAGTTCTTGGACATTATTCCTTCAAATATTTCTTCTGCTCTGTTCTTTCTTTCCCTCCAGTATTCCAATTATGCATATGCTGCACCTTTTGAATTGTCCCACAGTTCTTAGATGTTCTGCTCTGTTTTGTTGTTGTTGTTTTTGTTGTTATATTTTTCTCTTTGCATTTCACTTTAGGAAATTCCTATTGTCTCATCTTCAATCTCACTGATTTTTTTTTTCTTGTCCATGTCTAATCCACTGATGAGCCCATCAAATACATGTTATACTGTCTTTTTTTTTAAATTAATTAATTTATTTATTTTTGACTGTGTTGGGTCTTCGTTTCGCGCGAGGGCTTTCTTTAGTTGCGGCAAGCGGGGGCCACTCTTCATCGCGGTGCGTGGGCCTCTCACTATCGTGGCCTCTGTTGTTGCGGAGCACAGGCTCCAGACGCGCAGGCTCAGTAGTTGTGGCTCACGGGCCCAGTTGCTCCACGGCATGCGGGATCTTCCCAGACCAGGGCTCGAACCCGCGTCCCCTGCATTAGCAGGCAGACTCTCAACCACTGCGCCACCAGGGAAGCCCTATACTGTCTTTTATTTCTATCATTTCCTTTTGATTCTTTCTTAGAGTTTCCATCTCTCTGCTTATATTACCCATCTTTTCTTAAATGTTATGTACTTTTTCCATTAGACTTTTTGACATACTAATCATAGTTATTTTAAATTCCCTGCCTGATAATTCCAACATCTATGTCATATCGGAATCTAGTTCTGATGCTTGCTCTTGCCTGCCTTTTGGCATCTCTTGTAATTTTTACTGAAAGCCAGACATATTGCTTTGGGTAATAAGAACTGAGATACATAAGCCTTTGGCATAAGGATTTATGTTAAGCTGGCTAGAAGTTGTGCTGTGTTTGTTTCCTCCAGCTGCAGGTGTCAGAAGCTTCAAATTCCTTTAATATCCTTGTTTTGTCTCCTCTCTTGACTTTGGGCTTTCCTAAATACTTATCAGAGTTTACATCTTGCAGCTCTTTCAGCTGTAAGTCACTGTTATTTCACTGGAGCCCTGTTGATGTGGTGGTATGATCGGGGAGGGGAAGTGTTCTATAATCTAATGATTAAAGCTCTATCTTTTAATGAGACTGTCTCTCTGGGCTATGACCTTCATACACGTTTCTCCACTGGTATAGCTTTTACCCCTTCTTAGGTGAGAAAGCCTGGAGGTGGCTGGAGTGGGAGTAATACACTTCCCCCAACATAGGTAAGACTGGAAAAGTCTTTTCCCCTGTCGGGGGGATCTTTCTTGGATCTTCACCATGAGAACTTGGAATTTTTGGAGGTAAAAACCATGAAAGTGTTGGGGGTTTCTCCCAAGACTGTGGCTCCAGAAGTTTCTCACTCTTGTGCTAGTCCACACTCAGCTTCCTGAAATTCATCAAAGTTACCATTTAAGTGTTCCTCCCAGTTTGTGGCTGAGGCAGCTTCTGTTCCAGATAAACAGATCTTGGCTATAACTCTCTGGTTTCACTTCTGTCCATATCTCAGGGTGGTAGGCTGCCCTGCAACCTCAGTTCTCTGATGGATCCAAGCAAAGTCACTGGTTTTCAGGTGTTTGGCTTTTTCTTGTGGTAAGGATGGGAGGGATGACTTCCAAGCTTTTTACATGCTGGAGCTGAAACCAGAAGTCCCCTACATATATCTATATTAGCCCACCCTTTTAAATGTATGCTTTTGTTTATCTTATAACGCACATTGTATGTTAGGATAACACACACACACATAATTTAAAACTAATAAGAATATGTACAGTTGCATGTTCAGAATATTTTAATGATGGAGGTATACAATAAAAAAAATGTTTGCAAACCACAGCACTCAAAAACTGAGGAAATGGTCATCTGTTGCTAATTGCTGGGAATCCATCACTGACAGATCCAGTCTCCATGCTAAATTATAGCCAAACAAGTGACCGGAAGTCTTAGGTCCCCAAGTTAAAGTGACAGAGCCAGGACAATTTACCCTTTGTTCATATTAACCAACAAAAACAGGTCTCAGACACTCCACGAAAGTAGGTGGTGGGAAGGGGTATCTAGGTAAATCTAGCTGTTCTATGAATTAACCCTCAACAAGTTTGGTAACTGACCCTCACCAAACAGACATCTCTCATGAGGACAAACAACTGAGGGTCTCTAGGCTGGGGGTTTCCTGGAGGGCAGGCAGGGACGATTTCCTATTTTTATTATATCCTTAAATCCCCCAGCCCTGTGCATACTTGGAAGCTCAATTAATGTTTGGTGAATTTAGCTGAGGTAGTATTGAAGGTAAATGTAGTATATTGGGGAATCTCTACTACTGCAAAAAATGTAACTCCATTCAAATACCTGGACCTCTAAGCAGATGAAAGAGAAAGCAGTGCAGTTGCTACTGCCTTTCCAAGTAGTCAGCCCTGGAATTGGTGGCAGGTGAGGAGATGAGGTGTGCTTCTGTACCTATAGACCCAAGGAGAGAAATCTATCCTTGTGACAGCTAAAAAATGTAGCTCTAATTCTAGTATTTGAGTTACTCTATAATATATGCCTCATAACAGGGCAGGACATTCAGTAGTCAAGTGTCTCAGCTGGCAAGTAACAGAGGCCCAACACAAACTAACTTAAACCAAAAAAGAGCTCTATAACTTGAATGTTCAAAAGTGATGATCAGGTTTAGACACACTGAATCCAGGCCTCAAACAATGTCATCAAGACACAATCCCTAGGGCTTCCCTGGTGGCGCAGTGGTTAAGAATCCGCCTGCCAATGCAGGGGACACGGGTTCGAGTCCTGGTCCGGGAAGATCCCACATGCCGCGGAGCAACTAAGCCCATGCACCACAACTACTGAGCCTGCACTCTAGAGCCCACGAGCCACAACTACTGAGCCCACGTGCCACAACTACTGAAGCCCACGCGCCTAGAGCCCGTGCTCCGCAACAAGAGAAGCCACTGCAGTGAGAGGCCCACGCACCGCAGCGAGGAGTGGCCCCCGCTCACCGCAACTGGTGAAAGCCCGCGTGCAGCAACAAAGACCCAACGCAGCCAAAAATAAATAAATAAATTTATTAAAAAAAAAAAAAAGACACAATCCCTAATATCATCTATTTGTCTATCTATCTGTCTGTCTATTTATCACCTCCGACCTCTCCACCCACTCCCCCATCTGCTTCCTCTGAGTTATCTTTATTCTCAAGTGGGCTAACTTCACAAAGGGGCAAAAATGGCCACCAGCAGCTTCAGGCTGACACTCTACCAGCTTAGGAACTCCCAGAGGAGAATGTATTTCTTTCTCAATAGTTACAACGAAAGTCTTGGCCCATATCTCATTGGCCCATATTTGGTCATGTGCCCATCCCTGAACCAGTCACTCTCACTGTGATTGCCCTTAATAGCCATCTGGATCTGGGTGAAGAGGGAAGCCCACCAGAACAACATGGGCTGACAGCGTTGTTGCTCCCCAGTTGAAAATTGAGGTGTAATGCCAGGAGAAAGTGGAATGTATTTTAAGGAGGCAAAACACTGGGGAGACAAAAATAACATATGTTGACTATACCTTAATTGGTTTCTTTGTTTTTTAAGAGGAAAGAGTCTTACTTGGAATAATGAGAGTTTTATATTTTATTAGTGGGAAATGGTTTTTAAAGACCACATTCTGGATGTTGATGTTTTCTTTACTGCTAGATTTTTACTGCTTCTAGTTTTTTTGTTTCTTTTGTTTTAGTGCAGAGAGATAGAAAATTTTTTCTAGAGAGACAAAAATAAATCATGAGTTATATATCCAATTCAACTTTAACATTGCAGGGTTGTTACTTAAGTTATTCAGTTTTATATTTTACATATTTTCTTTTACACTAAAAATATCCTGGTTCCTAATGACATTAATGTACATTCTTATTTACCTTACCCTACATGTCAAAGTTTTGAAGTAACAACAATGTTATTTTTATTTATTATGGTTCACATTTCTTTATGGTTTTGGTTTTTGACCATAGGCTATATCCCAAAAGGAATAAACAACCAAAATTTTATATTTTAAGTCACTTGAAAGAATTCATTTTATGTGTGTGGTCATGCCATCAATTTGATAAGCAGTTTGGTTCCTTTGCTTCAATTTGGTCTCAGCTTTTAAAGATTGCTTTTTAAAATTGTCTTTAATTTTGGCTTTTAATTCTATAAAATTTACATGATTCCTAAGTCAAAACTATTTTCAAACAGTTATATTCAGAGTTTTACTTCCATCCCTATATTCACCCCCTTAATCCTTCCCTCTCCTATAGGTAACCTTTTTAAAAATTATTGTTTTTGGTTTATCCTTCCATTGATTAAGAACTTCAGGCGGGATGCGTGTGTGGTGTGGTCTAAGCATGACTGACTTTCCATCTAGTAGGAGAGAGAGATTCCTGAGTGCAGGGAGCTTCAACTCATGTGAGTATACCAGCTTGTTGTGATGGAGGAGACAGAAGGAGAGGGCTGTGTCACTGGGATAAGCTTCTCGAAGCTGTGAAGAATGGTGTTAAAACAAATACACAGAATCTACAATTATTTCAAAAGTTAAAAAACAAAGCATGGGGACTTCCCTGGTGGCGCAGTGGTTAAGAATCCGCCTACCAATGCAGCGGACACGGGTTCGATCCCTGGTCCAGGAAGATCCCACATGCCACAGAGCAACTAAGCCCGTGTGCCACAACTACTGAAGCCCGCACACCCTAGAGCCCATGCACCACAACTACTGAGCCTATGCACGGCAACCACTGAAGCCCGCGCACCTAGAGCCCATGCTCCACAACAAGAGAAGCCACTGCAATGAGAAGCCTGTGCACCGCAGTGAAGAGTAGCCCCCGCTTGTTGCAACTAGAGAAAGCCCGCGCACAGCAACGAAGACCCAATGCAGCCAAAAAATAAAAAATAATAAAAAATTTAAAATAAATTTTAAAAAAACAAAAAAAAACCCCAAAGCATGACACATCCAAACAAAAACAAGAGCACCCTCTGTTGGTCTCTGTTGGAATACACATAATTGGTAGTGCCTGGATTTGAAAACTGCTCATGCCAGGGGTGTCCTATTGGGTTACCTTGAATAAAGAACGCACCCGCCAACAGATGGGGAGGCCGCTGAGGCCCACACCAAATTTACCCTCGGCTCTCCCCAGCTCTCAAGTCCTGTGGCCCTTGGGACATATGCTGATACTAAATATCTATGTTACCATGTCTTGGGGGAAAAGATCTTTACTTTCCCTCCTGTACCTCTTTTCCCTGGCATAGGAAAAAAAAAAAAAAAAGCAAGAGCCATGTTTTCTATTGTCCCTCCAAAGCTGTGACAGTAATGACACTGCCCTAACTCTCAAGGTGCATCTTTACTCAGACAGTATATCAGTGTGAGGGAGCAGTGTGGAACAATGGGAAAAGAAGCCATGTATCTGGCTTCTCTCACTTACTAGCTGTGTGTCCTTGGGCAGGTTTCTTAACCTCTCTGAGCCTTGGTGTCCTCATCTGAAAAACAAGAATGATAGTATCCAATTCATGGGCTGTTTTTGGAGGTTTAAATGAGTGGTGTGTGTTAAACTCTTGATATGTGATGCCAGCACTACGTATGGACCTCAGTAAATAATAGCTACTGCTACTATTATTATTTCCTTTTTGTTTCACAGGAAATTTGTGAGAATCCCCGATTTATCATTGGTGGAGCCAACAGAACTGACATCTGTCAAGGAGATCTAGGTAGGAAAGTCCCTCGGGTCATATCTAGCCAAACAATCAAGGGGTGATTAAAAGGTGTGATCCCTTCACAGTAAGTAAAGGGACAATAATCTGGTTTTGCTTTTAATGAATTTTGGGGAGGAGGTTTTGATAACATTACCTTATACTCATTTATCAACGTGCTGGTGATTGCTTCATTTAATTTCTGTCCTTCCCACCTTTCTCACTAGTTCCTTGCCTTGTGTCACAGGAGGTGTGCCTCATTCCACAGCCTCCTCTCCAGAGTCTCCAGGACACTCACACACCCCACTCAGCAAGACAAAAGCCCTGCTTTTAGCTGTACCCACCTTCCTTAGAAGGCAGCTCTGAAACTGTCCATGTACCACGCATGTCCCTTGGGCACATGGAATCTATATGCTCACAAAATGTGCTTTTGTAACTCGAACTCCTGTTGAAATTGCCCCAGAATAGCTCCATATTAAAGGAGTCTTTCAACAAAGACGACATTTGCCATGTGGATGAGCGTCCAATTTTCTTTCTGGTTGGTTAGCTTGTCTGCTTCACCAGTCTTTCCTCTGTCTCAGCCTCTTGTTCAGGAAGTATTATCTTTGGTGTGGACTGTGGGAAAGCTCTGTGAAATAAAGTTGGAGAGACATCGACAAACACAGTTTAAAACTTGTGGGAAAAGGGCACTCAAGACCAAATGAATTTGGCTAATCTGGCCCCAGAAGGAGAGGCTGAAGAGGTTTTGGATATCTGAGTTCCTGCACTCGAGGGAAGACTGCCTGCAGAGCCCTGGGCAAGCTAATAATCTGGGCCTGTTTCAGAGGAGAGGCTGGCTGCCTGGGGGGGCCTGGGGGGGGCCAATGGTGGGAGGAGGGCTGTGGCAGCTCTCAGCCTCCCCTCTGCAGTCTCAAAGATGCTGTCATATCCCACAGAGCACAACGAAGGCCTTGTATATAGTCTGTGCTCTGTTAGTGATCCAGGCCTGCCCCTTGGGCATTCACACATGCATACACACACATACACAGGGCAAAGTGCCGCCTCCAACTACTAGCCAGCTTTCCTTACAATACAAATGGGCTGCACTGATGGCTCTCAGATGCTCAGTCTCTGCCAAGGTCCGAAGGGGAAATGGACTCTCACTGCAAAGTTACAGGGCAGGCAGATTTCCTGCGGGTGTTAGAAAGAATGAGCCAATTATGACCCCTACTGCCCCGTCTCCACTGAGGTCCAAAGGGAGGTCTGAGCTTATGTTGCAGACAGAGGAATTGCCTACAGCCTTCAGGAAAGCCAGTCACGAGAGAGTAAGTTACCCTGTTGATCACATGGTCCAGAGACTGCTGTCACACTCCTTCCCTGGGTTGACACCTCTGTAAGGTCAGATCTGGAAGTGGGACAGTGAATGCCAAGTGAACGCCCTTCTCCAGAGAAGTAGAGCAGCTGATGGGGATGAGTCTCCGTCTTCCCTGGAGGTGTGGGCCCTCCCATGACCTGTGCCGCGTGTTTGCCTGCAGGGGACTGCTGGTTTCTCGCAGCCATCGCTTGCCTGACCCTGAACAAGCGACTGCTTTTCCGGGTCATACCCCATGAACAGAGTTTCACCGAAAACTACGCGGGGATCTTTCACTTCCAGGTGAGGTCAAGGGAGTGTAATTAAGAGGGCCAGCTGCTGTCTACTCACCACTGGACTCCCTGCCTTCACTTCCCAGTGGCTCCAGGAAAGGTTCCCACCCACCCTCCCGGCCATGGATGTGGGCAGTGATCCCCTTCAGGCCTCAAGCCTGTGAGGAAGCAGTTGTTTATCTCTTCCTACCCTCAAACCCCTACACCTTCCGCTAGGCCCCAGAAAGGTTGGAGGATATCCTGTTTGCTGACCTGTGGGTCTATTTTTGCCCCTCCAGCTGGCTGGCTTCTGTGTTATTACCGGCAGCCCTTCTCAAGTAAATCCCTAAGATACTAGCACTGGGAATCCAGAGGGCCCTTTAGGTTGTAAAGGAAATCCCATCCACGGCTGCAGCTCCTTTTTACTTGTGTCCCTTAAACACAGGTCTATACCAAGACTATCACGCACCCTTTCCAGCCTCTGGAAGAAAAGTCTGGTTAATCTGGGAACCAGGCTTCTGCTTCGGCCCAGCAATGAGTCTTTTGGTTCCAGAATCAATTCAGCCATTGGAAACTTTCTGGATCCAAATTGTCCTGGCAAAGAGCCAAACCCTGTGCTGGCCCAGAACTTAAATGAGCTTCGTATGTGGGCATCTAGCAGATATTGGGGTTCTGAGGCATCAATCTGTCTCCAGCCCTTAAGGCTCCAAATGTCCTGGGCTGACCCAGACCATCAGTTGATCTTCTATCCCAGGACTGAAGACTTCAGAAAGGGTCTTCTCTGCAAGTTCAGGATCAGTGTCCTGCTGCCGTCCCAGCTCAGGCAAGGCAGCTGGGCCCTGAATTTTGTTTCTTCAAAATCAAGCTACTCACCTCCCTCAAATATTTAAAAGGTCTGATATCTAAAGGATCATAAACACAAAGACCAGACAGATTTTTGCCCTCTTGTCCCTAAGGGAGAAAATGTCATTAGAAGGAAATTAAACTACATTTGGCTTTCTTGGGTCAAAACTGATTTGTTCAAAAAAGAACATCATCCAGAATTGAGAATATTGGACAGTGTTCCTGCTTTAGCCAGAGTATATTCTGGGTCACTTTACTTTTCCACGTCAATCCTTCTTCTTCAGCAGCAATTTCTACCTTATTTGTCATCAAGAAATACATAAATCATACATTACCTTCACCTAGACCAGTGGTTCTCAACCCTGACTGCATATCAGGATCAGTTGAGATACCTAAAAGTACTGATACCTAGGCCACACCCCAGACTTACAGAGCAGGAAAAGGAAAATCTCAAGCCCTCAGGTATGTAGGGAGCGCCTACCATCCCCCACACCGAGCTGGACTGTGTGGAAGAGAGAGTGGTTTGTAAACCACTTCTTGCCCTCAAGGAGCTCCCAGTCCAGTTAGAGAAAGAGTCACACACTCCAAACCCAGAATAATATGAACGAGCAGCAAGGTGCTTGGTATTAAGGAATGTGGGGTAGGGACACATTTCCCACTGGTAATCTGAGGACGTGACTCTGTGCTTGACGCTTCTGTGCAGTTCTGGCGCTATGGAGACTGGGTGGACGTGGTTATTGATGACTGCCTGCCAACTTACAACAATGAACTGGTTTTCACCAAATCCAACCACCACAATGAGTTCTGGAGTGCTCTGCTGGAGAAGGCTTATGCTAAGTAAGCAGCACTTTAGATTGAGGGGCAGGGCTAGAGGCGAGGAGGTGGACTGCAAAATCCAGCCCGTGTGTGTGTGTGTGTGTGTGTGTGTGTGTGTGTGTGTGTGTGTGTGTGTGTGTGTGTGTCTTCAACTGTGACACAAAGTCAGAGAAGATCTGGTCCAGGCAGCAGTGATTCTAAGTAAAACCACTAAGAGTAGAAATAAGACGTGTGTAGGAAATCTCTAGCTTTAGCTTCCCATAGTGAGCTCTTTAATCCTGCCTTCTTGGTGGCATTGCGAATCCTAGATGAGAGCATTATATCTTTGGAGCTCAGATCCCAGAGTCTGGCTTGGCTCCACCTCATGAGCTTGCAATATATTAATAAAGCCATGTTGTCTCTAAGCTTAGAAGCCCCACCCCAGCTACAAATGGCTTTAACAGAGCCCTGCCTCAGGCTCAGGGTATAGTGGAAAGCATCAGGAAGTGGGAATAGTGGGTTCCATCCCAGTGTTTCTCCTCTCTGTGGACTTAGCTGGTCACTTAGCCTCTAGAGCTCAGTTTCTCCATTGTGAAGAAAGGGAATCATAGTACCTATTCCAACAGCTTACAGGCTTGTTGGTGAACTGGATGAGACAACATCACAGGACCCAAGAGTAAAGTTCTGGTGGTAGGGGTACCTGGGTCATGTTTCCTAGAACCCTGTGACCCCAGATTGGTCTTCATCCTCTCTCTAAGGCTCCATGGTTCATATGAAGCCCTGAAAGGTGGGAACACTACAGAGGCCATGGAGGACTTCACAGGAGGAGTAACAGAGTTTTTTGAAATCAAGGATGCTCCCAGAGACATGTACAAGATCATGAAGAAAGCCATCGAGAGGGGCTCCCTCATGGGTTGCTCCATTGATGTAAGTCTAGGGTGTGGGATGCAGGGCAGGAAGCTGCCAACTATTGGGAAGCCTTACCCAGTGACTAGCAGCATAGGGCTTTCCTCTGGGACAGGGTGAATCTACTGTTTTAGGAAGGTGGAACTGGTTCTCAACTTTGAAAATTGGGGATTTCTCAAGGGAGAAGAGTTTGTGGAGATTTTCAATAAAGATATTCAGCAAGGACATTCTAAGCCCTGGAATTTAGGTGGAAATAGGTCCAGAGGCCTATGTCCAGTGCAGGCCTCTGTGGCCAGTGTTTCTCAGTCCCAGCATGCCACTATTAAGATGGCCACACACTTGGCTTATGGACCTGAGCCCACCAGTTCCCTAAGAAAGCCTCCCAGTCATTGAGCTTTGATTGTATCTCTCACCTGGGATACGGGCTTTGTGTTGTAATCTGGGAGAAACTCAGCCTGTGCAACAAAGTGGTGTGAACTGAGACCAGAGCCAAGAGTGAGGGAATGGCAGACTGGCCAGGAGACACACCTTTCCTGGGGGCTGCTCAATGTATAATAGTCTTGGCGATTTCCATTGCTGAGGAAGAGCCCCAAGCTAAATTCCTGTTCCTTCCTCTCCTAGTACACCCAGTAGATGGGGACGCTTGGGAAGACGAGCCAGCGTAAAGCACCCATGGATGAACATTTTCTTTCTGCATCACTGTTCTCCATCTTTTCTGCATTCATGCTCTACTTATCTCTCCTCTTTTCCTTTGTCTGTCCCCTCCCTTCTTTCTGTCTCCTTCCCTTTCTATCACCCTCCTTTGTTTGCTTTCTCTCCCTCCCCATCCCCTGCCCTCCCCGTCGGGCCTCAGGATGGCACAAACATGACCTATGGAACCTCTCCTTCTGGTCTGAACATGAGGGACTTGATTGAGCGGATGGTGAGGAATATGAATAACTCGCATCTCAGGGATTCAGACCTCATCCCTGAGGGATGCTCAGATGACAGACCGACCCGGGTGTGTACGCCTCTGATTGTCAGGGCTGACCATCCCTCCCACCTGCATGACCCGGCCCTGTTGTATGTGGTGTCAGACCTTCCTCAGCAGCCAGCACCTCACACACAGCCTCCTCCTGAGGCCTTCCAAGGGTCTGGGTGGGAATAACTTGCCCTCTCCGAGGCTCCTGAGGAAGGTGCGGGAGGCAGCTTTTGGAGGGAATCTCTGTGGGAGGTCCTTCAAACTCCATGGTCCAGGCAGTTTCTCTGATAACGAATTAACAGGCAGAAATACAAGAGAGACTTCATTCATTTTAAAGTACTTCTCTCTTTCTAATTTGTTCATTTACGTATTCAACACATATTTATTAAGCTCCTACTAGGCACTAGGCACTCTTCTAGCAAACAAAGAAAATTCTCTCCCCTTTGTTTAGGATTCTAGTGAACAAGCAGTCTCCCCCCAACACCCCCGCCCCAGAGCTTATATTCTAGTACTTTTAGAAGTAATACGCGCCATAGAGTAAAGCAGAAGAAAAATTAAGCTATATTTTCCCCATCTAAGGATAATAACATTTGGTATACGTCCTTCTAGTATTTTTCTATGCATACTATTAATCTAAATTTTTATTTTGAAATAGCTGTCATACTGTATGTATGACATACAGTGACTCTGTATGACTCTTTGCAGCATGCTTTTTTTCAGTTCGCTTTATATTCCTAATGTGCCAATGAGAATTATATTCTTAATGTGTCTGCTCTAACATTTTTTTAGTGGCTGCACAATATTCCACCATGCAAATAAGTTATAATTTATCTACCCAATACCTTATTATTGGGAATTTAGATTGTTTTCTTTTTCTGTTCTTGGCTATTATGTTTAAATGTTACGATGAACATCCTATAAGATACATCTTTGTGTCTGAACATGATGATTTCCTTAGGACAGATGGCCAGCAGTGGAATAGCTAGGTATGCATAAGTAATGCCACAAGAGTCATTTCAAGTGGCTCCCTCCCCCCTCCCCTCCCCCCACCCCTCCCCCCACCGCCTAGAACTGAGAGATGCATGCATCTCCTGCCCCCCTCCCTTTCTATTCAGCATGGTCTGGGTCCTATAAAGACTGGAATCTGGAAGAGGCTGAGATGCAAAAAGCCCTGGCCCTCCACACACCCCTCACCTTGAAAAGGCCTCCAGGCTGCTCCTCTTAAAGCTGTTATGCTATCAGGCAAAGTGAAGCCACAGAGATCCGTCTAGGGCTCACTGGGCTTTGGTGATCCTACCCCTCTGCCGAGGATCTCCTGTGGCTGCAAATCTCAAATGGAAGAGCTACCGCTGCTCTCTGAGGCACGGTCACGTCTCAGCAGGACTCTCCTCTGGCCTCCTCAGAATTCTCTCCCTGGGCACTTCTGATTTCTTGAGCATGTTCTGGGGGGGTGTGGAGGAGGTGAGGGGATGTAAAGATAAAGGGTTAGACCGACATGTTTTGTCTAACCCCCTTTTCTCAATCCCTTTCTCTTCCAGGAATAGTCAACCCTGGGTGGGCTCAGGGGAAGGGGAGCCCAATCCAGGGCAGCCTCCATCTGCCCCCACTTCCTCCTCTGAAAGACCCCAAGGGATCCAGAAAGGAGGTCTAGGCACGTTCTCACCCACCTCGTGCCCCAGCTCCATGTTGCTCTCCGACGGTCTGGGGAAACCACTTGTCTGGGCTGCATGTTCTTGGCTCTCTGAAAGGGCTAGTGAGGGCCTTCTCACGGCTGGGAGGCACACTTCCAGGGCGTGGAGGAGTCCTCGTCCTCGCAGAACCCAGGACGTGAACCAGTGTGAACTTTGTCTCAGGCAGCAACCCCTGACAGGTTGTCTGGTTTTCACTCCACAGACAATTGTTCCAGTTCAGTACGAGACAAGAATGGCCTGCGGGCTGGTCAAAGGCCACGCCTACTCGGTCACTGGGCTGGAGGAGGTGAGCCTGGCGGGGCTCGGCGGGACGGGACTTGAGGGGCTACTTGGGTGAACCTCCCGAAGTCAGGACTTGGCTTTCTGTGTCCCTTCACATCTGTAGAATTTGCCTCCAATCAGGCACTCAGGCCGAGCGCCTGGGGTTGGAGGAGGCCACTGGGACTGGTAGGTGGATCTTGCCACAAGACGGTGCTCAGTTTATGTTTGTTTTTAGTGCTAAAGATAGCAATTGCCCCAACATTTCCAAAGAACAAATAGAAAGCACTTTGGTTTTATGAAGTTGATATCATGGGCTCTTGTGTTTCTTGTTTTTCATGGTCAGTTCCAAGGTTTTCCTTCCCCTGGGATGTCTGGCCTTCACTGGGTCACGTCAGAGACAGGAACCTTGTCAGGCCCCTTGTGCACAGTTGGGCGAGTTGTGCCCTGTTCACAGAGATGGGCAGAGAGGGGCAGTCGTCTGCAGCAGCCCATGCAGCAACCAGGAGGAAGGGCCCCTTTTTCTGATTGATCCATCTGGAAGGGACATTTTCTATAGTTCCTCAGCCAGCAGGGGCGTTTTATTCTAATTCACACAGAGGCACCTTGTGCTAGCAGAGCCCTACATTATATTCCCTGCCTCCTCTCCCAAAGCTCTGAATGGCCAGATGCTCGCTGGGAAAATCACTTCTTAGAAGATGGCAAGGTGGTGGCCAAGCCTGACTCCTGCAGACTAAGCCCTAAGGTTCTGACCCATCACCCTGCCATCCCACAGGGGACTTGTGATTAGTGTCCTTGACCAGGGCCAGGCAGGACAGCCCCCTGTACAGGATTCTCTCCCCACTCCCACCCCAGCCCTCAGGGCAAGACAGCAGACCCCCTTTCAGAAAGGGCCCAAAGGGAGAAAGCTTTTTCTCTTTGCTCAAGGCCCTGTACAAGGGTGAGAAAGTGAAGCTGGTGCGGCTGCGGAACCCCTGGGGCCAGGTGGAGTGGAATGGCCCCTGGAGTGACAGGTGGGTGAGGGGACCCCACGAATAGGGGACAACAAGGCCTGGGGCAAGGCAGGGCTGGGTACTGAGCCACAAGAGTACTACAAATGCTTGGTCTAAAATCACCCTTAAAACCAAGGATCTGCAGAGGAGAAGAGGGGACGTGGGCTTCAGGGAAGGGCTGGGAGCAGAGCCACGGGAACCTGGGATCCAGAGAGCTTGCTGATGGCCACTGTCTGGAAAGGAAAGATGTCTAGAAAGCCTGGGCTAGGTCCAGGCAGGAGGGGAGTCTTGATGCAGGGGTCTGGACTGGACAGGTGACTTCCCTTCTTGGAATCTCTGTTGCCTTATCTGTAAAATGGGAACAACGTTAGCACCTACCCGGTGGGCTGTCATGAGGAGAAAATGCGGTTGTGTCAGAAGAGCGCTTAACCAGTGCTAAGATATCCTCTCCCTCACTGTCCCCATAAAGAGATGCACAGGCCCTTTGCAAGAACGTTACTGCTTATCACTGGGGGCAGCAAAAATAACACACCTGGGGAAGCTGCTATGAAGGCTCCAGAATGTTCACAAAGCCTTTATTGTCCCCCCCCAGTCACTGGCTCCTGACTCCACCTCTCTGGTTGGAGAGTAGGCCCTGGAGCTCCTTTATTCCCAAGGGGGGAGAGCAGGACTCAGCAGCTGGGAAGGACCACACCCAGGCTGTGTGTGTCCTTCAGCCCCTGGCTTACCTCAACATACCTCTCATCTCAGGGCACCGTAATTACTGGTTCATTCGGCCATTCATTCACTTAGCAAGTATTCACTGAGCACCTACTGAATCCCAAGCACAGGTCTAAGCACTGGGGCCCTTCCGTGAGCAGGCAGCCTCGCTTGGTAGCCCGATAAGGTGCTGATCCTGGTCTCCTTACCGTTCCCTTCTCTTATCCGTGCAACAAATCCCCAGTTCCTCAGTGTGCAGTATGTGCCAGGCCCCATGATACTGTCTGGGGACTTAGAAATGAACGCAGAGATTCAGGCCCTGCCCTGTAGGCTTTAAGGTCCAGTGGGAAGGACAGAAAAACACTAATGGTTGAGAGAAATGCTATGGTAAGGGTCACAAAGAGGGAGCCCTTCTCCTGGTCTGGGTGGGACAGGAAGGTAGAAAGTTGCCTGGAGGGAGTGGCATTTGAACTGGGCTCTCTGCTCTGGAAAGGCCCTCGGTGCCCCATCAGTTGTCTACTCCACCGGCCCGAGTCACCCACAGGGACCCTCGCTGTGTCCTCCAGTCTCAGATCTTGGTGTCGGGCCTTAACTCACTTTCTGCCAACACCTCCACTGCAGGGATTGCTGACAAGAGGGGCCCAGCCTCAGTCACACAAGGAGACTCCTCCCCCAACTCCCCACCACTGTGCCCCTCCTGCTGGTCTCAGGAATCTCCACTTCCCTCCGGTATTCCCTGGTTCCAAGCACTTCCTCAATCCCTTACCTCTCCAAACTAGTTTAGTTTCATTCTCCTCCACATGCCTAAAACACAAATGTGCTTTATTTCCTCCTTCTTCGGGAGAAAGAGTGTGTAAAACTGCCCAGCCTTTTAAAACACAAAACTGGGATGTTTCGTGGGGTGGCAGGAGGAAGGAGAAGTTTTCATGTTTGGTCTTTCTCTCAGTAACTCAGTTACTTATTAGATGACGGGTCAGTTCTAAAAGTTTTGCATGCGTTATTTCATTTCTTGCTCATCACAGCCCTGTGAGTAGGTGATATAATCATTCCCCTTTTGCAGTTGAGAAAACAGAAGCTGAGAGGGGTGAAGTGACTTGCCCAAGGTTACAGCTAGTACTGGTATGATTAAATTGAAATCCCAGTTTACCTATTTCCAGAGCCCAACTCCTAACTTTAAAGTGTGAGGAATGGTTAAAGATTCAGCCAGAGAAGAGTCAAGCCCTTATAAACCATTCAAAAAGCGTGGTCTTAATCCTGAGGATGGTGGGAAGCAATTATTGGGTTTTACACTGAGGGTATCAGATCAGATTTGCATTTCGATGGTTCACACTGGCTGCAGTTTGGAGATGACCTATTCTCTGAACTTATTCATATTTCTCTGACACCTCCTGTCCCAACTCACACCAGGCCTTCCCTTTCTTTTTCCTTCCCTAACTCCTCCGCTCTCCCTCCAGTTGGAAGGACTGGAGCTTTGTGGGCAAGAACGAGAAGGCCCGTCTGCAACACCAGGTCACGGAGGATGGAGAGTTCTGGTGAGTCCAGGACCCAAGAGGACCCTGCAGGGTAAGGGACGGGGTGGGAGCTGAAATCTCAGGCCTCTATCCCCGGACAGTGGCCGTCAGATTCCAGCCCTTGGGACATCTGGGCCCTGTTCTCCAAATCCAGCCAGAGACCCAGCAAGACTGAGGTTTTGAGAGGAGCCCAAGAGTCATGGTGATGACTGAGCCCAGGACCGGGCCAGCACGCTGTGGCTCCCGCCGCTCTGTGCCCCTCCACCACGCACGCTGCTCCAGCCACTTGCTCCCTCCCGGCCTCCGCGGAGCTGTTTCCCGAGCCGAGGAAACTCTACTTACTCTGCTCAGTCAATGCCCCCCTCACCCTCACTCAGATCATTTCTACTCAGCCTTCAAGTCTCAGATTAAAGGGAGCTTTCTTCAGGATCCCCTTGTTTTCCTCAGGATTGGGATTAATTTATCTGTGATACTCATCACCTTTAAAATTGCTTGCTTAATCGTCTGTCCTTCCCCAACTATTTCTCTTTCCCCTGGCCCAGTGCCTGAGCCCGGTGGAGGGGCACACAGTAACACTTTGGAGAAGTGAATTGCTGCCAAGCTCTCCCATCAATTACACATGAGTTTGAGTCATTATTGCAAGGGATACATCAGAACTGACAGTGCTGACCCTAAAAAGGAAGGACAGGGTCCTCTCCAGAATCATGACCAAGTGGCTCTGGACTATTTCATTGTGCTGTGTTAGCCCTGGAGTCTTACCTTTCCCAGCCTCCCATGTGGGTCTCTCTCTTCTTCCAACCTCTCAGGATGTCCTATGATGATTTCATCTACCATTTCACAAAGCTGGAGATCTGCAACCTCACAGCTGATGCCCTGGAGTCCGACAAGCTTCAGACTTGGACAGTGTCCGTGAACGAGGGCCGCTGGGTGAGGGGCTGCTCTGCTGGAGGCTGCCGCAACTTCCCAGGTGGGAGATGCTCTGGATGGGGGAAGGGTCCAAGCAGAACAAGTTCCAGGTAGAAGAATATTAACTAGCATTTGCTGAGTCTCTACGAAGTCCCAGACACACATTATCTTATTAAACTGTCCCTATTTTACTGAGAAGGACACCTCCATGCTGAGGAGTTTGCATTAAGGAGCTGGTAACAACTTTTAAGCAGGTTATTATGTCAGAACAGGACTGTGTTCATAATGCTGAGGATGGGACTGGAGGACTGAGTTAGCAGCTTCTGCAAGAATTCAAGCCAGAGATGAGGAAAGCCTAGGCCAAGCCAGGAGCAGCAGAGATGGGGGGGATGGGGCAGGTTGAGGGGAGGGAATACTGGGTGATGTGGAGAAGGAAGAACAACTTCAAGATTCCCACTCTGGGAGCCTGAGTAGATGGTGCCAGGGATGTAACATGAAACACACAAGAGAAAAACAATTGGTGATTTTGTTTGTTTGTTTTTTTTGATGGAGTCGGTTGTGGGGAGAGGAGGGGAGGGTGGGGAGTTTACTTTGGGACATGGGAAGTCTGAGGCACCTGTAAATATCCAGGTGAAGATATGTGATAGAGAACTGGATGCACAGATGAGAATGGTACTTGACTCTACGATAGGGACTCAATATAGATTTGTGGAAGGAAGGAAGAAAGGATGGAAAGAAGAGAGGAAGGAAAGGAGGGAAGGAGGGAAGAAGGGATGAAGGGAGGGAGGAAGAAAAAAAGAAAGATAAAAGGGACAAAGGGAGAGAGTCAAAAGAGAGATTGAGGCTGGGATCTGCAGCTCAAGCGTCACCAGCATGCAGGGAGCAGTTAGAAAGTGGGAGTTGATAAGACAGCCTAGGGAGGTAGAATGATGGGGTGAGAGAAGAGGCCTAGGACCAAATCCCAGGGACCAACAACACTGACGAGGCAGGTGAGGAAAGTGAAACCATCAGCAAAGACAGAGAATGGAAGTTCAGAGAGGAAGGAGGAGCCACACAGGCATCAGCGCAGCTCCATTTGTATACAGATGTAAAGGCTACCCCACACACACCAAATAATTAGACAAATGCCTGGATCATTTTTTTTCTGTACATATTTGAGCACCTAGGTGTGGGGGGATAGAGATAAATAGGTTCCCTCTGTCTCATCTCCCGTTCTGCCTTGTCTGAGAGGCAGATCTGAATGTACAATTCCTTTCTGCGGGGCACAGACACTTTCTGGACCAACCCTCAGTACCGTCTGAAGCTCCTGGAGGAGGACGACGACCCTGACGACTCCGAGGTGATCTGCAGCTTCCTGGTGGCCCTGATGCAGAAGAACCGGCGGAAGGACCGGAAGCTGGGGGCCAACCTCTTCACCATCGGCTTCGCCATCTACGAGGTGCGCCGTCCCTGACCAGCTTCAGACCACCTTTTCAGGGAGGAGGCTTTCGGGGGCTTCCCTAGGGGTCCCCCAGCTTCCCCAATACCCATGATCCCCCCAAACTCCTGATATCAGGCCCACTTGTGTCAGAACCTCTTAGAAGTTTGTAACGGGTGGAAAAAAAACCCCATCTAGGGGAGGTGGAGGGGGGCCAGGGCTATCCAGGTAGGTACACGGGGAGTCAGACCCCTGCATTTGCTCTATGATTGCTAGCATGCCCTTTTGGCAAGTTTTCCATCCCCATTCAGATCTGAAATCACAGAATCTGAGCACCTTCCTTTTCTGTTTCTCCCCAAGGTTCCCAAAGAGGTATAGAAGTGGAGCAGCCAGCAGTGCGTGCAGCGTTACCCGGGGGCCTGTGTCCACCTGTGGCACATCGGGGAGCCTCCTGTGGGGTTTGTGGGCAGGACTACGATAGGAGAGGGCCTTGCCCTCATTACTCAACTCCAGAGCCAGGGCCTCAGGGTACTGCATGGCCTCCTGACCACCGCCCCTACCATGTGCCCTTTCACCCCTCCCGCCAGAGACCGTCGCACACTCGCACACTCACACACTCGCTCACACTCACACACAGAGTCACACAGACACATTCTGAGGCTGACTGCCCTCTTTGGGGTGGAGGGATCGCCTCCCTCGGACCCCAGCCACAGCTCCCCCTGCCTCCTTGGGGTCCTTCCCCAGCCTGGAGGTGATCTGGAGCTGAGCAGCGGCAGTTGTGGTAAGTGGCCCTGAGTGGGGGATGCCAGAGTTGACACTCACTTCTGGATCACAACAGAAAAGGAAGGGGATATGGAGTAGGGCGCTATTTGAGGCCTTAGTAATCAGAAGTCGGTAGGTCACGACTGTGCAACGGGTGACCAGGGAATCGGCAAGGAGGACTCCCTGGAGGAGGGCTGTGAGCAGGGCAGGGCGTCCCTCCCGAGGGGCTCAGGTCCCTTGGGCTCTTCTCTCCCTCAGATGCACGGGAACAAGCAGCACCTGCAGAAGGACTTCTTCCTGTACAACGCCTCCAAGGCCAGGAGCAAAACCTACATCAACATGCGGGAGGTGTCTGAGCGCTTCCGCCTGCCTCCCAGCGAGTACGTCATTGTGCCCTCCACCTACGAGCCCCACCAGGAGGGGGAATTCATCCTCCGGGTCTTCTCTGAAAAGAGGAACCTCTCTGAGTGAGTCCCAGCCTGGCTTTTCCCCCTAAGAGCCCACATGGCCCATTCCAGAGATTAGAGGTGTGAGGCAGCTGGACAGGTCTCCTCCAGGAGTCCTGGGATATGCTGACCAGGCTGTACCTCTTCCCCTGTTCCCAAGCCACTGGCCACTTCTTCCCTACATCCATCCATCCCACAGATAGTTATCGAGCACCTGCTATGTCCCAGGCACTCTTCCTCTAGGCACTGAGGATAGAGCAGTGAATTAAACAGAAGGAAATCCCTGCCCTCATGGAGCTTAACATTCTAGCATGAGACGACAATGTACAGGAAAAAGTATACAAAGTACATTAGATTTAGATGAGTGATAAGGAGAAAAAATAAAGTGGGAAGAGGGATAGGAGCAGTTGGGGGTGATTGAACTTTTAGGATTAGGATAACCAGGGAGGCCAGCAAGGCCACATCCTGCCCACTTGGTCATCAGAGATGAGTTCATAGGTCCTGCCACTTTGACCTCTGTCCCTAAAAGAAGCACAAGGTCCATGGATAGGTGGCTGGGTAATGCATTTGGGGAAATCTGGACAAAGCCAACAGGAAGCCCTGTGTCTGCACTTGGCTGCAGGGAATGATACCTGTGGTGGAGGATGTTAGTTCCTGGGGTTCTCTTGAGGTCAGTGCCAACTTGACTCTGAGAAGCCAGGTGACCTGAGCAAATCCCCTCTGTGCTTCCTACTTACTCCTGGTGACACTGAGATACCCTCATGTTTGTGTTCCTCACAGGGGAGTTGAGAATACAATCTCCGTGGATCGGCCAGTGGTAAGTGGTTTGGCTCTTACGTGTGAGAAGGCCCAGGGGACAGGTGGGTGATGGAGGGGAGAGTGGGTATCAGCAGAGGGACGTGGGAGTCTGGGGTGTGCAGAGCAATTACTCCGTGTTACTGCAACTTCTGTATGGCATGGCCTGAAGTCATGGGACTTATGTCCTGGGGATATTTAGTTAGTCCAGGGGCTAGAAGGACAGAAGAGAGTCCCAGAAGGAGAAGCAGTTTGAACAATTAGGGGGAGGGATCAAGGCCACAGGAAGGGATGACAACAGCAGCAGCCAGCTCTGGATTCTGAGTTAGAATCTCACACAGAAAAAAACTAGCCCTACACTGGCTCTGGAGTCAGCGTCAAAACCCGGGTCCTCCACCTGCCAGCTCTGTGACCTAGACAAGTTATGTAACTCCTCTGACTCAGTTTCCTACTCTGTAAAATAGGGATGGTAATATGTGCCTTGCAAGGCTTTTGTGAGCTTTGAATCAATGAGATCATGTACATGAAGGGTCTGGCAAAGCACAGGCCCTTAAATGGTGATTATTGTTCACGTGTTTTACATCTTACAAGGTACTTCTCACATGTGTCATCTCACTTGATCCTTGCAAGGTTTCTGACATGTAATAATAAGGTCATTCTCCCTGATTTTCAAGTAAGGAAGCAGAGGCTCAGTGGGGTTAAATGGCTCCCTTGAATTCACAGAGCTTGTAAATGGCAAGGCTGGAGCTCACATCCAGATTCTCTGAGCCCAGACTCAGGCTCTGTCCCCCATCCCACGCCGAGGCCTGTCCCCCAGGGTGGGAGGCCCAGGGTTAGATGCACAGAGCTGGTGTGTGTTGGGGTTTCCTTGTGTTGAGCAGTCTTGTGACTGCCTTGGACTTTGGGCTCTGGCTAATAAATTGTCCCTTGTGTTCTGTGGGTGTGTCCTGGGCCAATAAGAGGACAGCAAATGCCCCACTGAGTTGTCTTCTGGGTAGTGACACTCATGGTTCTAATCCTGACCCTGTGCTAGTGGCAGATCTCCAAGTGCCTTCTGAATTATCACAGACACTGGTTTTAGTATTAAGTGCATTTGGTGCTAGTCTCATCTTTTGAATGTCAGTAATCAGTGTATTTATCAGACGTTGCAAACTCAAAAGCTTCTGGGGACTGGCATGTCACCTACCTGAGTGGAGCAGGCAGGCGTGGGGGTTTTGGTGTCCCTACACTGGTGTATTTGCCTGTAGTTCTCAACTGACCCTTGGTTTCAGTGTCGGAGAGACAACTGGTGTGGTGGTGTCTGCAGCAATCTGGAGGGTGCAGAGAGCTGCTGCTCCCAGCTCCCTGGATTGCTGTCACAGGGGGTCACAGGCCCGTGCAGCCTGCCAGGCCTTCTAATTTTACCAAAAAAACAAAACCCAAAACTCTGTAAGTCAAATAAAATTCATTTTCAGGCCAGTTTGGGTGAGCCACTTTTTTTGGTGTTTTAGTAACCAACTTCATTAAAAAATACAAAACATCTGCCAGAAGATCCCCTTCCTTGGCCATGTCCAATAGCAGAGTGGACCATAGAAGCAAAGCCCTAGCAGCCGCCAGTCTCTGGGCCTGGAGAATTCTCTTCTCCTTTCACCCTTCAGTCCCATTTGGCTCCATGTGACCTGGATTTCTGGACCCTGGAACCTCACCCCACACTGAGGACCAGGTCACAGGGAAGCCAAAAGCCACTGGGTTTTCTGGGAACTTGCTTTTCACTTATTCTGCATTTATTATTTCCTTTCCTTGTGCAGAAAAAGAAAAAAACCAAGGTGGGTGTAAGAGGGTGAGTGGGCAGAGAGCACGGCCTGTGTGTGCGCATGAGCATGCGTGCACTGGACTTGCCCCTCCCCCCAGCCCTCCACCTCCTTCCCTGAGCTCCTGTGGCATCTGTGGGTACACAGCAATGATAGCTAACGCTTGCTGAGCAGAGGCTACGTGCCAGGCACTCTTCTAGGTGTTTTCCATGGATTCTGTCAACCCTCACAGCAACTCTATCAGATTGGTACAGGCAGACCTCGGAGATATTGCAGGTTCAGTTCCAGACCAGCACAATAAAGCGAGTATCGGAATAAAGCAAGTCACACGAATTTTTTGGTTTCCCAGTGCATATAAAAGTTATGTGTATGCTATACTGTAGTCTATTAAATGTGCAATAGCATTAAAACTAAAAAAAAAGTACATACCTTAATTAAAAATACTTTATTGCTAAAAAATGCTAATCATCATCTGAGCCTTCAGCAAGTCACAGTAGTAACATCAAAGATCACTGACTGCAGACCACCATAACAAATAACATAATAATGAAAAACTTTGAAATATCAAGAATTACCAAAACAACACAGAGACACAAAGTAAGCAAATGCTGTTGGGAAAATGGCACCGATAGACTTGCTCAACACGGGGTTGCCACAAACCTTCCATTTGTAAAAAGTGCAGTATTTGCAAAGCACAATAAAACAAGGTATGCCTGTACTACTATTATCTCCATTTTCAAAGGAAGAAAAGGTACAGGCAGATTGACTAACTTGCCCAAGACCACACAGCCAGTAAGTGGCAGAGCCAGCCCTTGGAACCAGGAGGTCTGGCTCTGCAGTCTGTGCTCTGAACTACCACGTTATATTGCCCGCTCATAAGAGGGAGGGAGAGGATGGCCCTCCAGTGAAAATGGGCCTGACATGGGGGTCCTGCAGAAATCAGAAGGAGCACCTCTTCTTTCTCAGAAATCGGTTTGGCTAAGCTAAGCAAGGCTTGATACTTGCGGGTAATGGCAATGGGTTCTGTTCCTCAAGGGACAGTGAGAGAGTTGTGTGAGGATTTCCATGGAGAGTGAGGGCCTTGTGATGCCAGCTGCCTGCTCTGCAGACAGGACTGCTCCTTCTCCCTCCTCTATTTCCCTGCCTGCTCCCCACTCCTCCTTTTTTCTTAGCTTTCTGCGGAAGGGGTGGTGAGGACGCCCAGAGGGGCTGTCACTGCCAGGGCTCTTGTTCCAGGTGAAGCCTGTTGCAAATCCCCTCCTAAACAGTGACCTCTCTCTCTGAACTAAGCCCTCCTATGTCATGGGCCCTGATGGACTCTGCTTGCTGTGCGTGTCCAGACGGCCAAGGGGAAAGGGGAAAAGAAGCTTCACTGGCACAGCCCCAGAGGAGCTGCTCAACGTGACTGGTTTAAAGGGGAGAAATGAGGAGAGCTACCTGGGCAGCTTCCCCTCCTGGGGTCTTAAGGAATAGTCCCTCCTGGGTGTCCTGGTTAAGACCACTTTGCTGTAAGGACACCATCACTAAAGGTGACCATGTGTGCTAAGAGCATCTCAGGGGCCTCAGATGAAAGCTTCCATCTGAGACCAAGGTCACTGTTTCCCTTGTGTGGTTTTGGAACTCGAGATTACAGTTGTAATCAACCCCATCCTTGCTCCACTCACCCCGTAACTTCCCCATAGTCTTCAGGGTGGTAGTGCCTACAATAACGGTGCCCCTTTTAGAATTCTGGTTTGACCACCCAGAGTGCCATCCAGAAATGACTGACCTTTGGGCATCCTCAAGCCCACAGAGCAGTAGCCATAGGCTATCAGACAAGGTTTGGTGTTAGTGTTCATGACAGCGTCTGGAAGGATCCATCACAGGGGTCCTCCAAGCACTGGAGCTGATGCAGACCAGAGCTGAGATTCATCAAGCACCTAAGCACCTAACACTGCATATTAAGGCACTGTGCTGGGGGTAAAATATACATTGTTTTCATTACAACAGTATCTACAAGGTAGGTGCTGTTATGATTCCCCTTTTATAGATGAGGATAAAGACTCAGAAGTACTTGCCTAAGGACACACAACTAATGGAACTGGAAATCATATTTGTCTGCTCCAAAACCCATGTTTCTTGCCCTCAGCTCTCTGGTGCAGGCCCCTTACACTCCATTGCCTGTGTTGCCCAGACCCACACTTGGGCCCCAAGATGTGTGCCTGGCAGGGGTGCCCCATGGCCACACCATGTCCATGGGCACACATCCCCACCTCAGACTGTGAGCCCCACTTGCTCTGGGATTCCCTACAAGCATCAGTTACTTGAACAAGACCCTTTGCTTAGAAGGCAGAGCAAGCCAAGGTATTTGGGGCCTGCTGGGAGCCAAAGCCCAGGAAGCTCTT
Organism: Eubalaena glacialis; assembly: GCF_028564815.1. Taxonomy (NCBI): domain Eukaryota; kingdom Metazoa; phylum Chordata; class Mammalia; order Artiodactyla; family Balaenidae; genus Eubalaena; species Eubalaena glacialis. Next base: position 108,747,987 of record NC_083717.1, on the reverse strand, counting down.
TCCATAGGTCTGTCCATTTGTGCTGTCCCAGACGAACAGTATGGAAAGGCAAATGGGGACTCAGAGAGCGGTCAGGTTCCATTTCTGCTCTGAGAGACTCTGATTGCCCCCTTGCTCTCTGCACTGCAGCCACCAGCCTAGCCTTTCTCCTCTGGCTTCCCCTGTGGGATGTATACACCAACCAGCACTGGCACAGCATGGCAGCTGCTCTCCACCCTTTTATATCCTCCTCACTTGCATGAGCATGTCTGGCAAATACCCCTTATATTTGTGTAGCATCTCAAATGTTTTTGCAATACAATTTTACATTCAGTATCCCATGTGATCCCCTTAAGAGCCCAATGAGAAAGGCAAAGCAGGTTTTATCATCCCCATTAACGGATGAGTAAACCGAGTCCAGAGGATATTTCTCAGATGTGAGGGGTACGGCTGGGACGCCAGCCAAGTGTTCTGACCTCACTCACTGACCATGCCATTAATCAGAGTCCTTTTTTCAATGTGTCCTCTGCCGAGTCCTAGAGGTTCCTTGGAGGTGCCTCAGTAGCTGCCATGGTGATGTGGGGATGCTGAGGGAAAAAAGCTCTGCCTTCTTCATCAAGCAGAGAAGCTCTGTTTTTAATGACTTCTGGGGAAATTTAATTTGAACAGGGTTTCCATTTGAAAAAAAAAAATCTACAAAATACTTGAAAATCACTGCACTAGATCATGCTGCTTTTAGCATTCTTAGCATTTTCACGTGTACTAACTACCTTGCTTAATCCTGATAATTCTACCATGAGGAGATAAGGAACTGAAGTCCGGAGAGACTTAGCATCTTTCCCCAAGTCACACAGCTTGTTAGTGGCAGAGATGGAGGTTGAACCGAGGTTCAGGAACTCCCGACTCTGCTCTTTCCCTCTTCACTGGACAAAGCTGGTCCAGGAGGGAGGTTGCCTCCTTGTGCCCACTCAGCCAGTAATCCTTGTTTCCTTCCTGCCCCCTCCCCACTTCCCTCCTCTCTCCAGCCTATCATCTTCGTTTCAGACAGAGCAAACAGCAACAAGGAGCTGGGTGTGGACCAGGAATCAGAGGAGGGCAAAGATAAAACAAGCCCTGATAAGCAAGCGAAATCCCCACAGGTTTCTGAGCATGTGCATGAATGGGGTAGCCAGCACACAACTGAGGTCTATCCTCTTGGGGTGCATGGCGGTTGGAGGGGCCACAGGGGTGGGGTGTCCCTTTAACATCTAGAGGTTTGGGTTTGTCCCACTGACCTTTTCTCTCATCAAGTTCTCCTAAAATTTGGGATGCTGCTTGGGTGAATGTCTTGGGGTTGGCTGCCACACCAAGCTGGTCCTAGGCCTGGGAAGGACAGGCTGAGCCTCCCTGCTGGAGCCCAGCCAGCCAGGAAAGAAAGAGGGATGCAAAGCCTAAGACAGAAGCAGCTTGAGATGGAACAACTCCTGTTTCCTGGTGTCATTAACAATGGGGAGGATAAAGAATAGTAGTGGAAAGGGGGGATGACACCAGAAATGGAGTCCTCCAGAGCTCAGGGGACAGTGTTAAGAGTGGGGAGAGGTGGTCATATAAAGCTTATAGGAGGTTAGACTAAGAGGCAAGAGTCCACAGATAAATCCAGGGCTATCTCTATCCTGTAGTGCCCATGCAACGGAGTGGGGAGGGGAGGAGGGTCCTCTGAAGATTTGGCCTTGATGACAGAGGCAGCTGGAGGTATCAGATTGGTCTGGCCCCCTCTGTCCTGCTGGGGCTGGTTTGGTTGGGATGGTCAGGCTCAAAACAGTGGAGAGGGCTCTAGCTGGTGGGGATGGGGGGAGAGGACCAAGAGGGCTGTCTACATGATTGCAAAGCTAATATACCTCCTCTGGTTAGAATGTCTGAGCTGCGGGGGTATGGAGTGAAGGGTCACTTGGGCCTAGACGACTCTCACTCCAGATCACCAGGTTCAACTGAGAAAGAAGAGCATTTGCCGTGCACCCAGCTCCTGCTGCCACCTAGGGCTGTTTTAGGCACCTGGCTCCTTCAGTCCAGAAGGAACTTTCCTCTCGGGTCTGTCCATCTCCCTGGTCCTCACCAACCAGTTTTCCTTTGCACTTCCACAGTCAGAGCCCAGCAACGCTGACCAGGAAAGTGAGGAACAGCAGCAATTCCGGAACATTTTCAGGCAGATAGCAGGCGATGTGAGTACCTCCAACCTCGACTCCCACAGACACTCCTCTCCTTGATTAACTGCTCAATTTGCCAGTTATTTCATTATGGTTCAGTAGAGGTCATTTTGGCTTTTGGTGGAAACAGGGTATATGAGTGTAGCGCAGAAATCCACAAGTGAAGTCCTTGAGTTTTTGACCAACACACCCACTGGGTGGCTCTGAGCTGCCCACTGCAGTCTGGACAGCTGAGGCTGCAGTGTGTCTTCCTCAGAAAAGCCCCAGCTTCCCCATGACAGAATAGCCCTGACAGGGACTTTACAACCATGGACAGCTGGGATTTGTTTTGCAAAGCCTATGCTCCATCAGTTGCTGTACTCTTGTACCATGACTCTCTTCTCCCTTCCTCCTCAGGACATGGAGGTCTGTGCAGATGAGCTCAAGAATATCCTTAACAGAGTTGTGAACAAACGTGAGTGGCTCAAACTCTGTGAGAAACAGGTGGGTGGTGGGGGCAGTGTGTGTCCAGTTATCTGAAAGCAGCTCCTCACTCTTCTCCACACCTCCCAGATAAAGACCTGAAGACACAAGGCTTCACGCTGGAGTCCTGCCGTAGCATGATTGCTCTCATGGACGTATCCTTCCTGCCACCCCTTCCCAAGCCTCTGTCATCAGCCCCTGTGCAGCCTCTGGGGGCTAGGGCAACAATGGGGGGGAGCCCAGTCAAGCAGAGGGGCTCAAATTCATGCCCGAGGAAAGATTTAAGGAGGCCCTGAGTTAGAACTTCCTGGCTGCTGGTCTGAAAGGGGCTGTTGGAAGAGGTACAGTTGGGAAGAACATTGGCCCCTGCTCTTAACCTCAGGCCTGGGATTCTGCCTGAGGCCCTGCCTAAACGAAAGTGGTCCTTAGGAGAAAGGTTCCCTGGGTTATAGAGCAGGCATTAATTTTGACTCGGGAAGCATAGAGGGGGGTGTTAAATACCAGTACAGGGCAGAATGGGATATCCTGGGCAAAGCCCTCCTATGGGGCTACCTTCCCTGCACAGCCCCCTAGAAAGCCCTCTCCCAATCCAGGGGGATTTTGCTATGTGCCCTGTAGCCCTGACTTCCTTGCTCCAGACAGACGGCTCTGGGAGACTGAACCTGCAAGAGTTCCATCACCTCTGGAAGAAGATTAAGGCCTGGCAGGTGGGATGAGAGAACAAAGGTGGGAGTGAGGAAGGGACTGATTCAGAGATTCAGCGTGCGACCTCTGTCCTCAAATTTTCTATTGCCAGAAAATTTTCAAGCACTATGACACAGACCAATCCGGCACCATCAACAGCTATGAGATGCGAAATGCAGTCAATGACGCAGGTGTGGGGAAGAAAGGGGGTGGCCAGGATGCGGACTGGAGCCAGTGGGAGCAGGAATGGGAGGGGAGGATGGGGCCACTTGGGCCCTACTGGAGAAAGGAATGAGAAAGGGCTTCCCGTTTTCCTCTCCCAGGCCACAGAGTGACCAGGAGGCAGGGGAGATAGCAAGCAGGCCTGAGGACTTCAAGCCTACCTCCACCTCTCCTGTGCTCTCCCCAACAGGCTTCCACCTCAACAACCAGCTCTACGACATCATCACCATGCGCTATGCAGACAAGTACATGAACATCGACTTCGACAGTTTCATCTGCTGCTTCGTCAGGCTGGAGGGCATGTTCAGTAAGTGGAGAGCTACCCTTTTGCTCTCTTTGCCCCTCCTGCCCCGTCTCCTGCAGCGACAGCTGTGGTGGCGGGAATCTCCACTAACTGACCTACTGTATGACCTTGGACAAATCCCAATCTACTCTATTCAGATTGAACAAAGGTGAAGGCCCTCTTTAGGCTCAGAATGGGATGGCAAAGGGAGGGTTACTGGTGGTACTTTGCCTGGTAGATTTTTGTGCTGAAGAGCAGCACTGAGCACATGGTCCTGTTAAGAAAAGGTAGAGCAGTGGAGGGGGACTGAGCCTTTAACTGGCCTCTGGCCTGTGCGTTCTTCCACACAGGAGCTTTTAATGCATTTGACAAGGATGGTGACGGTATCATCAAACTCAACGTTCTAGAGGTAAAGCCTAATAGAAGCAGTACAATCCCCCTGTACCTTAAAATTCGAGGTAGAGGAATCCATGAGGAAGACTGGACACACTATGTGCTCCTCACTTCCCAACGGTGGTGGAGGGATGGGACGGGAAAGGAACATAAAAGGGAGCTCACGGCTCAGCAGGATGTGGCTCATAGGGAACGTGTACTGGGGGAAGGCTCCAAAGAGGCCTCAGTTCTACAATGACTTTATGCTGGAAAATATGTACCTTCTAGGAGAGATCTGTGGGAAGGATGCAGTAAACCGCTGCTTCTCAGAAAATCTTCCCAGTGTCTGGCATGCTGGGGCTGTCCCTTTCCTCTACCCTGTTAGATCCCTAGGGCTGGGCTCTCTTTTCTTGTTTGCATTCTGATCTTGGGACTTCCTCTTTCAGTGGCTGCAGCTCACCATGTATGCCTGAACCAAGCTGGCCTCATCCAAGGCCATGCAGGATCACTCAGGATTTCAATTTCACCCAACAGAGCTAGAGCCACTTACCTCAAAGGACACAGTAGCTGCACCCCCAGCAGACCTCCAGGCACCTCATCGGTCTTGTTCCTCCTCTACTCACTTCCTTCTCAGCCTCAGGGTATCTGTCCATCTGTCATGCCCAGCCTCACCCTTTAGTTAAGGAATGGGGAAGGGAGAACAACTCTGTCCCTGTGCCACATGGAGGCAAGTGTCTCTGTCTGCCTCAGCTAGCCATGGCCCAGTGACAGCTTTGCTTGGAGTCTGAGTGGCCTCAGCTCTGAAGCAAATACTCCCTTTAGCTTGCCCTCGGCTGTTCGCAGAAGCATTTGCCAGTGGCACTCAACACTTCCTGGTGCTAGAGCCCTCTATCACCTTTATATTCTCCCACTCATGGGACAGCAGCCCAATGAGCATTTGGTTCTGCCTGACTGTTTCAGGATGGGCCTGCTCCAGAGTAAACTAGCTCAGTGGAAGAGGGTTGGACACTTTGGGTTATCTGACTCATAAGTCTGGTTGCATTTTGAAAAAAGTTGATCTAAATAAAGGCACCTGTATAGCTGGCTTGATCGTGTTTTGTTTTCTCACATTTAGATGTCAGCCATAGCAGGGATGAGTAGCTCCAATCTTACCCATCATGTATAGAGAGCCGTAGTTTCAGAACACAGCAATGGAAAATACACACATACACAAATAAATCCTAAACCTCACTTTAATCACGCCTTTTGCTATTTCTTGAGCACAGGAATCACTCAAATACTTTCCAAGATACATGAGGAAAGGAAGGGGAATAGCTGTTGGTGTCTAGATCAAGACAAAATGGGTCACCTATAACCAGAGGGGCCAGTTACCTGAGTGTAATGGAGCAGAGATAAAGTTTTTAATCCTAGTTCCTCCACTAATATTGACCTACTGTATGACCTTGGACAAACCCTTATACGTAGCTGTCTGCCGAGCTTATCTGGACCATGATCTGTGGCATATCTACAACCATCTTTCATTTTCTACCCAATTTCCTTCTTCTTCTCTATACCAATGTGGAAAAGAAGGGTTTGGCTATGAATATGCAGATAAGGTAACAAAAATAAACAATTAGTAAAAGTACTTTATTTTCCCCTTATATTTGCTTTATATCTTGCTTTACAAAGTTAGGAAGTTTGCAGCTTTATACCAAAACGTAAGAAGGCTAAGCTATTTGCTTATAAACATTTTTGCAGTCAAGTGTCATCTGATTTCATTCGTCTAACCCATATTCAATTAAAAAAAAAAATCAGACACTAAGGGTGCTGGCACAGCTCTAGGGCATATATTTCTCTTGAGTAGGAGAAAGATCTTCAACAGCCTTTCCTCCTTGACTCCCTCCTCCCCCAATTCAATTGGGCTACTACCTTGAATTTAGAGGAAATCTGGGAAACGTTAGTCACCATGTGACCCAGCAAGGCCACATATTTGGGGGTTGGAGGTGAAGTTAGAGGTTATTGTCTGGTAAGCAGTAGGTTTGGTTTAATCAGGATTTCACATCCACTTGTATATGGAACTCAGTATAACCCAAATCATCTCTACCACAGCTTCTAATTCTAACCATTAGACAGCTTCTCTGAAATCCTGAGGAATCTGACGATTTGGGGCAGGGATAAAATCACTGTTTTAACAATGTGGCAGGCATGGCCTTCTTAACAGTTTTAGGAGTTCTCCTTTAGGTAACAGGAACAAAATTTATAAGACAGCGTATATAAATTGCAAACCAGAGGGTACATGCTGTTTAAATCCCACTTCACAATATACTTTCATTTCCCCTCCAATGAATTCTCTTCCATAAAATATACCATACCATTCCGCTAAGTTTTGTACACCTACTCCCACCAAATCATCCACATACCTAGTCACTAAAGTTGTGCACTGTATAACCTACCAAAAAACAAAAAACAAAAAACCCTTTGTTTGGCAAATAATCACTTAAATGGCAGTGATGTTGCCTATAAATTATAGATAGGTCAGGAGCTAAACACTCAACTGCTAACTCTTCTGAGGCAGAAAAAAAATTCTCCACAAAAGCAGGAGTGTAATAGCAATGACGTTCTCTCAAATTCAAGTAACATCAGGTCAAGATAACTTTGTATTGTGTTTAACTGCTTTATACTGAGTAGAGCAGTATACCAAAATTTTGAACCTGATTAAAACTTCAGGATAAAACTTGAAGTGACTGATATTTCATCAGAATAAACTGCCATTAAAACCCTAGCATATACACACAAAAGGATTTATGCTATGGTTTTCTTGTCTTCTAGCTGTTAGAAGTAAACACAAGTAATTAAAAATAACATTCTAAAAATGGCCTCCAATTCCTTATAAGAAATGAGTTGTGTTTTGTCAGGTCATGTAACAATTTCCTTCCTCAACTAAGTACTAAATATCAGAGCCAACACAAATCCCTGAGCCACTGCTCTACTCTGAGGGGGAACAGAAGGCCAGAATCAGCCAAGACATTGTAGAAGACTTAAAACAAGACTTTTGCATAACTTTCAAGACACTTAAAAGTAATAACATACAACCATAAGCAGCCAAGATGCTTATGGTGCCTTTATTTCTAAACAGATGGCTACAACAGTGCATTTAGGGCAATTATACTAACCTGGTGTTAAACGAATTTTACACATTCTTGAAACAAAAACATTATTGCCACGGCTTCAAAGAAAATTCTTGTGAAATGAGGAAAAGTATTACAAGCATAGGTGCCCACGCGCATACACATGTACAAGGAACATCCACAACTGCACACATCAAGGCAGATAGACTGTGCACGATTCTATGAAAGTTAAGCTCAAATCAGTTTTTACTGATTCTATCAGTCTGTTCATACCTACAACAGTTCCCCATGACTGCCCAACACCTCACATACCCGCTTCTAGCTGTACAGAGGCTCCACCACTCTCATCTTTTCAGACATGTCCTCAGGCAGGACAGAAGGGCACCTACGCAACAGAGTATGCAAGACTTCCTTAGCACGCTGCCCAGCCAACGTGGAAATGTGGGTTCACTACAGCCCAAAGGAAAATGCCAGGTTTAGCAATAAATCCAAACGTACTTTCCTGGGAATCACCATTCCCAAACCCACAGAACAGCTTAGCTTCTCTGGTCACCTGTACAGGAAATGGGGTGAGAGATGGGAATGCTTGCTCTCAGACAGAAACAGCACACATAAACTTTATGCAACAGGATCTTCTCTGTTCTCTCTCAAGTATCATGCAAATCTCAATAGTGTGGTCAACACAAGAGTTCTGCCATTCATAAGGACAGAAGTAAATAGCTTGTGGAGCCATTCATTACCTAGATGTAGCTTCTAGATTAGTTCTTAATGTCTTTTTTGGATCCAGTAATAACCACTGGAGGCTTCCCTGGAAAAAAAACACCTACTTAGTCTTACACACAATTCCAGGGGGTTTGGATACCCTCTTGAAACCTATCCATGAACCCCTGGGAAGTCCCCCTGCCCCAGAGCCTGAGTGAAGACATGTGAGTAGAAGTGTGTGCACTAAGATGGGTGGAGATAAACCTGGATGCTCTGCAGTCCTAGGAAAGAACAGGCATCACATCTGAAGCTTGGTATGTGGCGCTGGGCTCTTCTCCCTTTTCCTCTCTCTCTCTGTAGAATCTTTCAGAGTTTTGAGAATCTAGAAACAAAAGGCTGGAAAGCAACACCTCCATGGCTTCTCTTAAGAGTCCAGAGAAAATCCAAAAACAAAGCAGTCTCATGAAGGCTTTGTTCATTTGGCTGCTCTCAATGGACAGGTAGGGTCTTTCCCTTCATCCTACTCCACCCTTCCTTCCCAGCTAGTGGGGAGGTGAAGGCAAGACATTAGTCTTTAAGAAGCCTGCTTGAGGCCTTGAAAACTATATTCAGATGCTTTATCCTGACTCCCCCATTTGCGTACTGCGGGTGGGTGGAAAGTACCCTGTGAGCCCAGAGGAAGTATATGATGGCTACTGTCAGTCTAGGCACAGCCAGAGAATAGAAGAGTGGGGTTTGGCAATGAAGTAAATGAAAAGGTTTCAAACCCACAGCCCGCCTGGAGAGAGTCAGAAGCTGGAAAGAGAGATAAAGGTTATACCTCCAGTTAGAACAGCCTGCCAATAACTGCAGTGAGTGCCCAGGTCTAACAGTGAGATTTCCAAGTAGATGTTAGGTCTATGCACTGCCTTGAACTGAGCACTCTATCAAAATCTGCAGAAGTTCAATAGGAAGTACTGTCTGTAAGGACTTGTCATTACGTGATTTGCTGCCTGAGTTCCTAAAATATAATCAGCAGAGCAGTTACTCTAACTGTTAAAAACCTACTGTGTGTCCCTTTAGCATTTAAAGCCAGCTCTGTCTATCCACAAAGAGCATACTGAAACACACTGTACATAATTGTTAAGAAAGGAAACTATTTGCTTCCAATTTAAATATCCAGCTGTTACAATTAACTGATTGTAATAATTAAGGAGAAATTAAAACTGATCCTAAAAATCTAGCATTGGACAAATTTGTACTTAAAAGCCTGCCTATAGGTTTAAACCATCATAAGAACAGAAACTAAAAATCACAGACGGAAATCAGTAAAATATACATATGATTAGGGTCAAACCGGGTAGCCAATTAAGATCTGTATCTTTAATAAACATCTGGAGAACACCAGTAGCATAAATTACTATATGCCATGCTGTCCCAGAAGAGTATGGTTCCTTAAAAATCTGTTTAAATCTGACAAACCTCCAGCAAGAACTTAGAAGTGTAACCTATCATCCCATAGAGCGGCCCAGACTTATGCTAGTGGTAAGCCTGGCTAGTAACCACTCTCTCCTTCCCTGATTCACTAGGGAAGGGAAGACACTGGCCTGTGTAAGGGGCTGATGTGAAATTAGTTCAACTAAAGACTTCCCAACATGGGAGGCAAAAAACTTCATGAATCAATTTTGCTGTCATCCTCAGCATGTCGTTCAATGTGTCCTGCAGCATCCTAGGAATAAAGGGAAAAGGGCCCATGAGAGAAAGGATGGTAGTAGGACAAGAGAAAGTCAAAGCCAGGGAGCTTCACAGGTACATTCTAAGATCCATACATGAAAGGCAGTTAGGACCCAGCACTCTAATTTACATGGAACTGCGCACTTAAAGATGAGTTCTTAACAAGAGCACTGTAATAGACCTCTAGGTTCAGTTACTGGACTGGAAACATGTGAAAACATTCTCTTTAGGCTCTTTCTCAAAAACTACCTATTCTTCGTTTGAAACTTCATTAAGCTATCCACCAAATCCCTGGATAGTAATAAAAAGAAAAATCCCTACACTATCCCTGTTTATTGCAATTCTGAACATTCTAATAAGGCAAAAAAGGTTTACTGAACCCTGCTCTGAGCAGTCAAATGACCCCAGGTTGACCTCAAATCCCACTGATGTACCTGTTTGGATCCTTTCCTAGCAGTAAAAAAAGCATCACAGTTCTTCCAGCGACATTTCAGAGTTTGAAAGTTCGGATTTGTATGGTCAGTCAGCAAATGTTGTTTTAAATGATCTATAACGCCAAATATCAGAGAGCAACCATGCCACTGGAGAGAAACAGAATGAAAGGGTAAGTTATAAAGAGCATAGGAAACATGCAATGAGAATATTCCTCACTTGCATCCCGTAAGTAAGCCCCTATTCTTTAATTTATTCTTGGCTAGAAAATTCAACAAAGCCAGAGGCAACCAAATTAATCATCAATTTAATGAGAAACTTGAAAAGACTGGGAAGTCTTTTGACAGTGTAATATTTTGAGAAGGCAAAGCACTATTAGGCAAAGGCAGCCATTACATCATTAGATAAGGAAGCTGTTAGCAAATACTGACAGACAAGTTACATAAAATTCAATTTAAACCATACTTATGCTTTACCTTGCCATCATAAAATGAGTTTCTTAGTCCATTTATTTAAGAAAGGCAAAGAGCTTTCTTGCAATACTTAAAGGGTTATTTTTAACAATTCTAAGAACTGTTGACTTGTAAACTTGAAAATACAAATGTCTGATAAAGAAAACTACATTTGTGGAAATACTTGTTGTAGAAAACTGCCAAGGAAGCCTGACTTTACTCACAATTTTTATTACTTGAATCAAGTCTTGTGATCACCTACTTTTTTTTTTACTGTATTATAAATGTGGCTATGTTTCAACTGTTAGTCAGAAAGCATAAAGGCTCTTTGTCTTGGCTTTTTTTCCCTACAGGCTTGCAAGAAATCCTATGATTCTCATTCTAACATGTTCATTTCTAAAAAGTAATGCAAATTTGAGTTTTTCCTCTGTAAGCACTATTCCATCCCCCCAGCTTTAAAACCAGAAGGTATTCTCCTCGTTTCTCTAGATAAGTTAAGTCTATTTGTATATTCTGGAGCCTGTTATACTAGATTTTGCTTGTCTTCACTGAGAAAACTAAACAGCAAAGATAGTGATGTGTAAAAAGCTGAAAAGTAATTAGGCCAGAGACAAACCCAAAATCAAATTTTAAAATGGAGAGCATCCAGTTCATTTCATCAATGCTGAAAAGGAGGTCAGGGTTTAGGGAAAAAAAAATTCAGTGCCATCAACTTTTCTCTGGTCACAACTAACTATTAGAACTGATGAAACAAATTAAGGCTTATAAGAAACAGTGTGAAAGTTTTGAGGGTTAATCACCAGCTCCCACCCAAAAATAAAAACCACTCAATTTAGCCTAGTAAACTGAGGTTTAAAACTTCAAAAATGCAAATTTTTATCTGCCTATTCCTCAAAAACCAATGAGGAACAAATCAAACTATTAATACATGTAATGCCTGAAGAATGGGTAAAGTATTGTGGGCAGGTCATGAAAATAAGCACTTCCACTTTTCTTTCACACACTTCTGTACTGTTGATGTTTTTGTAGGCATGTATCAATAGAGTAATAAAACAAAATAAAAAACACAAAACAGATAAACTGAGTGGATAGTTAAATATACTTTATATCTAACCCTAAGATTAGACTTTTCATTACAGAACTATGGAAGCATTTTATGTAGTTTTTAAAAAATAAGTTTATTTGTCCTACAGTGGAAGGCAAAAGTAGACGCTCAATATAAAAATGCTAAACCGATGATAATGAAGATCTATAAATTGGCCTGGGGTTGTGCAACATCTAAGTCTGGTGACAAGAACAGTTTCACTCCTTACCCAGCAGCGGTAATTCTGCATCAGATTTAGCCTCACGGCCTGAATACTGCCATCATAACAGCCAGTATAAATCTAGAGAAAAAGGTTTATCACATCAGACCAAAACAACACACAATAAAACTACTACAATCATCCTCAAAATAAGAGTCAAAAGTTACTGGTAGCAGCTACAACAACAAGAAAACATAAACCTAAACCCAAACCAGCCCCAGAGTACCATAATGGGAAAGTATCTTGTAGATCTTCTAGTCTGGACACTTTGAAGCTGTGCTCCTTAGAGAGCCACTCTTGGGATTGTGGCTGAGAGCGGAAGTGGCAGGGATCAGAGGCACCACTTATACTTTAACTGGTGTAGCTCTGGCTTCTACTGGGCATTGCAATATTAGGCATCTGTATTTCATTGGAACAAAAGGTTCTACTGCTTAAAGTCTGAAAAACATCCATTCTGGTTCAACCTCAAAATTTAAAAATAAAATAAATCAAGGATTAGCAGGGTTACATGAGTTAGCTTCTACTTTTAGGTCTGCTATAACTATGCCACACTGGCCAAATCTCCTGACTCTATTCCAATGTACTGTCCAGATCATAATGTCTCTGAAAAAAGCATCACTCAATTTTATTTTTTTTTTTTGGAAACATCTTAAATTTACCTTCTATTTAATGGTGGTATTATATTTTTTATTGTAATTATTTTAGCTCTTAATAAAAACCGGAATATTCAACAGCATTACTGGGTTCTCAATATTATAATACCAAGAGATAGAAAGACATTCAGTAATGAGGCATATCAAAAACAGATATCATCTTTGGAAGTGACAAGTAGTAACATTATTAATAGTTTGTACAATTTTTACTGAACACATTCAAAGGCAAATATGTGGCATGGCAAATTATACTCACCATACTTTTATGGATGGTCATACACATAATCATATCCTTGTGTCCTCCATATACTTGCAATCGATCATGGGACTTGGGTGGAGGGGAAAAAAAAAAAAGAGAGAGAGAATTAAGGTTATTTATACCTTGTGTTTAACAAGCATAGTCCCTGAAGGCCTTTGAAAGGTTTAAAACTACACCTGAGGTACCAAGCTGAAGTACCAGTAGCATGTTAACAGAAACATAATCTAACAACTCCTTCTCCTCAAGGGAAGAGCTGGTAACTGGAAAAAATAAAACCAATTTCTGTGTAGTGTCAAAGTCTCAAACCTGAAATTGCACACAAAGAGAATCAGACAGGTGTTACAGACTACAGCTGCTCTCCAGAAACCATTTAATTTTTAACACGTGTGAGCCTGACCAGGTATCTCAGAGTAGTGTTCCTGAAAGCGTCCTCCAAGGACCAGCTACTTCATAATTATCTATAGCACTTGTGAAGAACGCAGATTCCTGAGTTCCACCCCAGGCCTTTCCATATAGAAAAATCAACACCAAATCCAAATAGACAGTCTCCCCAAGTCATTCAAGCAAAATACTGGATCTAAATTCTACCTGTAATTCATAGACACGAACAAATTTATCCAGGCAAGCAGTCACCATCACTTTTCCTAGGATATTCACCACAGTCACTGCATGATTGTGACCTTTATAGATCCGTACAAGTTCACCAGTCTGCATCAGAAGAGAGATAAGAGTCACTAGACTGACCTTCAAGATTCCTTCCGACTTTTGAGATTTATAATTCTGTAATTCTAGAAGACATAATTCTGAGACTACTTGTACACACGTAGCTGTACTAATTTTAACAGATGAAGTACTCCCACAAGCATTTGTTACTTATACAAAATGTATGCACTGTACTTTTTAAATAAATTTATTTATTTTATTTATTCATTTTTGGTTGAGTTGGGTTTTTGTTGAGCGTGCAGGCTTTCTCTAGTTGTGGCGAGCGGGGGCTACACTTCGTTGTGGTGCGCAGGCTTCTCATTGCTGTGGCTTCTCTTGTTGAGGAGCACTGGCTCTAGGTGTGCGGGCTTCAGTAGTTGTGGCCTTTGGGCTCTAGAGCGCAGGCTCAGTAGCTGTGGCGCACGGGCTTAGTTGCTCCGCGGCACGTGGGATCTTCCCGGGCCAGGGCTTGAACCCATTTCCCCTGCATTGGCAGGAGGATTCTTAACCACTGCGCCACCAGGGAAGCCCTGCACTGTATCTTGATGGAGAGAACCCCAAGTCACAGAAAGAGAAGGGCCACAGCTCTGTGTGTATGTATTTTATAGCTTTTGAAGTATATTCACTTTTATCATTTCACTGGATCTGGACAACAAGTTCCTGAGGCTGGATAACCCCCAGGTTTACAGACTAAGAACTGAGCTTCAAAAGCAGCCTCTATGACCTGAGCAGAGTCTCTTGGCTGTTTTTACTTGTGCTATTTTAAACTACGTATCATATCTACTTTCTTAGAGCCTCAGATGCTCAATTTATCTCATGTTTAAATGAGGCATTCAAACTAAACCTTACATAAACTTTGAGTCTATTCCCCACTAAGAATTTTGAAGAGGTCAGAATTTCTACAGTATTTAATATTATCCAAGAGCTTATGTGCAGGGATTATTATTAAGTCTTTCACTAGAAAAAGGGCTTAATTTAAATTGCAAGAGGTCTGAGGAATCCTTCAAGCTTTAATCATCATTCTACTAAAGATTTCTTTACACCAACATGGCTTACGTGAATGTTGTGGGCATGGACTGACTGATCACTGGAGCCACTGAACACAAGGTCATTCACCACCTTAAAGAAAAAAAATTCAGTTAATGAGATTCGATATAATGTTCTGAGTTTCCTTTAACTTGTAATACACATTAGCAAATTCTACTTCCCACCCTATTTTGAGATGAGCATGAACGAGGTATGAAATAAGTTTCTCAGACAAATTTTCTGAACTGAAACTTATGTGCTGCCACCAAGTACTCTGACGAATTGACAATGTACTACTGGGTTTGTTGCTGCTTCGGAATGATTACGAAGCAGCCTAGAAGGGCATTCGAGTATATCTACATTCTACAATAAGATACAATTTTATTTGTCTCTTGGTTAATATATTAAAAAACAGTATGTCCCGTGGTAATCCAGGCCTAAAGAAAAGGATCGTAGGGACTTCCCTGGTGGCGCAGTGGTTAAGAATCCGCCTGCCAATGCAGGGGACACGGGTTCGAGCCCTGGTCCAGGAAGATCCCACATGCCGCGGAGCAACTAAGCCCGTGTGCCACAACTACTGAGCCTGCGTTCTAGAGCCCACGTGCCGCAACTACTGAAGCCCGCACACCTAGAGGCCGTGCTCCGCAACAAGAGAAGCCACTGCAATGAGAAGCCCGCACACTGCAACGAAGAGTAGCTCCCGCTCACTGCAACTAGAGAAAGCCCGTGAGCAGCAACGAAGACCCAACACGGCCATAAATTAATTAATTAATTAAAAAAAAAAAAAAAAAGGATAGTAATCTGTATTCTAAATAAGGCATTAGACAACATGGGAAATTTCATTCAAACCCTTCTATTTGTACCAAACAATGGACTCCTATTTTTTGCACTATACTTGCCTTCATGCAGAGAATGGTTTTGCTGTGGCCCTCCAGAGTTCTAAGGAGCAGTCCATTCCGTGCATCGCGTACACTAATGGTACAGTCATAAGACCCCACAACCAGCAGCTTTCGGGCACCTTCCTGAGCTGTGGCAAGACAGCTAACAGCCCGAGGGCCATGGCATTCAAAGATTTCAAGTCGTTTGTTGTTCTGAAAAATACACCACCATTATATGAAGTAAAAGCAACTTAGCTGGAAAAACTCAACATCAACTAACCCAAATCACTACCTTGATACAAACTCTAAATTCTAACACCAGTAAGTTCTCATATCTACTCCCTATCCCTAACTCCCCAACCTCTGCCATTCCTATTCCAATACTCTCTGTATTCATGACTCCTTCCTTCCCGATTCTAGTGAGGACAGTCTTACATTATAAACTCATTTCTACCTTTGACCCGCACTATCCTGACCATAATTAGAATTTGGTTCTCTTTTATGCCCTCTCTCACTTCCCTTAAGTTAATGATAATGAATGATAAACCTTTTTTTCATATTTGAATACACTTTCCATGCCACAGACCCAAGAACTCTCACTGTTTTTTTGTCATCCAAAATTTATGCACTCTGTCATGGTTGTTTCCAAAACTCTCTTTGAGAACTACCTTCTTAGACAATCAGAGTCTCTCATTCTCCACCTTTCTGTTATTCTGACCTTCTTCTGACTTCTGGTTCTATGTCTATCTCTCATGACATCATTAAGTTAAACTACAGAAGCCTTTGTATCAGTCAAGGTGGCATGGTCACATCCTGAATTCCCAAACATTCCTTTACCTCAGATTTTAGACTTGCTTCCCTCATTCCCAAACCAAACTTGTTCATAAAGTTTCCTACTTCCCCAAAACTCTAAAAAGGTAGTTTAAGGTGCATGCATGAGATAAAACTCCCAGAAACTAGGCAAGAGCAGCAGCTGGGAGCCTACAGAGCTGAGCATCAATCTCAGTCATCTTGAGATGCGGGGGAGACAGATCAATGGAATTCAGGGCCCAGTGGTGGGAAGGCCCAGGTAAACAGCCCTGGCTTTCTGTTGAGCCCCAGAAAGCACTGCGTTCCAGGAATATGGGCAAAACAGAAAAGGCCCAGCCCTAATAAGCCTTCAAAATTCATATCTCTACAGAAACTCTCAAATCTCTGTCTCAAGGTCCATCTTTGCTGGGGCTTTTCAACCATTTAAAGACCATTTCAAAAAAATAAAAATAAAGACCATTCCCATTTGAATTTGTCATCATCTTGCCCCAAAACTTCTACCTACCTTTGATTACATTAATCTCACAAAATAGAAGAGAACTGGGTAATTATCAAGTTTTATCCTTTAAAATATTTTAAATCTATTCTGTCTTCATTTCTATTGCCCTAACCAAATCTAATCTAGGTTGTTAGCACTTTGCATTTAGAATGCAAAAGCCTTTACTAATTACCCTTCTGTGATCTATTCATATCTAGTGAACCAAATAATCTGACACTTGATTATATATGTGCTAGTTTCTTCTAACTTGATTTTAAGCTTCTTAGAGGCAGAAACCATGACATATGTTATTGAATTCCTTATAAGTAGTTCCAGCTAGCTGGTAGAAAGAGAGATAGTAGGTACTAACTAAACATATGACACTGTAATAAGGCATAACACAGTAACATTCTAACACACTGTTAAAAGATGACCAGATGGCCTCAGGATAGAATGCTACAACTAACTAGTAACCAAACCTATCACTTCCACCTCCAATTACATCTTTTATCCATTCTCTTCTCCTCACCTTAGTCTAATCTTTCATGTCAGCTGCCATAACAAAGCCTCCTAAATGGTCTCCAAGCTTCTACTAGTACCAGTATTTTCCATCCTGTTCAACTCCAGAGTGACATTTTCTAAAATACAAATTAGATCATGTCTCTCTTACTTTAAAGCTTACAAGTCCAACTACATTAACAAAGCACACAGGGTCATCAAGAACTGTTCCGTATTCATTTCCTAAGCCTTATCCTGAGACCTAGCATGTAATAGTGCTCCATAAAGGTTTGCTCAACAAATGGATTTATATTTGGGTCAGGAAAGAATGAGGCCCACAGGCATGAAGGCAAACCTTGACTTAGTTCAAGTCAAGAACAAGCTACCCTCATGAAACCCTAAATCAGTTCCAAACCATATCAATGTCATACTCAAAGGAATTTAGGCTCATTTCATGGTATCATTCTTAAAATGAGACAGACTAGTTTAACCTATGACTCATTATTTGGCCCCAAATCATCAGGCCTGGTTTAATTTAGTAGAGTTACACTTTGGTCCTGGCACACTCGGGCCTGAGCAGACAGAATGCAGCATCTTGTTTCACTTACAACAGAAGATAAGTTTTTGAGTAGCGGCTAATTCTGTTGCTTTCTCAAACACACACAAAAACAGGAAAACGTCTGCCTTCAACTTCTTCCCACACACACTCACACCATTTTCAAGTGGCATGGGAATTCAGCCTTCTCTCCCCAACCACTAACCTTTATGTTGAAGGTGACCACAGTGCCATTTGCCAGTCCTGCATAGAGAATTCGCCACCTACTGTGGAGGCAGAGAACCCGGTCTTCCAGCTGTAACTGCTCCACACACTCTCGAGTCTGATAAAAGCACACAACACCTGATCAGCAGAGGTTAAAGGCAAATAAGATGTGAAAACAATCCTTCTGAGAACAGAGTGTGAAATGATTTTTTATGAGAAAGAAAATGTAGCGTCCTCTATTTTGTAGAAGACTATCTTAGACTGTCTTCTGCTTCGAAATATGTAGCCAAAGACCCTCAAGCTGTAGGTAATATAGTAAACAAATATAACTTCTAATGTTACCTATGTTTCTAATTTGGAATGTAGAAATTCTTCAAAGGGCACTATGGATTGGGTTCTAGCCTCTTAAATTAAGTAGCCAAAGATAAAGTTAAAGCTGCACTTGACATTTAAAAAGGAAAATAAAGATTATAGTTGTATATCTGATAATTGCGTTAATCAAATATGCGCTTTCCTGCAATTGATTCTCTATTTTAATAGCTCCCAAATGCCTCCTTCAAACCAGTATCAGGTTAGCTGGTCTATAATTACCCAAGAAGCTTTGAAAATATATAGAACCCCAAGCTTCACCCCAGTCCCTGAGATTCTAATTCAGGCCCTGGAATATGTGTTTTTAAAAATTTCCTTCGTAATTCTGATGCATATCCAGCCTATACAAACACAGTTTGAGCTGACCTTCAAGAAACCATTTCCATGAATTTCCAGAACTGGGTTATACTGATAAAATCTAATTACCTAGAACCTAGAACAGGGCCAGTTACATAGTAAGTGCTCAAGATTGAATGCTGTTGAATGATACTAAGTGACTAAAGGCCCAAGTTTAGCTTTTTAAAGAGGTCTGGATACAGACATTAAAATCAAGACGGTTATAAGTAGGACCTACTTGTCCCATCCTATAAGTAGGATGAGACAAGCTATGTGTTGGATGATAAAAGCTGTAGACTATCAAAGCCTTGATCTCTTCCAACCTTCTTTCATACCTGAAAGAGTCAGTCTTTTAAATTACTTTCCCCACATAAAATTACAAATATAAATGCTGCATATGCAATTGTAAAATAAAGGAAAAGACAGTGAATATGCTCAAATGATAAGATATATGTTGCCTCTGGCTAACCCATCCGTGTGAGATCATTTTGTAATTTTATAGGAGAAACGGAATACGTTGCCATAATAAAAAAGAACTATTGGTGCATGCAACAATAAAGATGAATTTCAGACATTATGGCGAGCTAAAGCTAATGTGAAAGAATACATCCAGTATGGTTTATTTATATGAAGTTCAAGCACGGACAAATATAATCTATAATGATAGAAATCAGAACAATAGTTTTCTTTGGCTGGGGGTGGTGAGTGGAAGGTATATGAGGGAAGCTTTAGGGGGATGAAAATGATCTGTGTTTCGATCTTGGTGGTGGTTAAACAAATGTGTATCTATGTAAAAATTCATCAAGCTGTATACTTAAAATTTATGTACTTTACTATATAAAGTTACACCTCAATTTCAAAAACTAAGAATTTTTTTTCAGTAATGTACAGTCCCACTATGCCAAATACTACTGCGGGTTAGAACCCTTAAAAACATTTAAAAAATCTTTTAAAAGTTTTTGCTAATTTTATAAGTCAAAATGGTACTGAACTTCTGTTTTAACTTCCATTTATTGACAAGACTATTATTTTCAAATAGTTACTTGTATATCCTCTTTTTAAAGAATTTCTGTCTTTCAATTTATGTGTAGGGATTTTACTATTTCTCTACTCAAAGGTGTAAGCTCCTTACAACATACGATATTAACCCTATGTTTATCCTATCCTGTTACAACTATTTTCCCCTCTTTTTACCTAAGACAATTTCTTGCCAAAATCTGTTTACAATTTTCAACAGACTTAAGTATTATTTCCATATAATAAAATTCACCATGTTAGATATACGTTTCATTAAGTTTAGTAAAGTATGCAGTTATGCAACCATTACCACAATCAACTTTCAGAACGTTTCCAGCACTCTAAAAAGTTAACCTCGTACCCTCTTTCAGTCAGTCCCCACTGCCATCCCAGGCAACTCTGATAGTTTTGCCTTTTCTAGAATTCCATATTAAGAGAACATTCAGTATGCAGTCTTTTACATATGACTTCTTTCACCTAGCATGATGTTTTTGAGATCCATCCATGTTGCTACATGTATGAATAGTTTATTCCTTTTTGTTGTTAGTATTATTCCACTTTTTATATACCACATTTATCCATTTATCAGTTGATGGAAGTATTCATTAATAACGCTGTTATGAGGCTCCTTCTTACATTCTGGATATTTGAAATTTGTGGCTTCTCTCTGTTTTGATCAATTTAGCTAAAAGTTTTTTTTTAATTTATCTTTTCAAAAAACTAGCTTCTGGTCTCACTGATTTTTCCCTATTGTGTGTCAGTTTTATAAATTGGTGGTTTCCGTTCTGCTCTTTATTATTTCCTTTATATATCTATTTTGGGTTTAACTTTTTCTTCTTTTTCTATTTCCTTACAAACTCAGATAATTGATTTTAAACTTTCTTTTTTTTCTAATATAAGCATTTAAAACTAGAAATTTCCCCCTCAGCAATGCGTTAGCTATCCTACAAATGTTAAGTTGGATGCTCATTTTCATTTAGTTCAAGATATTTTCTAATTTCCTTTGTGACGTCTTCTTTGAATCATGGGTAACTTAGAAGTATGCTATTTCATTACCCCTTACTTGCGGACTTCCAAGATTTTTCTTTTTTTTTTTTTGGTGGATTTCTTTCTGTTATTGATTTCTAATTCCACTGTGGTTGGAGAACATACTCTAAATGATTTCAATTCTTTTAATTAAGATTCTCAGTAAGACTAAGACTTATTTGACAACCCAGCAATGGTCTATACTGGTGAATGCTCCAAATGCACTTGGAAAGAATGTGTATGCTGCTGTTTCGGGTGACGGAGTCTATAAATGTTAATTTTTTTTTTAACTATAAGCATTAATTAGATCTTGTTTGTTAATGGTATTGTCCAGTTCTTCTACATCCTTGATGATTTTCTGTCCAGTACTCTATCAAGTATTGAGAGAGGTGTTGAAATCTTCAACTATAATTGTGGATTTGTCTATTTCTCCTCTGTAGTTCTATCAGTATTACTTTACATACCTTGGTGCTCTGTTATTAGGTACATATATTTCTAATTGTTCTATCTTCCTGCTATATTGACGTTTTTATCATTATGAAATGCCACCCTTGTCTCAGTAGTATTCCTCGTCTTAAAGTCTATTTGCCTGATAGTAACATAATCACTCTAGCTCTTTTTGTTATTATTTGCATAGTACATTTTTTTCCATTCTTTTAATTCAACCTACTTGTGTCTGAATTTAAAAGGTGTGTCTTGTAGACAGCACAGATTTTGATGTTTGTTCTTTAGCTAGTCAATCTCTGCCTTTTGATTTTAGTGTTAATTCACATTTAATATAATTATTAAATATGACTAGATTTAGACTCCAATTTGCTTTCTATTTGTCTCATTTTTATTTCTCTGTCCCATTTCTGCCTTGTTTTGTATTAAATAAGTGTTTTTTAGTATGCCATTTTAATTCCTCTATTAAATTTTTTAGCTGTCTTTCTTTGCTTTATTCTTTTAGTGGTTGCTCTAGGGCAGCTGTTCTCAGAGTGTGGCCCCTACACCAGTAGCATCAGTATCACATGTTAGAAATGTAAATTCTTGGGCCCTATCCCAAGCCTACTGAATCAGAAGCTCTGGGAGTGGGGTCCAGTAATATGTGTTTTAACAAGCTCTCCAGGTCTATCTGATGCACACTGAAGCTGTGAGCCGGCCTTCTGGAGATTACCTCTTTAAATTGTAACAATCTAGTTCAAAGTAAAACTGACTTATCCCCAGTAAAATATAAGAACCTTGCACCAGCACAATTCCATCCTCCCTTTCCTTTGTGTTCCTGTTACCACACATTCCATCTATATATGTTAAAAACCTAATCTTTGGTATTATAAATTTTGTCTTAAATAATCAAATCTTTTAAAGAATATATGTGTATATACATATATTTATTTATTTATTTATTTATTTATTTATTTATCTTTGGCTGCATTGGGTCTTTGCTGCTGTGCACGGGCTTTCTCTAGTTGCGGTGAACGGGGGCTACTCTTCTTTGCGGTGCGTGAGCTTCTCATTGTGGTGGCTTCTCTTGTTGTGGAGCATGGGCTCTAGGAGCATAGGCTTCAGTAGTTGTGGCACGTGGGCTCAGTAGTTGTGGCTCACAGGCTCTAGAGCACAGGCTCAGTAGTTGTGGTGCACAGGCTTAGTTGCTCCGCAGCAAGTGGGATCTTCCCAGACCAGGGATCAAACCCGTGTCCCCTGCATTGGCAGGCGGATTCTTAACCACTGTGCCACCAGGGAAGTCCTATAATATATATATTTAATGCAAACGATTTTCTCTCATTTCTTACAATATATTTAGAAAATTCTTTCTCAGAGGAGATATCTACTTCTACGTTTTCAGGTTTAAAAAATTTAAACATTTTGTTTTCTCTCTAGTATTAATTTTGGCATATGATGTGAAAATAAAAATCAAGAGTAATTGTTGAAAAGATCAAAGGAGGTATATTATTAATAGTAGTAAGTGAAAAGATACTGGTGGAGAGAGACAGAAAACATGGTTTAGATCTAAGCCTCATTTCTTCTAAAGGCTATACAAGGGTACTGAAGTAAGTTCAGAAGCAAGAAAGTGAACAGAATGAAGCATCTGTCTCAGTGTCTCCGCTCTACACAGTAAATACAGTCAAAGTGTTTCAATATTATCACGTTTGATTTTGCTGGACCCACTTACCTTAACATTATAGCAGCGAATGGTGTGATCACTGGAACCAGTATAAAGTGCAGCATTCTTCCCAGAGGTCTGAGTAACCAGGAGGCAGTTCACTTTGGAGGTATGGCCCTCAAAGACACCAATATACTTCCGACTCTAAAGTCAAGCACAGTTCAGATCATTACTTGTGGATATAAATGGATTAGATAATGCATTTCCTCAAAAAAAAAAAAAAAAAAAAGATGCTAAAACATACAGTTCATTGTTGTAGCCTCAGAGTCTAAAATAGTACCTGGTATCAAAAGGTGTTCAGTAAATACCTGTTCACTGAATGCCCAGCAAACAGTCACATGTACTGAGGTACCTGTAACTATATGTTAACTGAGCCATAAGTTCGTTTGGGTTTTTCCATAAGATGTTACAGAAAAACCTGAACAAACTTTTTGGCCAACCCAATACTTAGGGCAATTTGCTATAATAAGACAGATCAGAATTTTAGTTAATATCTAGGGCAAGGCTCTCCAACATGTGGACCAAAAAGCTAGCAAATCCAAACTATAGCTAATTACCCAGATAAGTTCCTGCATTTGATCAGTATGCAGAGAATGCGCCACAATATTCAAAGACATGTCAGGTGCCATCACAGGTCTAGTATTCCAGGTGTGGTTTCATAATGGAACATCCTGTTGTCTCTGTGCACATACTGCTATATATTTAGAATGTACATATATACCTATACTTACCTTTCAGTTCAGAGTTAGAGCCAATTCCCCAAATCTTACACTCACACCTCCTGGTACCATTGCTTCCTTCCTTCAGTCATCCCTGTTGCCCTCACATTATTAGGCTAAAGGAACCTATATACCTGTTGCCTACAGCAAACACATTTTCTCAGTCCATCATCTATCTAATCTTTTGATTTTCAAGGACTTCATCAATTTCAAATACTTTCACCATATTTGTTCAAACATAGTGGTCCTAAAGTTTCTTGGCTATCGTTGTGGATAAACAGAATTAGTTTGACACATACCAGACTCAAAACTCCAAAGTCCATTCTATGAAAATTGAGAGTAATGAGCATCAGATTATCCTAAGTGTGGGGCAGTGGAAGACCGTTGCTCTTCTTAATAACCGGGATAATTAATCAACTCTCAGGGGAAATGCCTCCTCTTATATTGACTACTTCCCCAGTACTCACTCTATCCCTTCTCTATTATGTAGCAGCTATGTGACAGACCTCAGCAGCAACTCCAGGGCTGGGACCTGACTGTCGCAAGCCTATTGTTATAATCTCATTTCCTTTTGCCAAGTGATTGTTCAGAGAGGAAAGCACAGGACCCTTTTTTGGTGGTGGGAGGGAAAAGAAACCCCTGTGGCTACTGACATCCATCTGTGAGCAGGAGGAGAACTTGCTTTAGGAAGAGGTGATATCAGAGAAGGCAGAATGGAGATAAAGAAAGAAATTAAGTCTCCAGTGACCCCACTGAGCCACTGGATCAACTGTATCTAAAGTTAGTCTAAAGCCCACTCCATCTCTGGACAGCAAATAAACTCCTAGTCTAAGAGACAGCTAGTTGGAGTTTCTAAAACCTGCAACCAAGCAAAAATATTCAAACTGATGTATCAACTTACCACGAGATTATAAACTCGGACAGTTTTATCTGCTGAACAGGTATACAGTAAATTCCCAAATATTTGAATTGCATTCACTGCAGCTTGGTGTCCCTCAAAGCTCCCTTCTGTGGGCTCATCATCATCTCCTGGCTCTGAAGATATTTCTAGAAAACAAGAATATGTTTCAGAGATGTGTCTGCTTGTGTCTCAAAAGATACTAAAAAATTTAAACCATTACGAAAAAGTGGTCTCTGGATTCTCCTTAAAGCCTAGTTCCCCCAGCAAAACACCACATTTTCATTAGTGATCTTCATTATGCAGATTTCATAATAAGAAAAGGCAGGGAAGACCTTTCACTTCGGAACAAGATACTTATATAGTGAGCTTTGAGTGATACCCGTAAGGCACCAAGTATCTTTCCACATCCAGTTTCCTCTGCTGCCAGTTATTTTGTTGAGTAAGGAATTAAGTAGTTCCTTCTCAAAGCAAAACCCCCCAGAGCCAACAAAACCTTAATACAATTGTCCCTTGGTATCCAAAGGGGACTGGTTTCAGGACTCCCCCACCCCCCCCACACCAAAATCCACAGATGCTCAAGCCCCTTATATAAAACGGCGTAGTATTTGCATACAACCTATACACATCCTCCTGTTTACAGCTAACCCTTGAACAACATGGTTTGAATTGTGCAGGTCCACTTACACACGAGTTTTTTTTTCAATAAATGCATATTACACGATCTGCAGTTAGTTGAAGTCATACAGAACCGAAGATACAGAAGGCCAACTTTACTAATTAGTTGAACACGTAAGACAGCCAGGTAAGAGAGATGGGAGTAAGAAACTGAAATGCCAGGATTTGAGGATTTAGGGATACTGTAACTGCTGGTCAAAGCAATCCTCTTGGTAACAAGCCCAGTCCCCACCCCCTATTGTATAAGCATATTTAAGTAGATTTAAACCCTGGCTCTAATATTTACAAGACTTTTTTTCTGTGATTAATTTAAATAAAACTGAACAACCAAATACCTGAAGAGTTCTTTGATCCTTTTATGGAGGAGATCACAGTCTGAGTTTCTGCCACACTACAAAATAATAGCAAAAGTCTTCTTAGCATCTGTGTGAACAGGCCAGGCAGTAAAACTTATATTTTCCTGACTCAAAAGATTGTTCTTAACAATGGACAAAATAGCAATGATATGAGAGATCGGTTTTTCCACCTGAAATTTCTATATGAAAGGAAATATAAGTACAGTAAATATTTACAACACAAATGAGAAAGCAGAAAATCTCCATTGCTAAGGTTTGACTCTTCCATACCCATTATCCCTACTGATTTTCTATAAATGTGACTCTTTAAAAAAATTCTGATTCAGAACAAAAAGTTCTATTTTTTAAGAACAGAATGGTGAAAGCTGTTCTGATTGGACCAACACGGTGTCCTTACCTTACAGGGATGCCATCTTTATAACGGGTGCCAATCTCACTGGTAGAGCTAACTTCATCACAACCAGAGCGAGAAGTTTCTAATGAGTTTAGCTCTGTGGAGTTCCGAATATCCTTTTTAGATGGGCTGTCTGGTTTCTCTTCTCCAGATTCACAAGAATCAATGGCTACCACTTCTAACTGAGGATTAGGAATTTCTAGGACTTCCAGAGACGAGTCACTATCTGGTTCATCTCTGACACTCTCTTGTTCTGGACCAGTTCTGCTATCTTCCCAGGTGGAGGTTGTCACCTTCCCCCCTTTAGTGGACTTTCCAGTTTTTACTTTCCTTACAGGTTTAGCAGTAAATATATCCTGTTCAGTGTCACTGTTCTCAGGAACATGGGCAGCCCGCAGAGTTTTCTTCTTCCTAAGCTTCTTCTTTTTCTTGTTCCCCCTAGCTTCAGCTGATGTCAGAGTGGACTCTGCCTGTTGTTCTGGATGGTCAGCTGGAGAGTGGGGCTCTTTCTCTAAAGGGGTTTCTGAAGCAAAGGACAATCTTGGAAAAGAACTGGTACAGGCTTCAGACCCGCTGTTGCCTCTGTTTGGCTCTTCACCTTCTTTATTTATGCTAGGAAGACCAGACGATTGGGAAGAGGGATTGTTCCCTCTGTTTCTGGTATTTCCTTGCTCCACAGAAAACTTCAGTTCTTGGCTAGGCTCATGGAATCTCTCTGTTAGCTCTGATAAGGACAATGCTGCAGTGATAACTGGATAAACTGGACTACTGTCACTGATCTCTCCTGAATTGAGAAGGAAAAAAAAAATTATTCCATCGTTTTTGTGTCTGGTATTTGTAGTCATAAACTACAGTTATCACTGATTGAACTTCTACCAAATAATGACATTTCGATATGTTAACAACTTTAACAGTCATGGTTTAGTTATCTCACCCCTCGGCTTCCCATAACCTACACATATTTCTATTACAGTATTTATATACTTTGCCTTGCATTAATCTCACAAATTACATGCATGTCTTATACCCTACAAAAGCTCCTTTTATGGGCAGGGATTGTTTCTATTGATCTTTTTTCTTTCTTGTTTGAAATGTTCACATATTTAACAATGTGTTTTATTCTTAGCAGACAATTAAATATCTATTTAGCTAAAGTGCTTTCACTTTTATTTCTTAGAAGTTTTCATTATGCATTTTACCTGTATATCATCCAATTTAGCTACATACTAGCAGTTAAAAAGTCAGCTGACTTAAAATGTCTATTTTCCTTGACTTAGTTATTTCATGTCTAGAAATTTAAACTGATGAAATAGTCACAGACATACTCAAAGACATATACAATGCAGCGTTATACAGAATACAAAAAGAGGAAAAAACGTAAATATTCAAAGATTATATAAATTATTGTATATTCAGATTATGCAACTTCTGAAATATTATACAACTAGTAAAATAGTGTTTTAGGTGAATTATTTTTATGACACAGGAAAATGATCATGATAATTAAGTGGGAAAAAAATCAAGTTATAACAGACTATGACTTGTCCTTTGTATAAAGTCTCGTGTAAACACATAAACATTTATAATTTTAAAAGACTGAAATATATAACAAAATAACAAATCCACATTTTTATAGTTTCCCAATTTTTTACAATGAACATGAATTAGTTTTGCAATCAGAAAAGGAAATAAAATACAAGCTATTTTTGAAAAAAATACTACTAGTTTTTAAAAAATACTAAATAGTATCCATATAAAAATAACATAATTCAATATGAAAGATAATATACATTTGATGTAGATATCAATGATTAGTGTGGCAACAGATAGCAAAATGTAGGATAATTCTTCAGACTTTTTGTTTTTGCTCAAAAAAAAATCACACAATATCAGTTTGCTTCTTTCATTTTAATATTTATTTATTATTTATTTATTTATTTATTTATTTATTTAGGCTGTGTCGGGTCTTAGTTGCAGCAGGTGGAATCTTTAGTTGCAGCTCACAGGCTTCTTAGTTGCAGCATGCAGGCTTCTTAGTTGCGGCATGCGGACTTCTTAGTTGCGGCATGCAGACTTCTTAGTTGCGGCATGCATGGGGGATCTAGTTCCCCAACCAGGAATCGAACCCGGGTCCCTTACATTGGGAGCGTGGAGTCTTACCCACTGGACCACCAGGGAAGTCCCTGTTTGCTTCTTACTTAATTTTCAATGTAGCACCATTGTGGTTATGCAAACTTCAGATGAGATTTTAAATAGCTTGGAAGTTATTCTCAAATGGTAACTAGGTAAGAATTATTTTATGAAGAGAGTAAAAACCCTGGCTATTTCTCAAAACCACCCAAGTTTCTATTAGATGATTCCAAACCCCAGAGCCCTCTGCCTTTCATCATGGCCACCTGCTCCTCAGGTCTCTATTAACCCTAGTTTGTACTTGAAATGATAAAGATAGTTAAGTAATGAGAAATTCAGAGGATATATCTTATCTAGAAAATTGACTAAACAACTTCAATGCCATTTATCTCACAAAAACCAAATAATTCTGCACCAATCCTAATAAATGAAACCTGTTAAGTGCTAATCCAAAGTCACTTCAGTAATCCTACATTAGAGAAAATTAGAAAAAGGTTACCAATATTTAAATAATCTTCCTAAATAAGAAAACTTCAAGAAAAACTGTAATAACTTCAGTTTTAATGGGCAAGTATGATGTTACATCAGTGATATAAAATTGCCGTAGACCCACTACAGGGTTGCCCTTAACCCAGAGAAAAGTTTACATACTATTAGCTTGCAGTAATTCCTTGGACACATTGCAAGCAGAGCCTTGTGACACAGCATTCACATTCTCATCTTGTTCAGGAGACATGGGTTCTTGTTTAATCTGAACTGATGAGTCTGGAGCAGGAACACTGCCATGGGCTTGGAAAGTAGATGTGATTCCTTGGAGAGGGGCTCCAGTGGATGATGGAGACACATGGGAAGATGAAGACTCCAGGAAAACCGGGAAAAAAGGAGTAGGCAGCAGTGTGGCATCAGCAGATGTTTGAGATCTAATGTTCCTTTGTTCTCGTGTAAGGTTACAGGGAACCTGGTCTGGATGCTCAGAAGGTTCATATGTTTCTAGAATGGGAAACATACACAAATGCAAAAATGTTATCTGAAAAGCCACTCATTTCTGAGCCAATTTGTATTTTTAAAGATTACAAGAGAATTTTAAAAACCCTCATAATTCTTTAAAATAGATTATTATATAAGCTATAATATACTATATATATAATTATATAATATATATATAACCACCAAGGATACAGACAGAACAGGCATTAATATTCCAATTTTTCAGATTTTAAGTGACTTATCCAAAGTCACATCGGTACTAACAGAAGAGCCAAAATTTGAACCCTAGTCTTGGGATTCCTAACCCAGGACTCTTTCTGTAACATTATCTCCATTGCTAAGCATTTTGGGGATGTACAGTCTCACAGGCCTTTCTATAGAAGGATGAAACCAAGGAGACACAAGGAAAATCATATTAACTTTTTCAAAACTACTTTAATTCCCTTCCACAGAGAACCAAAAAATAACAAGTTACAGAGGGTCCAATCCATCAGATTCTCCGATTACCTTGTAATCCCTGTAGAATCTGTATTCTATGGGTCCTCAGGGCACTCATCTCCATAGTTATCTAAAAATAAAGTATTTCGTTAAGCATTTTTAAATCCAACTTCAAGATGATCCATTTTCACTAGACATTCCATGTGCTACTACCTGCTGCTTGAGCATAAGTAGCCTCTGAACTTCAACATAAGCTGTCTGAAGAGCTGCACGGGCTTGCAGAAGGTTGTTATCCATGCAGTGCAATGATTTGCTTAGTTCTTCCTCCCTCAAAGAAATATGCAGCAGCTGGTCAACCTGAGAACGTTCTGTCAAAAGAAACCATAAAGTTCAGTTTAATACTGGAGACTTCTCTTTAATAATACAGTTCCTCAGAAGATGGAACTGCATCAATTGTCTAGGACAGGCCTTTATTTTCTCCCCACTAGGTCACTGGAAGGAGACTCATCAAATTTTACAAATCATGTAGTCAAGCCTGATGTTGTCAGAAACCAAGCCTCATGGTTTCAAGCGTACCACCACATGGTACCAATTTACCAAATCACCATCTTCCACCATGACCCTTCCAAGCAACATCTCTGCCCCAGGCAAATCAACTCTTGTAGGTTTCATCTCCCATGTTCCTTTATCTACTACCCTCTTCACCCAAGGCTTTGGTTTAGATTGGGCCCCAAACCTGAACTGCTTGCACTCTCTTCCCGATTCATATTTTTCTAGTCTGTTAATTTAAAGTAGTTCTCTTTATTACAAAAGGCATCCTGCAGAAAATATAGCTTTGAAACAGTACACTTAAGTTACTTTAAATAAAATGTTCTACTATGTGCACGTATTTGTCATCTTTATGTTTGCCTATTTCTCATTCAATACTCCAAGACCTCTCCCCTAAACTCCAGACCCACATATCCAACTACCAACTTGATACCTCTACCTAGGTGTCTCTAAAGTCCTTTAACTCAAGGGATCCAAAAGGGAACTCACCATCTTCCTCTACCCTCAACCTGCAACTCTCATGGAATTTTCTAGCTCTACAAATAATGCCACCATCCACCCAATTGCCACACCCAGAAAATGAGGTCACCCTTGACTCCCACCTTATCTATCACATCCAATCACCGAAAGTTCATCTAATCACTTCCTGCACTAGCCCTTATACACTAACGGTGTTAGAGTCAGTGGAAGGCAAGAGTCATAGAAGCATATCAGTCAGGGAGCCACACTAATAACTTCTCTACCTAACTCACATGAGAAAAGCAACCAAGATGCCTCAAAAATGGAAAGTGAGAGAAATGGCTATAAATGACCAAGAGGGATAAAATTTTTACTAAATGTCCTTATTCCTCTTCACCCCACTGAAAAGGCCCAGTGACACTTTCTAGCTATACAATGAATTCAATTTGTCCGAGATATATATTAACTTTAGCTTTCAGGTCTAGGTGGCATCATATATTTCTTCTACAGCTGCAACTGGATATAGTAGGAAATCAAACTTTTTCTATGCCCTTAAGCAAGATGACAAAAATAACAAATATAAATAAATAAATAAATGGGCATTCCATGTTTGATAAGCTACACTCTGTATCAACTTGTAAAAAGGCTGAATTGCTGTAAGAACAATTTCTTTCTGCCAGAATATTCTATACTATACCTTTCTTTCCTTTAATTTTCCTTCTTTTATTTTTTCTCTCAAGACTTGGGAGTTCAGGAGAAGATCCATCCTAAGGAGATAAAGAAAATTGAATAATATTAAATATGTAAAGGCCATTATCCAGGAGGGGAAAAAAAGAACCAGTTCTAAGATAGTCATACATTATTCTTCATTATTGCTACCATCTCTAACAGGGCAGTAGGAGTCTCATGAACATGGTATGAACTCATATTAGTTGAATGAATGTATCTGATTAAAAAAAAAATACAATCCAAGATCAAGTACCTCCCTAGCATCCTAGAGGGACGCTAATCCCACAGGGCTTAGGCTAAGCATATCACCTTGGTAAAAGCTAATAATACATGTATCTGATTTCATAGTTTCTACTTTAGAATTCAGCAAGAAAATCTTTACAACAAAAACTACTCAACAGCCTGAGACAAGCCCCAAGATATTAGCTTTGTCATAAGACAATCTCTCATCCAATAACATCCACTACAGCATCTAGCTCAAAGGAGCAGAGCTGGAATAACTACTTTGTTATATTATCCCAATATTAAAGGAAACAGCCCATTTTCTCACAGTGCCAGATTCCAGACTATATTACCACCAGCAACTCTTTCTTTTCAGAAAGGGTTAGGCAATATTAACATCACAGGTGCCAAAAGAGAACTATCAGTGAAGTAATGGATTCTAAAAAGACCAGGCTGGGTAACTTAAGTACAAAAGATAGAGTAACAGAGACTAAGACTATGCTCATATAGATGTACTCTCATAGTATAAAACTACCTTAGTGTTAAGCCTAGTAGTCCTGGGTCCAACAAGCATACATGCCCTACAAATGCAACACTAGAGTACCTTTCTTCAGCAGCAGTACAGAATGCATCATGAAAACAGATAAAGTTACAGCTGAAGATGTGGCTCATTCCTTGGTCAGGTGATACAAAGAATCATTGGCTTAGATACTAGTTTTAGAGATGACTTCATATTTTCCTAGTACTATACATTCATATTCAATTACATCTAACTTACTAGAGTTACTCAGTTAAAGAAACCAGTAGGATAAGAATATGAAAGTAAGAGTAAGCTTCAGAAATCTTTTATTCCAGAGTAGGGAGAACCACAACACCAGATACCCAAGAAAAATTAAACAGTTAAGTCTTTCTAATTAAGGCCAAGTCGCCACATGAAATGTTCTACAAAAAGCACAGGAATCATACTCACTCCAGTGGCTCTTCGTTTCTTTCTAATATTCTGGACATCATTTTGTTCAGCACCAGAAGTACAGCTACTGTCTGTGGCTGCATCTGTCAAACTGGAGATTGCAAGGGCTAAGGCTGCATTTGATGATAAAGAGTTTCCTTCTCCATTACTCTCCTGGGCATTGTGATTCTCTGAAAGTGGTGTAGAGCTCTCCTGGCTGTGCAGGTCTTTTGCCAAATGCATCAAAGGTATCGTATGGTCAGATGATAATTGAGCACTATGTCGCCTTCGAGTAGCAACATTTTCAGCTCTTTCACCTGTTCTTAGGGAGGCAGCTAGAGGTGTCACTTCCTGCTTAAGGCCCATGGTTGTTTTTTGACTCTGTGCAGACCTCAATGAGCTATTAGGTGAAAAAATCTGCTGGGGCTCATTTTCTTTGCCTGTACCTTCCTCACTGAAGAAGCTAAACACAGAAGGAGCCCTGTCCATGATCACACTGCTCTCTGAAAGGCTTCGCTTCCTTGCCAACCCAGGGGATGAAGAAATGGAAACACCTTCCCACTGGAATCCTTCTAGACTGGACAGATCAGGCTCCCCATCCAAATCCAAGACCTCTTGTTCATTTTGAACTAGAGGCACCATTTCGATGCCGAACCTCGAGAAAGAAAGAAAAAGAAAAATAATTAATCAGACATGGTTGGGAGAGGGGGCACCACTTAATGTGCCAGACTCTGTTAAGCACTGAGGTTACAAATATAAATAGATGGTTTCTGCCCTCAAGGAGCATTAAGAGTTCTAAACATAAAGTAAGTTAACTCTATTGTAAGTATTATAATGTAACAAGTACCAAATTAGATATTTGTATACAGCTATATACAAAAGGAGGGAATAAAAACTGAGGGTTTTATTTAATATGGAGCTCTAAATCAACAATAATAAATACGTAATTTTTAACAGCAAACAAATAAAAAATAAACAAAAATGTTTATTAAGCATTTACAAGCAGCAGACACCATGCTAAGAACTTTAAAATCTCAATGATACTCACAAGTTACAGGAAAAGAAAAGGGGGCACAATAAGTATGTTATTTCGACAAGGATAGAAATTTAAGCCTAGAGGGCTATGTAATTATAAAGCAGGATGATTTTCAAACTTTGCTACTTTCAAAAGTAGCAAACCTATGTTGAATGCTGCTTTACCATTCAGAAAAGTTTAGTGCCTCAACATAAGATGAATAGCCAAACTATTACACAAGTACTTAGGAGAAAGTATTTTGTGATCACAAATACAATGCCCAGAGCAAATACAGAAGGATAACCATCCACACGTTCTAAGTAAAAGGTAATGAGAACAGTTATACCTAAAAGTTGTACCACTCATTAAGATCTATAAATAGATACAGAGCTATAGATTGACTTTTTTTATGCTGTCACTTTATGGCCCCTATCACCAAAGTGCTAGATTTCTAAGTTTTTTCTTTGTCCCTATTTCATTTCTCAGAAGTAGGTGTGCTTCTTTTTAACCTGAATTCCCTGCTAGGAAACACTTTATTCCATTTGTTATAGAGTAGCAGTCACTCTTGGATATTTAAACCAGACATCTACAACGTATATTTTTTGCAAACATTTAATTAAATTTAACAAGGAGAATTCTCTTGACCAGAGTCAAAGGGTAAGTTTAAAAGAAAAAAAGGGAAATGGATACTGAAAAGAGGCACACACCTGGGTAAGCCTTTGCCTAGCTCTTGCTTTTTCTTGGTTACTTGCTGAATGACCTGTTCCCAGTTGACATTTCTCCGAGATGCATTTAGAATCTGCCGAAGGGTTGGCTTGAGCCCAGACTCCTTCTCTGTCTCACTCTTTCGATGACCACTGACATTGCGGATGCGGCGAGCACTATTGAGGTTTGGCTCAGGAAGGTGTGCTCCAGTTTTGCTCTTCAAGCTAATGTGACGGGTTAGATCTCTCTGGAGTGAGGCGGGAAAGCCAAGCTTACTTAATTCAGGCAGGAGAGGGCCTGAGGGCTGACCTATATCGTTTTTTTGAAGCTCAGCATCCAAGCTAGTACTCTCAAAGCCTTCTGTTTCATAAGATACATGAGATTTAACAGGGTCATCAACCTGTGCATCTTCTAGAGCGGTTTTCAAATCTAGCAGTAAGTCAGAGTGTGGGCTGGCTACAGATGTCATTTGTAACTCAGATTCTTTCTGGTGAACTGTTGAGTTACATGGGGAAGTGGATGGTTTTCTAGATGTTTTCAGGTTTTGGTCATCCCCCCTTTTCTCATCAGCAGCATGAGTACTGCAGGATAAAACTTCTGTAGTTGCAGAACCCAGGGTTCCAATTTTTGTTCCATTCTTTTCTGCATCAGATCTCTCTCCATCACTTTCATCTTCTAATGCGTCTACTTGAAACTCAATCTTCAAAGATCCTTTTTCAGACTCTTCTACATTCCTACTTGCTTTTGCATAATTCCTGGTCCTTTTAGAAGCGCTAAGAAGTGGATTTTGCAATGACTCATTACACTCTAGCACATCTTTGGCTTTTTGTAATGTATCGCTTAAATTTTCATCAGATTCCCTTTGAGTTCCAAACGTACTTTTATGCCCTTTTAAAACACGAGGACCTGAATTTCGCAATTTGGGTACGTAAGAACCCTGATTATCTTCCACAGTGGGTTTGTTCAAGGGGTTTGAGTGTTCTCCAGGAAAAAAAGAATTCGTTTTGGTGTTTTTTGAGGGATTCTTTGAATCTTGCTTTTGAGGAGCTGATTTAGTGACTGGAATTGGAAGGAGTGGGGATTTTAGCAATGGCATCTTATTTAAGGTATGCTCTTGTTCAGGTTTTTCTCTCACTACCTCATAGGAGGCAGTGCAGTCAGAAGTGGCTTTATGATTAAGAGATCTAGTACGTGTTTCTTTTTGTGATTTCAGTGTTGGAGAATTATTTCTTTCATCAATTTGGGGCTCTTGTATTCCTGTGGTTATCAAGCTAAAATCAAAGAGAGGCTTATCTATCGTTTCCAACTTGTTACCAGTGACTTCTTTCACTCCCGATTGTAAATCCAGAGTCTTCTGGGAAGGGTAAGGAGTCCAGCGACGGAGCTTTTCCCTTGCTACACTGCCATTCTTCCCACCAATTTTGGAAGCTAAGGTATCTGTTTGTTTAGTGGTTTGGCTTTCCAGATGCTCAAAATTGAAGTCAAGTAAGCCTTCTGAAGAAAACTTATCACTTGTAAATCCTTCAGAGGGACCTCTGTATGTGGCGACTGCACCAACTTTGTCATTTTCTTGCCGCTGCCACTTATATCTCTCTTGATTGTATTTGTTTGACTTAGATTTCTTGTTCCATAGCATAGTCATGTCTTCCATTTGACAGTTAGAATTTCTGTTTCTGCTTGGTTGAAATTTGTCTCCGGGGCCACTGTAATTCCAACTATTTGTGCTACGTACACTGGATTTCCAGTTTCCGTTACTGCTGTTCATATGCCGACTGGAAAAGCCACCTGTTCCTTCAGAATGCCAACTGGAATTCCTTCCTGTACCATTATGATTCCAATCTACCATTCCACTATTTGAATGCCAACCACCTCCAGAATTACTATGGTTGTGAAACCAAGTTGAGGAGCCTCCTGCAACACCCTTATGCCAGCCAGAACATCCTCTTGATCCACCACTACTCCTCGAAGAATGTGGGAAGCTGTTTTTCCTCGTATTATTATAGCCATCTTTCTCCCATTTCCGATCCCGCTGAGGAGGTCCACGATGATGCCATGCTGGCTGACTGTAGCTCTCTCTGTCTTGGTAAGGAATTCGGTCTTCTCGTCTCCGTTGGGATCGCCTGTCATCAGAGTTTATTTCTTGGCTGCTATTGGAAGGTTCATCTTGCCTGGAAGAAAAAGTCTGTCATTAGTGATTTAAGAGTTCTCCTGATCCCTCTAAAGGCATAACCCACCAAACTTCCCCTCTGCCTTCCTCCTCTGTTACCTAGAATATGTAACAGAGACTACTTTTATTTCAAATAGTAGGTGCTTTCATATCTTTAAATGATATAAACTTATATTTCACAATTTATTGATTAGAAATTAATATCTTGTGTCTCCTATCACCCCCAAAATATTAAAAACTTGACACATTTATACTATCTTCCCTCTCCTGCTCCTGTTTTTCTCGGCATATTCTGGGATTTTGTCCCTATCATCCAATTATTATTTTTATATTATACAACTTTTTGAAAATAAGAACAAGTATATTTTGTAGCTATGGTTAGTTATCATAGTTAATACAATTTAAATTCACCTGCTCTTAATACCATGATTTCTTCAATAGTTGGTTCTTTCTGAAAACCCAGTTTCTTAACCTATTTTAAATGGTAAGATTTTACTTTGCATAATCACTTTCATTAATAAACACTTTATTAAGTACACATTCAGTGACTGTTAGTGGTAAAAGAAAACTTTTATGTATAGTTCCTCTTCCTGAAGGGCTTATAATCTAGCTAAGGAAATAAGCAGGGTCACAAACAGGAGTAAAATAGCACATAACAAGTAGGACCCACAGTAAGTGCTATAAGGAGCTCCATGAGCTAGAGGTTTTTATAAAGAAGCTACAGCTGTTTCAACTATTCATGCTGGACAAGGAGCTCACAGAAACGTGAATAAATTTAAGCAAACATCACAGGAATAGGCGTAAAACCATTTTTCTCTAAAAAGCGCCTATAGTATGCCTAGCTCAGTGCTTAGCATGTGGTATGTGCTCAAAAAATTGAATAATACTAATTAAAATGTATTGAGTACCTACTTATCATAAGGCATTTAGTGCTAATCACTTTACATAGATTATCTCATTTAATTTTCACAACTCTGCAGCAAGTAGCATTATTCCTACTTTTTAGATAAGGAAACTGAGGATTAGAGAGGTTAAGTAACTTGCCTAGAGCAAGATAGCTAGTTAGTGTTACGGCAGAGATCTGAACCTTGGTGTCTGACTCTAGAGCTCTTTTTTTTTTTTAATTGAAGTGTAGTCGATTTACAATGTTGTGTTAATTTCTACTATACAGCAAAGTGATTCAGTTATACATATATATGTATATATATACAAATACATATATACATTCTCTTTCATATTCTTTTCCATTATGGTTTATCACAGGATACTGAATATAGTTCCCTGTGCTATACAGTAGGACCTTGCTGTTTATCCATTCTATATATAATAGTTTGCATCTGCTAATCCCAAACTCCCAATCCATCCCTCCCCCACTCTCCCCTCCCCGTTAGCAACCACAAGTCTGTTTAGAGCCCACATTCTTAACCACTAGACCTTGACAGAATAAAAATCTCAAAGTTTCTGCAGTTGGGTTCCCTCCTTAAATTTTAAACTCAGTATTGACTTTAATTGGCTTTAAAAGCTTCGAATGTCTATAAGATTTTGGACACAAATTGGAATTTCCTCCTTTTTCACAAGACGGAATTAAAAGTTAATTTACCTAAAAGTTTAAACATCCACTTACATTATGAATTACAACTATTTCTAAACAGGAGACCCTAAGTCCCCAAGTGACAAGTGTTACTACAGATACTTGGAAGATTTTTGTACCACAACCAAATTGTTTTTTTGTTTCTAGGCAGTATGAAACTTATGACATCCAAGGAGATCACTGACTTGGCTCTACTAATTATGACCCAGAAATGAGGAGAATTGGGCAATAAGTCAGTCACAAAGTAAAATTCCTAGATCATCATGAATTGGCTAGGTCAGGGGGACAATAGCATGCAGCTAAACCCACAGCCCAGAAAGAACAATCTAAACTAAAAACCTCATGAAGGAAAAAAGAAAAAAACCTCATGAAGAAATAAGTAGATGACTTTATAAATAGGTCACCAAAGAGGCATATAAAAATAATCAAAGAATAGTATCTACAACATGAATGTCTAATTTACTGAGAAGCTCTTTTACCCTCTGACTTAATGTTTACTCATTTACACAGATAAGCTAATAGTGGCACAAAAGTGTAACAACAAAAATAGAAGTTAGTCTCCTAGAGGCTCCAACACCCTAAAACAAGAGTAAACTACAGCTATACTAAAGTAGTGACAATGTCATTTGAAGGATAAGCAACTAAACAATTTAAGAACCATGTTGCTACGGACATTTTAAAACTAAGAAAGTCTCCTTCAAGGACTTGTTCAAAAAACTTTTAGCATATAGAATAAAAACTACTTCTTTTTTATATTCAAACCTCTAACTGAAAACGAAATACAGACCAGGGATAACTAGTATGCAACAAGGATCTTTAAAATTTTTATAATTTGAAACGTTTTTTATCATGTTCTAGGACTTAAAAAATTATCCCACCTCATAACTGGTTCTATATCTCTTTTACTCATATCTGAAATTTTCTGCTTCATTAATTAAACTCTTCAGACCACATACCAGTAACGTTAAAATACAAAAGGCTAATACCTGAATTATAGATGTAGGTATGAAATTATGTGGTACAAGCTATAAAACTTCTATTGCTGAAATGATCCTGACACTGTCCAATTGAATATAAATTTATTCAATAAATATTTACTGAAGAAATTAATAATAAAGGGATAAATCAAATTTGGTAGAAGCACCATGTTAATTCACATTAGGCAAAACAATTTTTTCCTAAGGGATGAAATAAGAAATGCTATATAACATATTCAAATGAAGCTTATTCACTAATACCTTTCCACTAGAAAATCTGGATACCAAATAAGAATTTATTGGTATCCAAAAAAATTTGGAACTAATAAAAACAGTTCTAAACATAGTTATCAACATGGTAAAATTCAGATACATAGCAGCTATAGCTAGCTTTTAGATAGGGTCAATACTGAGTTTTTGGTTTTTTTTTTAAGGAGTTAATACAGTAGTTCAAGAAAGCATTCCATTGCCTTTTATAAGTAAGACAGCAACTTCAAGGTAAACTTTATAATTAAGATAAATAAGTCTGTGGCACAACTTTGTAAATCAACTATATTTCAATAAAAAAATAAAATTTAATTTTAAAAAAAGGTAAGTCTAAATGCTATAGGCTGAAAAGAATGTAAATGGAAAATGTATTCTCTACTACATTCTGTTTCAGATAGGCTTTTTAAAATATCAAAATTATTACTTACCGACTTTGTTCTTTCCTTTGTTTTATTAACTGAACGAGTTCCTTGTCAAAATAATCTTCCTCGTCTTCTTCCTTTCCATCATCTTCTCTTTCCTGGGCATCAACATTATCTTTGTGCAATTGGCCAGAAATGTGCTTTGCATACGCAGAAAGACCCACTTCTGTGACCCCGCACACTCGGCACTCATGACTACTGTCCCTAGGGAAAGAGGGAGATGAGGGACATTCAATTCTCCCCACTGGCATGGCACACTCACAAGATCTGTTATAGTTTCCTCTGAAAGACACTGCACACTTTGGCACAGTGAAAAATTAGTTCTAATCAATTTCAGTGCTCCTTTCATCACTTTTAATAAGTTTGTTCATAAGTTACTTTTGAAATGAATTAAAGATTCTTTTCCAGCAATCAAGAGGCAATACACCTTAGAATAATATAGTTTAGGAGGAGAAATCTTCTTGAATTGCTGTACTTAAAACCTTGCCAGAGGAAACGTGGTGAAAGGGGAGGCAGGGCGGGGGGCTCAGAGCAAACAGAAGTTGCTCCAGAGCACACCCATGGTGCCAGCTGCACTCAGAAAGCCTGGCGACAGCTCTTACATTTAATCTCTGGCTCAAAAACTTTCTCCCAGTGAAAATTAAGGGGTGGAGAAAAGGGTAGGCAGTGTAGCCAATCACAACCTGGTAACTAAATCGGAACAGCTGGAGCTCTGCCTGGAATGTGAAGATTCCGGACCCCAGGGCAAATGATAGTAGTAGTCTCAGCAAACTTTTTTGGTCGGATGATACATGTGATCTACATTCTGCTTCAGAAGGGCTTATTTTAAAGGGAATGGAAAGCATTTCAGTTGTAGGAAGTTAACAGCTGTGCTAGGCAAATGGTTTTTCTCAGGTTTCAGAAAAGAACACCATTTAGAGAGAAGTATAACCAGGTTCTCGGTTAAGAAAGATAATTGGGCAGGCTTTTTCTTCTTTTACTTTACACACTTCATGGTATATCTCATACTTGGCCAGCTTAAGAAGCCAAAGTCTTGAATCAATGTCCAGAGCTGTAGTAGATGAATAATTTAACTGCTTTTTTAGCTTCCTGAGTCCCTTGATTGGCTCAGCGATCTATGCAGTCATTGATGAGAAACACCTGAACACCATGGGCACATGTGTAATAAATGGACAGTAATATCCACTCAATAATCCAAATTGGCTTAACTCTATCATTTGTCTTGGGTTAATACTAGTGGTATTTTTGCACTTCCTATTCCATTCTATAAAAACACACATACAAAGACATGCTGTCTTTGATAAGACAGACAGACACAGAAATACATACACAACACTGCTTCATCTTCCCCTCACATATATCCAACAAGACATGGGCAGAATTCACATCAGTTAGCCAGAAGAGACCCTCAAAATTAAGCACCTCATTTACTAGAAGATGGTTTCTGTTACAGATCATCTGAATATTCATTAAAAACAGAAAACTTGGGCTTCCCTGGTGGCGCAGTGGTTGAGAATCTGCCTGCCAATGCAGGGGACACGGGTTCAAGCCCTGGTCTGGGAAGATCCCACATGCCGCGGAGCAACTAGGCCCGTGAGCCACAATTACTGAGCCTGCCCGTCTGGAGCCTGTGCTCCGCAACGAGAGGCCGCGATAGTCAGAGGCCCGCGCACCGCGATGAAGAATGGCCCCCACTTGCCGCAAATAGAGAAAGCCCTCGCACAGAAACGAAGACCCAACACAGCCAAAAATAAATAAATAAATAAATAAAATTTAAAATAAAAATTTAAAAAAATATAAGGAACAAGAGTTCATTTAAAAAAAAAAAAAACTTACTGAGCAACTACTAAATTCCAGGAAACAAGCTAAGTATATGGTTAATGGTGACAAATTATAAACAAACAATGCCCAGTAAGTAAACAAAACAGTTTTTTACTTTGTACGAATCATGAAAAACACCTCAGAAAAACGGAGAAAATTCATAAGTTTCCATCTTTTTTTTGACTTTGTACCTCAAATGCTCTGGATGCAATATAGTCTTTGACATTAAGATTCATTTTAATGAGTTCTGACCAGATTCCCTGAATTACCCTGAATATCGATAGTTTAATTCCTTCTAATCCTCCAGGAACTTAAATACATTATTTTCACTGAGAGTTTTCAACTGTATTTTACTACAATTATATAGTTAAAGAAAAATAATCCTCAACTTTCTCCAGTTTACCTGGGATATCCACACTCTTCTCTCAAGCAATTAAAATTAAGGTAGTTCATTCAAAGTGAACGTTAACTTGTAACTGAAAGCAAGCCTTTTCTCACAGCAACACAGAGTGAAGTTTAAAATGTATATATAAATAGAAATCTATCCCCAATGGGCAGCATCAGAAGAATCTGAGGACTGTAACAAACTTGGCGTACATAATTTACACTATAATAACAACTCAAATCAACTGAATTTTCTGGTTAGAAAATCTTTTGGGCTTTAAACTCTCTACAACTGTGGAAAATGTTTTTAGTCCACTTTTGTACCTAAAAGTTTATAGAACGCTAAACTGTATATTGCAGTACCAGGGACATCATTCTAAAAGGTATTCTTGAATAAAATCCCTGATTTTATCCTTACTTCCAAAATGCAGAGAATTTTTTTCTTTTTTTTTTTTTTTTTTTTTTGGCTGCGCCACTTGGCATGCGGGATCTTAGTTCCCTGACCAGGGACGGAACCTGTGGCCCCTGCAGTGGAAGCACAGAGTCCTAACCACTGGACCACCAGGGAATTCCCACGGAGAATTTTTCATGTGTCCAAACCATCAAAATCCCTCTTTAAAAGACGTAATTGGAAAACCACACTGACTTTTTAAAATATTAAGGAATCTAGTATAGACAGTAACTAACTCTGTTAAAAATAACTATCCGTAATCATAAACCCACATATTTTGCAATTTCCAAAGCACAAGTATATGTTGGACATGTATCAAACACTCAAACACAGATTTTTAAAACATTTTTGCTTTCATTGCAAGAAAGAGTATTAACCATAATTCCAAAGTTACTTGATAGAAAAATACCTCGACATCCTACCCAGAAGGGTCTAGCAATAAGTGCAACATAAAAGTTAACACTAAAAACACAGATTTATCAAAACACAGAAATCCCTAACATTTTTCTTATAAATGAAATCTAGTTTGTTTGTTTTTTTTTAAAAGATAAGCTGTTTTACAAGAAACTTCAAAAAGAGAAAAGAGAGAATCTACATTTATACTGGGAAAGAGCAGGATAGGTCAACCACATCTTGTGAAAATTCAAATGTGTCTGTGTCTGGAGTCAAGCATATTACAATATGCATTCAGGCTCCCAAATAGGGTGTTTGGGAAACCACATGTTCTTTAAAGCTAATAGCAAATTAAATAATATTTGAATGATGCTATTTTCCAATTTTTTATCAATAACCAGTTAAAATACTACTTTGTATAAATATATAAAGTAATTGTTGGGAAAAAAGTACTGGTTTACTTCCTGACTAATAAAGGCAATAATTTTCCTCAGAGCGTTTTAACAGAGGGCCCAAATTAGCTTCATCCTGTTATCACACAATTTCCTCTCATGTGTGAAAGGCAAAGCCTTCAGATATTCTATCCATAAGCTCCTCTTTATTAAGCTTGCTCTAACTATACCACAACAGCTGGTTGATAAATTAAGGTTTGTGCCCTTTTAATAGCATCTATCTGTAGAAACTACTTACAGGCCATACATCTGAACAAGTACATTAGGAAGAAATAGGGAAATGCTCCAGATGTCTACAATCGTGAACTAAATAAGTTACTCACTTCTCAATCAAGCTTGCATTCAAAACCTAAAAAAATGCTCTTTACATTTCTTAACCAGATCACAACCAAAAATTATAGTGATACTTAATATCAGGAAGCCAGTAATTAAACATGGAATCCAGAGGAAATAATCACAAACTGAGGATAGGAAGAAAAAAGATAATGACTGATAACTATTTGTCCCTTTGGTACAAACTAGTGATGACTGTTTGTCATGGCAATAAATGTTTCAAGTCAGTAAATGATTTTTAAGATTGTGTTGTTTTTTATAGTTTTGCCAGCTGTTTTTCCTTGCTACCTGCTTGCCTTCTCCCTTATAATTTGT
Organism: Eubalaena glacialis; assembly: GCF_028564815.1. Classification (NCBI taxonomy): domain Eukaryota; kingdom Metazoa; phylum Chordata; class Mammalia; order Artiodactyla; family Balaenidae; genus Eubalaena; species Eubalaena glacialis. The sequence continues at coordinate 108,704,336 of NC_083717.1, read as the reverse complement.
ACTGGCCAGGAAACCATACCAAACCTGATAGCACTATACCTAAAATATGAGTAAATTAAGTACCAAAGTGCTCTCCTCTAAATAAAATAAGTTTGGGTGTTAGTGACATTAATATTGTCAGTTCAGAGGCTTCCGATGCTTATTCCTTAACTATCTGATTATGCTCCAAATAACTAAAAACAGTAGACAAAATCTCCGTGGCACAATTAAGTTGATGAGTGGGAGGAAAGGAGAAACAAAGTACAGAACAATACATATATGGCATGTGGTTCAGTTATGGTAGTAAGACAAAACAAAATGTCTGTATATATAAATATAAATCTATGTATACACACAGAAAAGAGGTTTGGATAGGATATACACTAAACTGTTGACTTTCCTCTAAGAGGGGAGTAGGAAGCAGGGGAGGGAGTGAAAGGACCTCTACGTTTTTACTTTTTATGATTCTGTATTGACTATGAACATGAATCTTAAGTTATCAAAATTTGTTTTTTTAATGTTTTAATTAGCTAATTAGTGATCTTTGAATAAAATAAGGCATTAGTCTTAGAACAAAATGAGCTTCTCTCCTAATGACTAGATTTACTAACCTCATTTGTTTTGTTTGATTTTATAATACAGTACAGGTCACTAAGAAGCCCAGAAAAAGGTGAAATCCAGAAAGAAGTATGTTGGAAATGGGATCAAATAATTAAGGTAATCCACATATAGGGAATCAAAGGTTGGCTGTATTTCATAGGTTCCAATGATAATGAGTTAAAGATCATATATACTCAAGGTATTATAAGGGCTCTCCACATTAAATCTGAGTGAACGCCTCTTTTATACTGCTGCTAAGACCTAACCTTCACACAGTAAAGGACTGAGACCATGGAAAATTCCACTAATATGCTAAACAGATGCTGAAAGTTTAATAACATATTAATTTGCCCACACAACCTAAAACTATATTACTTAAAACACAAATAATTACAAATGACTTAGGTTGGCATCCTGATCAAAGCTTGCACAGTAAGTCCCCTACATACGAACGAGTTCCGTTCCGAGAGCGCATTCATAAGTCCAATTTGTTCGTAAGTCCAACAAAGTTAGCCTAGATACCCAATTAATACAATCAGCTATATGGTACTGTACTGTAATAGGTTTATAATACTTTTCACAGATAATAATACATAAAAAACACAAAAAATAAAGAAAACATTTTTAACCTTACAGTATAGTACCTTGAAAAGTACAGTAGTACAGTACACCAGCTGGCTACAGGGGCTGGCATCGAGTGAACAGGCAAGAAGAGTTATTGAGTGGAGGAGGGAGAGGAGGTGGGAGATGGTAGAGCTGAAGGATCGTCAGCAATAGGAGATGGAGGGCAAGCTGCAACTTGCGTTCACTCAGATTTAATGTGGAGAGCCCTTATAATACCTTGAATATATATGATCTTTAACTCATTATCATTGGAAACTATGAAATACAGTCAACCTTTGATTCCCTATATGTGGATTACCTTAATTATTTGATCGTCACACCTGACGTTGACGGCACAGGTTCTGGTTCCTTGCTGGATTCAATTCTATCTATCCTCTTGAAAAAACGATCCAGTGATGTCTGAGTAGTAGCTCTTTTTTTCTTGTCATAGATAACACGGTAGCTCTGGATTGCATTCTGAACGGCCGCTGCAGCCTTCGTGTACCATTCTATGTTAAGGTCCTGTGCCTTAAAAACTAACAGTGCCTCCTCAAATAAAGAAAATCCCCTTGCCATTTCCTGCGTCATGAATCTCTTCGGTTCTTCAGTTACTTCTTCTTCCTCTTGTCTCTCTTCGTCCTTTCTCTGGGCTTGCAATTCCACCAGGTCTTCACTAGTAAGCTCTTCGTGTTGCACAGCAAAGAGTTCAATGAAGTTGTCCTCTTGCAGATCAAGCTCCAGCTTCTTGCTGAGGGGCACTAAGTTGCTGAAGACCTCTTTGAACTCCTCATCCACCTTCTCAAATCCACGAAAATCGTAGGCAAAAAAACTGCAGGCAAAGGTTCTTCCAAACCCCATTCATGGTGACAGTCGTAACCTCATGCCAAGCAAAGTCAGTGTTTTTTATGGCCTTGTAGATGTTATAGTCCTTCCAAAATTGTCACAAGGTTGCTCCTGATTCATCACTCACCTTTACCGCCTGACAAAAAGTGTGACATAAATAATATTTCTTGAAAGTTGCTACAACTCCCTGGTCCATAGGTTGGATAAGCGACATATATTCAGTGGCAGATGCACTACTTTGACTTTGGGATGAAAGTTGTCCATGAATGGGGGTGGCCTGGAGCACTGTCAAGCAGCAAAAGAAAGTTGAATGGGACGTCCTTCTCCAAGCAATATGTCTCTACCTCTGGGATAAAGTGGTGGAAAAACCAGTCCTGGAAAATGGCCTGTGTAATCCAGGCTTTGTGGTTACTCTTCCACACGACAGGAAGAGAGCCCCTGGCTATGTTTTTAAGGGCTCTTGGGTTCTCTGAATGATAAACTAAGAGAGGCTTCAGCTTCATATCACCAGAAGCATTGCCACCAAACAACACAGTTAGCCTATGCTTTGCTGCTTTATAGCCTGGCATCAACTTTTCCTCCTTACTGATGTAACTTTGGTCTGGCATCTTCTTCCAGTACAGTCCTGTCTCAACCACATTAAAAACCTACTTGGGTAAATACGTGCCTTCATCAATAATTTCTCGAAGCATTTCAGGAAATTCCCGGGCAGCTACTGTATCTGCACTCGCTGCCTCACTACTTACTTTTACATTGTGAAGGTTGGCTCTAGCCTTGAACCGATGAAACCAGCCATAGTCAGCATTAAAAGACACGCCCTCTGATTCTTTGCCGCGTTTCTTCTTCAAGTCTTCATAAAGGCTTTTAGCTTTCTCTAGAATCAACATTAAGCTGAGCGGGACTCAACGCTGATGCTGATCCTACATCCGCACATTGAGAAGCTTCTCCATCTCCTCCATCACTTTTCCACTCTTCTTCAGTATTATTGTCGACATCATTGGCCCAGCAGACTTCGCTGTTCCATGATCTTGTCCTTCTTCTTTAGAATCGTGCTGATGGTTGAACAATTCATGTTATAAGAACAAGCGACATCTACCATCTTTTCGCCTCGCTCCACTATCTCAATTATTTTCACTTTGTTTCCATCTTTATCGCTTGGCGCTTCTTAGCAGTACCAGCTACCTCACTGCTGCTTTTAAGCTTGCTTCTGGACATCCTGGACTTGAAATAAAAATACTGTACTACTGTACTCTCTATAGTACTTTACAGTAAAGCACACAAAAGCACAACCACTTGCAGAGGATGCACGCACATGACAATGTATGCTAGACACATGAACTAACTTACGTAATTGGACATGGGAACACACATTCCCATCTGTGAAAGTTCACAACTTGAAGGTTCATATGTAGGGGACTTACTGTAACCATTATTCATGGACTAAGGTATAATTCATATTTCTGTTTCCCAAAGTTTCTCTGTTCCATACTGTCTCCAAACTTCAAATTCACACATGTCCAACACATCAAAAGAGGAAACTTAGTTGGAAAAAAAGACACGGGATATACATACATGCTACACTTAATGTCTTAAAGGTACTTATTTGTTAGATTTTCTTTCCTTAAACATCTCAAGCTTCAATTCACAAAATAGCATTCTTAGATACTCAAGGTTTATACATCTATTTTATTTACACTAATGAGATTCAGTGCTATTTAGGAGACTTTGGACTTTTCAGACTATTCCAGCAACAGTAAAGGTTTATGGCCTGCAATAATTTGAACACTGCTGAGGCAATAATATGAAATGTTCTAGTGGCAAGGCTGCTGTGTAGGAATAAGAAAGCTTACTAATGAGAGAACTAGCTCATCCCCACCCACCTCTGTTGTAATCTATTTGCTAGAGCTGCAGTGAATTCCACACATTTGAGATGCACAAAGATTTATCCCTTTTGAAGGCAAAAAAAAATCTACTGTACTTATTATTAATTCCAAAAGATAGTTCTATGCCGTAAGACAACATTCATTTATGAAGGATTACTATAAAATAAGCTGACAAGCACCATCAGCCCTCAGATCCCCCCACATCCAGAAGTTTACGGAAGACAGCCGTCCCATACCTGCCCTTCAGGTTCTCAAGTTCCCTGTGATGCAACATGCTCCGCATGTGTTCGTCCATCTCCTTCAAAATTAAAGAAAGCAGGTTAAACTAAGGGGGATTGCTTTGGGGAAAAAAATTCCTCTGTCCTGTTCAATCAACAATTGGGGCTCAAGCTCCTTGTATCAAAGTCGTGTTTGCGGTTACCATTCTCAATTCAATATTGGAATCAGTTCCTTATTAAGTAACTCTTTAGCTTGGTTTTTGACATGTTTCATTTTTAAATAAAGCAATAGTTAAAAAAGACCTATTTAAGTGGCTTTTCAAAAAGGTTTGAAAGTATATTGTATTTAGGAGGCAAAAGACTAAATAATAAACAAATATGTTAAATTCTATCTCAATATAAGGAATTTACTTAAGTTTATTTAAAAAAAAAAAACTGCCTGAAATCACATAACTTCTCAACTACTTGGCTACTTTTCACCATACTCTCTTTCCCCACTCAACTGAGAGTTTCTCAAGAGTTAGTTACAACTCTTACCCATGTCTTGGCCAGGGCCTGACATACAGTTACTAATATTTGTTGAATGAAGAGATGGATACATCAATTCTAGACAGAAGTTACAGATACAACAGAATTTTCCTATGGTAGGTCAAAAAATGCCTTGAACACGGCAGTTCAATCATGGCTTCACCTTCACGGCCCACTCCCTTCCCCACACCAATTGATTTGTTTGGTTCCAATGAAAAGTTTGAAAATATGCTAGATTCTCCCCTCCCTCCCTCCCACCCTTGGTGGGAAGGAAATAAAATCTGTGGAAAGAGCTTCCACTTACAAGTGCAAGCGTGACACACACGCACACACACCTCAAAAAACTCAAAGTTGCAAATGTCTGTCTCTCTGTCACACAAAGTATATATAGCCAGTATGCCATAATAGAGAATGGCTGTTTACCAATATGATAAAAGGGTTACTACAATTGTTGAGTATTACTATTAACTGTGCCCTGTGCTAAATGCCTCAAACATTTTCTCACTTGAACCACAAAACACTGCTAAGGGAGGATTATTAACATCATAAGGACACAAGGATGCAGAGAAGCTAATTTGTTTATTCACCAAATATTTATCAAGTGCTTCTTAGGTGCCAAGTACAGAGCTAGGCATTGAAGGGATAAGTGTGAAAATATTTAGTCTTGCCCTCTCAGAGTCACGGATTATCACGTGGTGAAACTAGGACTCAAACTCTGGCAGATCTAACACCAAAGTCAACATTTCAAACACCATGTCACGTTGCAAGCATCTAGTGCATTGGGATTTTTTTATTATATACAATTCATTTGTCAAAAAGAGTACAACAACCTCTTCTTTAAGTTACCTACACACAGTGTGATACACAGTGTTATGATTCAAAACACTTCCTTTAAACGGCAATTTTACTGAAGATGACCATCATTTCCTTCCTATCTCTACAAATGCTTCATCCGGAAGGGATAGTTTTACATGTGACCCCTTCTAGCTACAACTGATTGGCCATTAACCAGAATGAACATTTATAGAGCGGAAAACTAAGTCGAGTTAGTGACAGGATACAGAATGAAAAAATCCATGAACAATATACAACACCTGCTCAAATCTCTATGCTTCCTGTTGTTCAGTTTTTGTTTCCTGTTGCTCAGTTTTTCCTTGGATTAGATTTAACATATGCCAAATCTCCTTTTCTTGAGCTAAATTTAAGTGGGTCTGTTTCTTGCAATGAAACTATTCCTAACCAAAAGAGTATTCATTGAAATAGGTTACTATCTCTGATGTAAAAACCAATTCTGTATTCTATTTCAGTTATAAAAAATGTTATCATTCAAAACTAGTTTTAATGTGATTTTTTTTTTTTTCCCACATGGCTTGCGGGATCTCAGTTCCCTGACCAGAGATCGAAGTCGTGCCCCCTGCAGGGGAAGCACAGAGTCCTAACCACTGGACCGCAAGGGAATTCCCTTAATGTGACTTTCGATTGTTTAAAATACTTCAATAATCTGTTTCTAAATTTACAATGTGAAATCCTCTTCCATCCTGCTGTAAGGAATGAATGCAAATAATGAGACAACTGAGTTTTCAAAATAACTGAGAAAGATCCACAGGCACAGCTTCAAATGCATACCTGCAGAGTTACCAACCTTCTATTTAGTTCCCTACATCAGTGTTATGTTGTTAAAAGGAGGGGGAAGAAGGGAGAAAAAAAGGATTTGGGGTTGAACAAATTTGGAAAACACTGAGTAACAGAAAAAAATTTTAGTATTTTTTAATTCCAGGGCTTCTCAGATTTTCATAAGTTAATAAGCATCAGGATACTCAGGGATGTAATACACAGTCACTCTAGATTCTTTTCTCCTTCACAGTGTATTTGGAGAAACCAAGGTAATACTAGTTTGGGAAACTAGACGAAAGCACATCAACATAAGCTGTTCATAGTCTACTTAAAAATAAGTATCTGAGTTTATCCCTTTCAGTTAACCCATTCCGTTAATTTCTTACCCCATATCTTAACACTTAAATCACGCCTTTCCCTTGCTTAAAAACCTATAGTTGGCTGTCCCTAAGGCAGGAGTAAATAACCCCGGCCCTTATTTAACTTTGTTGTGACCCATGGAAAAGTATGAAGAGACGAAACATGTTTTAATCCAGAGTAGAAGAAATGCCAAAAAGACTTAAAGCAGCAAAATTATGAGATATAACAAGATAGGTCTGCTACTCCGCGAAAATCTGACACCACACCTCTGAGTACCCATCTCATACCTTCTCAATTTCCCATCTCCCTCTAATCTGAAAATAGCCATAAGGAATTTTTATTTATTGAAAATTTGAGTAAACCCTGGTCTAAATTTTTAAAATTGGAAGAACAGTTCTTTTACTTTTGTAAAAGGCAGCAAGTATATTACTAAACATGATTTTTAAATCTCAGCTGATTTTTCCATCACTAACAGAAATCCTAAATAGGAAAAAAAAAAATTCTTCACCCCAGCCTACTAGATGGATCACAATCAAACCCCTCAGTCTAGCACTCAACACTGTTTATTAACTATCTTTACTTAAATTACAAATTAAATTGTGGTCCCACTACTCCCAAGATGAAACTGTTTTAATCAGGTAAGCCTTTTTACCGACTCCTAGAACTGTTATACTCCATTCTACCGCTGTACCTTTGTATGCATTTTTCTCCCACCTAAAATATCTCTTCTCCATTTCTTTTAAGCCATTTTACTCCCAAACATCTTTCAAGGTTTACTCAGACTTTGCTGGCTAATCTCACTCATGATAATCTTCCCAGTTCTCTGAACTTCCAATGACAATCAAGAACATCTTAAAAACACAGAGAAAAAATTCCTCAGTATTTAAGCTAGCAGCACTTTTGGAAAGCAAGAATAAAGGAAAAAAAAAAAAAAAAAAAGCAAAATGTGAGACAAACTGCAGCCAATTTCCGTAAAGCAAAGGTAAATTCTTTTAGTTCTTAAAAACGTGTTTTTCTTTGAGCAACATCCCCACCTTGTGGACGTCTAAGGATATAGTTAGTACCATTGCTGCTGTGCTGCACTTTTCAGAAGCATATGCAGAAAGAGAACTCCGCTACGTATCAATGCTGTTACCTTAGCTAATCAGAAAGTTGTTATAATCTCAACCTGAATTTTAATGTCTTTTCTCTATAACTGGTTACTAACTGAATTTCTCTTTATCATACTGTTTGAGTATCCTCAAATTCCAGGTAGAGGTTTAATAATATAGTTACTGGTTTTATGAGGCAGTAATGAGAAAAAAACCAGTGAAATAAGACTAAGGTTTAGGAAAGAAGCATAAGTAAGATGTTAAAAGCTTTTACCCATCTATAAATTCCATATGATGTCTCTGAAAAAATGATCAGTCATAAAAGCCTCAGATTCTCCCTCTTCTATTATTACCTTTTTTGAGCTGTACACAATGTGGCACAATATGCATTTTCGTTCTCGTGCCATAGTGACCAGATCTGAAGCACTCAACGTCATACCTGCAATGAGGAAGTAACATTTAGTAACCTTTTCTTCCCAGATGTCTTTTTAGATTCATCTTAACATAGCCCAAAATACAAATCCTGCAACTCCCTCACCTCCACCCTGCTCCCCCAGTCTTCCCATCTTGGTAAAGGAAAATTCCAATTTTCCAGGTACCTAGGGCAAAAACTTTGGGAGTCATCCTTGATCCCTCTTTCTCACCCCATATCCACCCTCATCAGCAAATCCTGCCAGTCCCACCTTGAAGTACATCCGAAATCCAACCACCCCTCACTCCTTAGCGTATCTACCATCTCACATGGCACCAGCCTACTGACCTGACTCCCTATTTCCACTCTTGTCTGTCCTCTCATGGTCTATTCTCAAATTAGCAACCAAAGAGTCTCAGAACAGGATTCTTCTAAAATTTAAGTCAGATCATTTAACTCCTCTGCTCAGAATCTTCCAAAAGAATCCCATCTCACTCATAGAAAATCCAAAGTCCTTTGCCACAGGCTACAAAATCTGTTTCTCTCTCATTCTCTGACTCCATGCCCTATCACTCTTCCCTGTATTGGTACATTCAAGTTACACTGTCCTTGCTACTCCTTGATCACACCAGGGATTCTCCCACCTTAGGGTTTCTATATTTCCTTTTCTCTCTGCCTGGAATATTCTTCCTTAGGATGTACCTATGGCACAGCAGAGTTGACCCCACATCTCTTATTTCTGGTTTAAGAGCCTTTTCTCTGTGTTATGCTGACATTTAAAATATTTAAATAAATCCTTCAGACAAAAAAAAAAATGTATTTATGGTTTTCATGGCTCACTCTCTCATGCTACCTCATCAGGGAGGCCTTCCCTGACCTCCTATAGAATACTGTACTTCCTGCCCTCCATTTCTTCTATCCCCCTTATAACCTGCTTAATTTTTTACTTTTTAATAGTACTATGGTAGATTGTTTCCATAGATGGCCACAACATTATCTCCCACCCCACGTGCTCTTTTGCAGTGTGACGTTGTCACCACCACCCATCAAAAGGTATAGAGTCTATTTTCCCTCCCTGTGAGCTGTTTTGACCAATAAAATGCAATGGAAGTGACAATGCAATTTCTGAAGCCGGGCCTTAAAAACTTTGCAGCTTCTGCCTTTGCACACTTGGAACATTCCCTCTTAGAACCCAGCCACATGGAGAGGCCAAGGGGAAAAAAACTGAGGCCCCAGCTGAGCACCCAAACAACAGCCAGCACCATCTGACAGCCATGTTGGGCACTCCAGGCCCAGCTGCCAATGAGGGATCCCAAGTGGGACCAGTTAAAGAACCATGCAAATGAGCCTTTTTCAACCCACAGAATTGTAAGAAACAAAATAGCTGTTTTAAGCCAGTAAATACTGGGATAGCTTGTTAAGCAGCAAGAAATATCTGAAACAAGCATCCTTTACTACCTAACATAGTATATATTTGTTATTCTTTGTTTCCCCAATTAAAAATTAAGCTTCACAAGAACAGAGGCTCTGTATATTTTGTTCACTAGTACAGGTCTAGCACTGACAACAGTGTCTGGCATATTGTAGGCACTCCATAATTATTTGTTGAATTGTTCCAAATAGAACTATCTTAGGTTATTAAATGTAAGACAGAGATAACTGGACAAATACTGAGGTTTGGGTTAAGACCAGAAGGGTCTCTATTCTACAATCCTCTAGCACTACCATACTTTCCTCCTGCATCGCTGCAAGGATGCCCTACCTGAAAATTTAATTCCACTCCCCAGGCAAAATTATTTTTCCTCCACACACACAACACCAGACTCTAATAGATTTATCTGCTTCCTTGCCTGGGCTTGTGCCTTATGGGACTTAAAATTGTGAGGTATGAAGTTATAAGCTGACCTAATTTAATCTTTAACCCTTAGACAACATGGTGGAAAAACCAATGAGAAAGAAGCCTAAGGTTCTCTACTTCTCTTGTCACTCAGCAGTTTCCCTGCTATTGCAACCCACTCCATACCACTACTAAATGTCTGAAATAATTCTATTCAATAACAAATTACAAAGCACCAAAACAAGATTGTGGGTAAAATTTTGACCATTTGAGAAAGCTGAATGTTAACTAGCTAATAAAACAAAGAAATATACCTTTATGGATAGGTACAGTATTATTTATGCTTCTAGTATTACTAACCTATCCTAAATCTCAAAATTAACACAAACCACTCTGGTGCTAAGTGTCAAAGCACAATTATTCTTTTAATTCCCTTATCTCTTAACATTAACTTTAATTACTATTTGCAATCAGTATTTTGTTATTTCATTCAGCAAGCATTGTTCTAAGAGTTGCAAAATCAGTGATAAAGATGATATATCCAGAAATGTTTTTAATATTGCTTCAAATTATTACCCATTAAAGCAAAACAGGAACAAAAAACTTGGAAGCAATGAAGTCAATGAAAAAGTGAGACTTCCTGGCACAAGCAACAGCAGTTGCTGTGGGGTTTTTATATATTTACTCAGCTGAAAACTAAGCACTAAAATACCAACTGTGTTTCTATTTAATAAAGCCATCAACTCGTAAATGGATAAAGAAAGTCATATAATAAAAATACTCTCTATCAACCTTTTAACCAAAGACTCCCTCTTTTTATTTATTTTTTCTTTTCACGAGCTCCATGTTTCTAATCTGCATATATTAAGTTTCATTTCTGTAAAAATTTTCACTTTCATAAAAAATCAAAAAGTGTAAACTGCTAGCAAAGTATTTAATCAAGAAAGACCTAGTATTTAAAAACACTGAGTTGATATGATTCCAGCTAAAGACAAAAGAACTTTAATTTGTACATCCTTAAACTGGGTAAAAATATAATTTCCATTAAGCTTTCCGAAATACTGAAATTAGCTCACAGCCTTCTTTAAAGGTCTTAACAAGGATTAGAAGTCAAGGAAATAGAAACCATCCAACTTTGCAACCTCAAAATGCTTGAGAGGTTACATTATACAAGTCAAGTAAGTGTAAATAAACAATTCAACTACTGCTGTCCTCACTTTAACCACTTTACATTTTCCCCCATATCACTTAAATATACCCATTATGAAATCTTTCAAATTTTCCCCAAATAACTGTGAGAAATATTTGTGATATTTCTTAGTCATAAGTCTAAAAAATCCTACAATAAGTACCTTTTCTCAATATCTTAATTACCATCCTACTAATACAATTATCATTCTCATAGGCAAATCCATATTACTGATTCTTTTCTTTCAGATTATCATATTTAGTCACCAAGTCCTGACAAATTTCAATTTTTAAATTGTTATTTACGCTGTACAGTAGAAATTAACGTAACATTGTAAATCAACTGTAATTCAATAAAATAAAAAAATTTTTTAAAAAGAGGAAAAACAATTTTTGTTTACTCTTCAGTGTGATAAACCTGCATGACCTTATATGTATTCTTCTCCCTTCACCCAACTGCTATACTCACTAATGTTTCCTGCCTTGACTCCTGTTCCCAATAAATGAACAAGTTCTAAATCTAAGCAGTACATCAGAATCACCCACACAGCTTACTAATAAAAAGAAATACAGTTGTGTGGGCAGAGTACAACTACTGCATTAGTCTCCAGACACCCCATTCTGTACTTCATCATGCTCTGAAGGCTGTCTGATGGTAGGTATGTCTGGTCTCACTGACCTTACCATGAGGAAGGGATCTGTCTTTTCATATACCTATAACACTGATTACAATAAGCACATAGTACTTAAGATATTTGAACTCTGACATAATTAAAGCCAACTGAGACTCTATATGATAATATACTGTAAAACACTGAAGAAAAAAAGCGTAATTATTGGTTTGTTGGGGTGGGGGAAGTGGTACTCAGATTAGTATCCCTTTTCTGAATTCCACAGGTAACTGGTCCACCTTAATCCTGACAAAAAACTAATGGATTTCTGGTGATCAAGACAGGGCAACAGAGAGACAGTGTTGAGTGATACAAGTTTTTGTCACTACCCCTAGGTTGCCCAGGTTATGGAACAAAGATACAACTGGCACTTCTGAAAAGTCCTCACTTTGCTGAGTGGGACTCCCCAGAAAGTTTCAAGGCTCCTAACTAAGGAAGGAGTTTTAGTAAGCTGACAACAGAGGTCAAGAAGTATTTTGGGGCATATGAACCTATAACCGAAACTTTCAAAGGCTTATTCTGGGTACCTGTCCTATTTACTAGGTCTAAATTCTGGCTGGCTCTTGTTTCCTAAGGCAAGTGATTGGTGGTTTCCTGCATCCATCCAGTATCTCTGATGGAGCGTAAGTTCATAAGCATTTTACTCACTAGCATTCCTACTTTTTATATTATCTGCCCTAACATAACACTCACCAGGATCATATATGTATGTGTATACACACACACGTGCGCACACACACACACACACCACTCTTTATTCTTTATTCGTAAGCATAGGGCTAAAACGAAGACAGGAAGCTAAGGCTGTGACTCAGGAAAAGGGATCAAAAGTCAAGCATCCAACAGATGAAGCTGTTCATATTGCCCATCACCAGGCAAGGAAATGGACAGGGCAGACCACAATCTGATTCCTTACCTCAGAATCAGAACTACGGTCAGGTTCCAATACTTCACTCAATTCTGGAACTTGGAAGTATTATGTCCTAGAGGGAAAAATAACTGAGAAAAAAACTGGGATAACGCCAACTCTAACAAGGTAATAAAAGTACTAGCAAAAGTTATCATCATAACAGAGTAAGTCATAAGCCCAAAGATAGCTTATACAAACACTGTTTTAAAAGTTTAACTGGGTAGCTTGTTGCATTTATGTAACAGTTTAAAAAGTTGGCATTCCTGTATTCAACATATCATTTATATATATTTCCAAGCAACCCCAAAGATCCACATAGTAATGTAAAATTCTATGACGTGAATTACAATCAATGCAAGCTGAGTGAGCCTTACTAACTGCTCACTATTCTTCTCAAAAATCTTTGCTGTTCTCCATGCATCTTATTGCTAACAGTACATTCAATAATCTTCATCCACTTTATGCAAGTATGACTATAATAACAATCATTTTCACTATTTCTTCTTTTTATAGAATCTTTTTAAGTTCATGGGTAACCATACCACAGTATTACAGTAAAGCATTTATTTTAGCAGTTTTAATTTATGTTAACAGCTTTCTAAATGCCTTTGTCATGTATTTAAAAAATCATTAAGTCTCTGAAAAGGTCACCATATATTTTATTAGATTTTAAGAAGGAATTTATGTGCTACTAAAGTAGTGGTATTTGCAAATTTTGGAATTTGCAAAAATCTCATATCCTTGTAAATGTCAAAAGTCAAAAGCTCACATGCATACTGTACATGTGGCAATGATGTATCCCAAATCTCAGCAATACAGTAGAAAATACGCTTAGACAAAATTAGCTGTTGTTCAAAAGTACAGTATTCCAAGAGCTTGAAAATTCCCAGGGCTCAAACTCACCTTGAAATTATCAGCCTAAAAAGAATACCTGTATAATATCCTCCTAAGTGGTCTCAGCACCCCCTCTCAAACTACTCTCAGGTAATCCTGTACTTTCCTAATTCCTTATACTACAGCAGAAGTAATCTCTTTAAAACGCAAACCTGATCATAATATTCCCTTGATTTTTCTCCCTATATTGTATTTTGGAAAATTTCAAACACAGAAATATTTAAAGAATTTTATAGTGAATATCCCACACCCAGTTTACCATATACGCATATACCCACCACCTAGATTCTATGGTTACCATTTTACTCTACAGTACTTGCTTTATCAGATACCTATCCATCTATCTTTGGTCACTTAGTCATGATGTATTATGATTTGTTAATATTTTGCCTAGAATTTTTTGGGTCTATGTTCATAAGACACACTGTTCTGTAATTTTTTTTTTTATAATTTTTTTTTTTTTATTTGGCTGTGTTGGATCTTCATTGCTATGTGTGGGCTTTCTCTAGTTGCAGCGAGCGGAGGCTACTCTTCGTTGCGGTGCACGGGCTTCTCATTGTGGTGGCTTCTCTTGTTGCAGAGCACGGGCTCTAGGCATACGGGCTTCAGTAGTTGTGGCTTGCGGGCTCTAGAGCGCAGGCTCAGTAATTGTGGCGCACGGGCTTAGCTGCTCTGAAGCATGTGGGATCTTCCCGGACCAGGGCTCAAACCTGTGTCCCCTGCATTGGCAGGTGGATTCTTAACCACTGAGCCACCAGGGAAGTCCCTGTAATTTTCTCTTCAATCTGTAACACCTTTATCAGGTTTTGGCCTTGTGAAATGAGTGTTTCCCTTTTGTCTATTTTCTGAAAGTTTATATAAGACTGATGTTATTTCTTCTTTAAATACTTGATAAAATTCATCAGTGAAACCCTTTTTTTTCATTAATTCTATTTCTTTAATATAAGCTTATTCAGATTTTAGCACATTGACATTTTTAGTACATTGACATTTAAGAAACTGTCCATTTATAGTGTCAAATTTGTTGGCATAAAGTTGTTTATAATATCCCCTTATTATCCTACAGGATCTGTAGTGATCCCTTTCATTTCTGATACTACTAATCTGTGTTATCTGTTTTTCATTATCAGTCTATCAAGTGGTTCATCAATATTGTTGATTTTTTTCAATGAACGAACCCTGGCTTTGTAATTTTGTCTACTGGTTGTCTTTTTCTATTTCACTGATTTCTTCTGTTGTCTTTATTATCTCTTCCCTTCTATCTACTTTGGGTTTATCTTGCTCTTCATCTACTAGCTTCTTAAGGTAGAACTTTATTTAGCTCATTATCTTTAAACCTTACTTTTCTAAAGAAGGTGTTTAAGTTATAAGTTTCCCTCTAAGAACTGCATTAGCTGTGTCCTACAAATATTTTAGCACTTTTAAACTATAATAGTTTTAGATTTACAGAAAAGTTGCAAAAAACAGTAGGAGAGTATCCATATAGCCCACCCCTTTTCCTGTATTATTTACATCCCATATTAGTATAACAATTTGTCACAATTAATAAATCAATATTGATATATTATTATTAATTTAAGTCCATACTTTGTTTCCTCTTTTTTCACCTAGTATTCTTTTTCTCTTCCAGAATTTCAACAAGGATACCACATACGTTTAATCATCATGTCTCCTCAGTTTCCTCTTGACTATGACAGTTATCCTACAGATTTAGGTATTGTATTTTCATCATCCAGTTCAAAATATTTACTGATTTCTCTTACAATTTCTTCCTTGACTCATCGATTTATCAGTTTCACTGAATTTCCAAACATTTGCCGGGTTCTGTTTGACATCTTGATTTCTACTTTAATCCCATTATGGTCAAAGAAAATATTTTGTAGTATTTCAACCCTTTTAAATTTATTAAGACTTGATTTACAGACAAGCATCTGGCCTATACGTACCTTTGGGGGGAAAAGTATATTCTGTAGTTGTTAGGTGGAAATCATCATCTATACTGATTTTTTTGCCTGTTTAGATGTCTATCAATTGGTGAGAAAATTGTTAAAATCACTGTTGTCTCTTTCTTCCTTTAATTGTATCCATTTTTGCTTCATGTATTTTGAAGCTCTGATATTAGGCACATACATATTTATGACTGTCTTCCTGATGAACTGACCCTCTTATTATTATGAAATAACCGCCTTAATTCTGGCAATATACTTTATCTTGAAATCTACTTTATCTAATATGAATATAGCCACTCCAGCCTTCTTATGCTGTTTGAAAGGTATATCTTTTGGCATTTACTTTTAGTCAATCTGTCTGTATGCACTGAATCAACGTTTATTCCGCTAAAGTAAATGAAATTACTGATATGGGTGGATTAAGTCTACCATTTTATTAGTTTTAATCTCTTATTTTTTTGTTTGGCTGTACCTCTGTTTCTGTCTTCTTCTGCATTACTCACTTCAATTTTTCTGCTAGCTTTTTAGCAATACTTCTTTGCATCATTTTTTTCCACAGTGGTTGCTCTAGGATAGAGAATATACATCCTTATCATTTTCACACTGTACTCAATGTTAGTAACATGCCACGTCACGTACTATGTAGAAACCTGGCAACAATACAGGTTCATTTATCCCCACTTCCCATTCCATGATCTATGGTATATGTTTTATATCTACAATACATGATGAACTCCACAAGATGATGCTTTTTTTTTTAAACAATCATAGATAGTATTAGGAAATTAAAAGAAAAAACCAGTTTCTATTTATCCAGATATTTACCATTTCTGATGCTCTTCATTCCCTTCACAAAGATTCAAGTTTCCATCTGGTTTCATTTCCCTTCAGCCTGAAGAACTTCCTTTAGCATTTCTTGTAATGCAGATCTGCTAGAAACAAATTCTCTTGGTTTTATGTGACGATATTTTTATTTTGCTTTCATTCTTGAAGGCTATTCTACTGAATTCTGGGTTCTCAGATTTTTCTTTCAGCATTTTAAATATTCTCTATTCACTCTGGCCTCCATGATTACTCCCCTGTATATAACATGTTGGGGTTTTTTGGGCCACTTTCTAGATTTTTCCTTTTATTTTTGGCTTTTAGCAGTTTGACTATGAAAAATCCAGTCACGGTTTTCTTCATTTATTAACCAGAGGTTTTCTTGTCTTTACTTTTCTTGGTTTTGCTGAACTTATTGAATATGTCAATCTATGCCTTTCACTAAATTTGGGAAATTTTCAGCCATTATATTTTGAAGTATTCTTTTTTTCTTCCCCATTTTTTCTCCTCCTATTCTGGGATTCCAATTATGTGTGATGGATTTTTTGATATTGTTCTCAGGCCCTTTTTTCCTCCTACTCTTTTTCTGTTCCTCGCATTGAATTTCTATTGACCTTCAATTTCATGGATTCTTTCCTCAGTCATCTCCATTCTGCTGCTTAGCCCACCTAGTTTATTTCCAAAATTATATTTTTCAGTCCTAGAATCTCTATTTGGTCTTTTCTTAATCTCATACTCACTCTTTATGAGCACATTTCCTTTGCATCATTTTCCTTTCGTTTACTAATACATAGTTATAAAAGTTTAAAATCTTTTCCTGCTAATCCCAACATTTGGGTACTTTAGGGTCCGTCTCTGTAGATTGTCTTTTAACTTGAGAATAGGTTACATTTTCCTGATTCTCTATACATGAGTAATTTTGGAATATATCCTGACTACTGTAAATATTTAATTGTTAAATTAAATAACAAACATAACTGTTATTTGTGGAGACTCTGGATTCCTTTATATTCCTCTGAAGAGTGTTGACTTTAATTTTTATTTATTTTTGTTCTAGTAAGTATCTAAATTGGTTGACTCAAACTGAAAACTCTGTTCCTCAGGTAGATGAGATCTTGATTCAGTTCTTTTATCTTGAGTTGGGCTTCTTGGAGTCTGCTCCACGCATGCATAGTTCTCAACAGTGTGCCAAGATTTGGGTAGAGTTTATTCACAGAATTTGATGTTTCTATTTTCCAGGATTCTCCTCTTACTTTCCAACACCTGTGACTGTCTTGAGCCTTATTTTTGGTTCTTTAGATCACAAAGACTAGCAGTTTACTATCAGAATTTTAACCATCCTACCTGGCACAAATTGGGGCCATGAAAATGAGAAATCACTCCTTGTAGTTATGTTCCCCAAGTGTCAATTACCTTCCAGAATCTGTTTGCTTTTGGTAACTCTCCAGTGATTTTAGTTGTTTTATGTATTTCTGCCCAGATTTAATAGTTGTTATCTGCAGGAGGAGCTTAGTCATGACCAGAACTGGATTCCCATGCTTGCACTTTTAAGAGCCCTCACTGTGTTTGAATAACTCCAGGCAATGGTCAAGCAGGTGGGGCTGATCAAAGAAGACATACTCCTCAATCCTGTGATGGAGTAAGAGGCCCTAGGCTTAGTGATGAAGTCTGCTGGGGTTTGAGTGACTCTTGAATGGCAGTTGTCTTTCATGAGGTGGCTCAGCATCCCAGTCTACTTCAATTTCACCTCCATCTAAACATGCGATTTATGAGTCCCTCAACCGTACAAAGAAAATGCCTTTCTCACACACACTTATGTTTTCATGCCTCAGTCCCTCACTTTTTTTTTTAGAGGACTTCTGGCTTTATTTATTTATTTATTTATTTTTGGCTGTGTTGGGTCTTCGTTTCTGTGCGAGGGCTTTCTCTAGTTGCGGCAAGCAGGGGCCACTCTTCATCGCGGTGCGCGGGCCTCTCACTATTGCGGCCTCTCTTGTTGCGGAGTTGAGGCTCCAGACGTGCAGGCTCAGTAGTTGTGGCTCACAGGCCTAGTTTCTCCGCGGCATGTGGGATCTTCCCAGACCAGGGCTCGAACCCGTGTCCCCTGCATTGGCAGGCAGATTCTCAATCACTGCGCCACCAGGGAAGCCCAGTCCCTCACTTTTAAAGGCCCTTCAATGGCATCCAATTATTTAAGACATAAACCAAAATATTTAACAAGTCTTACAAGGCCCACTGATATGATCCTTGCTTATGTGTACTACATAGGTTTGAGCTACTTTCCCCCTTGATCTCTGTGCACCAGACAAAATGGTATTTTCAGTTTTTCCCACCTAACATGCTCCTCCCACAGCGCTTTTTCTTATGCTGGTCCCTCTCTTTGGAATGCTCTTACTCCTTTCCATCTAGTTAACTACTCATCCTTCAAATCTCAGTCCAAATGTCAGTTGCCTGAGGAAGCACTCCCTGATCTCCCAGGCTAGGTATTTCCTCACTATACACTACTCCCCTAAAATCCAGTACCTTCTTTATACCACTTATCACAACTATGACTATTTCTGAGGCAGACAGTAGAGCAGCAGTTCTCAACCATATCAGACCCAATACCCTTTTTTCTAAAACATTATGGGAATTTTCATTCATACATAAATATGAGGGATTATTATAAGAATCCCCAGTCTGCTCCTCAGTCAGCTTTCCCAATTGTCACCATACAATTTTTTTCTTTAAAGATATTTTTATACCTTCTTTTTATTGTAAATATTTTATAACACCTCCTTATCCTTCCTGAAATGAAATTCAGAGCTACTGTAACTTACACATGTAAATTTTAAAATAATGTGCTAGCTATAATAAAAAAGAAAATTTATCATAAAACAATATGTATTTCCACGTATAAATGCTTTGGCATGATATTAAATAAGACTACGAATGTGACAATTACACATACAGACAGATATAGGTATTTTATTGTTGATAAAAATACCATGAATAACATTGCTGTCTGTGATATGACCTTCCAAAATAGTGACCAACTCTTGATAAACTTTCTGAAATAAAGAAACCACAGTCTCTTGATTTACAAGATAACTATGCTCTATGCAAAAATAATAATAATAATAATAATACTGTGTGTTTATATGTAAAACAAATTTGATTCTAGGCTCAGATAATCATAAACACAATTTTCACCTACATGAAAAACCCTCTGGGACATCTGAAAGTGACACAAGATGTGGAATAACTTTTTACTGTACATGGATGTCCCTTATACTGCAGGATGTCTAACATCCCTGATCTCCATCTACTAAACTCAGTGTCACCCTCCCAATTATTTTGAAACCAAAAACACCCCTGCAAATTTCCAAACCTCCCTGAGGGATGATCCCCAAGCCATCACTGAAAACCACTGCATTAGGGTAAAGGAAGAAAGCAAGATCTATATAGCCAGACTGCTTGGGTTTGAAACCTGGCTCTATCACTTATTAGCTATGTGATCTTGAGCAAGTAATTTAATTTTTCTATACTTCAGTTTCCACATTTATAAAATAAAAATAATATCAGTACCAATGTTAGAGGGCTGTTATGAGGAATAAATTAGAAAGTCCATAGTGTTTTGCACAAAGCAGGTACTAAATCTTTGCTATATTTAGTTATTAGTATAATTATTTGCTTAATAACTGCCTCTCCCAATAGAGTGTAAGCTCCATGACAGCAAGCCGGAATGCCTGTCTTGTTCACCATTTTATTCCCATTACATGGCACACCATCTGGTATAGAATAGGTATGCAATATCTGTTGAATGAATGAAATCAGCAAAGATGTCTGTAACAGAAACATGATAAAAACTGGAGTATAACCTTCAACAGTAGTATTATTTTAGGTTATACTACTAAGATACTTCTACATATGAATGTCAGAATTTACCCTGATGACATATACACATGTATAGAATATCTCCAGTGGGATACTCAAGAAACTAGTAACAGTCATTGCCTCTGGGAAAAAGAACTGAGGATATGGGGGTCAGGGATTTACTTTTCACTATAAATCCTTCTGTACTCTCCAAAAATTTAAGCAAAATACACATATACAGTTGACCCTTGAACAACATGGGGGTTAGGAGCTCTGACCCTCCTCACAGTCAAAAATCCACGTATAATTTGTAGTCAGCCCTCCCTATATACAAATTCAACCAACCACAGATGATGCAATACTGTAGTATTTAATATTTTTTTTAAATCACCATATAAGTGGACCCATGCAGTTCAAACCCATGTTGTCCAAGGGTCAACTGTATTATTGTTTTTAAAATTAAAAAAAATTTTTTAACTCATATTTTTAAACAAAGAAGACTTTAGGCCCAAGAACCAAGACTATATAATGGTTCCAGGTAGGGAACTTTTTTGGAACTCCAGAAATCATCAAGAAGTTTGACTTTCACATATTTCGAACCTTCAGAGTGGTTCATTACAGGCTATCACACCACAAAGATCAATTCCAGTTTACTGATACTCCAAAAAGTCTAATCTCATTAGATATTGATTACCCATCTAAAAAGATTCAAAGGGACAAACAGCATAACTACCAGGAGTAATAACAATTTTATATTTACATAACTAGTTTATAGTTCACAAAATATGGTGGAAAAAGCGTGACCTTGGAGTTAAGCAAAAATACCTAATGTGTCTACCACCTTGAGTAAATTTTGATCTCTCCAAACTTCATTTCCTCTTCTATGAGAACAATGCCACCTAGTTATCAGGGTTTCAGTTTAAAAAAAAAAAAAAAAAAAAAGAGAGAGAGAAAAAAAAAGAAGAGAATTTCTTGCAGTGAGTTTTGTCTTTTTAAAGATAATTATTTGTATTTTAAATAGTTAACACAAGTTTCAAAATTACAAAGGTACAAAAGGGCTTACAGCTGGTTTCAAGGGGTGAAATGCAACTTTACAAGGAAGGACTCAGACTTACCACCTGAACCCACTAATCAATCTTAGCACCACTATCAGGGGGAAAACTAGACTACACAGCCTTATCTTTGATATAGTCCCCAAAGTGTTTACCTGAACTAATCAAGTATTACCTCTACCTTCAAGTCTGTAGTAACATGTTAAATGATAACACTAGGAATCAATCAGATAAATCCAGATAATCGTACAACGTTCTTTGAGTCATGATGAAAAAAGAAAAGGGAAAGAAAAAAAGGTAACTTCTAGACTTAAAAAGACTTCAAGAGACATAACAGTCAAACTCAATGCACAAACTTTGATTGGAAGATGGATCAAAAATGGTAAAAAGAAAAAAAAGGAATAATTTGGGGAAATTTTAATAAGGATTGGGTGTTAGATAATATAGAGAAATTATTGTTGTTCAGTGTGATTATTATATAGGGTTATGCAAAAAAATGTTCTTTTTATTAGAAACACATTAGTATTAGAAACACAATAAAGTATTTAGGGGTGAAATGTCAGGAATAAAAACAAATACAGCAGAATATTAACAGATTTTAAAACCTGAGTGATCGATTTACAGGGGATTCAAAATAGTATTTTTCCTACTTTTCTGGATGTTTAGAAGTTTTCATTTAAAAAAAAAAAAAGGCTTATAGAGAAAATTATTCCTCTCCCACTGGCTGGTGACTCCCAGCCACCTCCAACTTATCACTGTTACCAGTTTCTTATGTATTCTTCCAGAGATATTCTATGCATGTATATACGTACAATAATCACCGCTCACAGTTTTTCCTTTTTAAATATCTTCCTTTTAATCAAAGCAATTGGTTGTGAACTAACCTGATCTAGTATCTTTAATTAAGGCTCCTATCATTTTCTAGACTCAATAGTTAACTCTAGAAACTATAACTGTAGTATAGTTGCTTCTCAACAGAAGTGCTTACAATATCGAACTTGATGTAACAGGAAAAGGATGAGATTTGTCATATGTGAATTTCACCACTTCACCACTTACCCTAGCTAGGTTACCTTGAGCAAATTACCATCAAACTCTCAGCGACCTCATCTGAAATGTGCTCCAAAAAAACCACCTTTCATTATAATATCTCATTAATTTTTTGTGACAGACCTGAGTGTATCTGGCACATGTGTAGTAGGTGCTAGATAAATCCTAGTTGAATCTAAATATTATCTTCCATTGTTTCACTCACTTGAGAACAGGGCTTAAAACAAATTTTAAAATTTTCCATGGGGCTTAGAAGAGTATTTGGCTCTTAGTAAGTGCTCAAAAGTTATTTTGGCTTGAGTAAATTTGATATAAACCATTATGGTGGAAAAAGACTCATTTGCTAGGTAAGAGAACTTTCCTTAACTAGGATGGGAGTCCCAAATTGCTAAAAGCCATGTAAATCTCAAACTTCCCAACAAGATGGCTTAATCTGACTCTCAAAGATGATTAAATTGAGCAGGTTGAAGGGGAAGTGGGGTGCAAAGCATTTCCTCTCCATAACTATGCACTGAGATTCGGACTAAATATTAAATTGACCCATAGTAAGCGCTCCATAATTAGCAGCTATTATTAAGACGAATCCCACAGGGAGAGAAGACGGAAAGAGGAAAAAGAACGAAGGCTGTCAGCCACAAGAGGTGGAAAGGTGTCCGTGGCCTGAGACGTGTAGGCCATAAAGGGCACCTGGGTCTATGGGGTCCCTGCGGCCCCGGGGCGGGGGGGGCGAAGGAGGTCAGCGACCTCTCCGAAAGGTCAAGCCTCTGGAGCCACGTTTCCCTCTAGAGCTGGGAGCAGAGCCGGAACGCCCCCGCGAGAACCTGTACCCCGAAGCCAGAAGCACCGCCTGCCCGTAAACCCGCGCCGATTCTGGGAAAGGGGACGACCCGCCGCGCCGGCGCCGCAGCCCGCAGGAGCAGAGACCTGCCGCGTCCTGAAGCCCAACATCCTCCCTAAAGTGGCAGACCACCGGGACCCTCGGGCTCCTATACGCCTCAGCGCAACGCGGCCCTTGGATACTCACACTTACAGCCGAACCCTCTTACTTCATCATGCCTCCGAGGCCCCGGCGACGGAGCCCACTGACGCCCCAGCCGCCCCCCTCAGCTTCGGGTCCGGTGGCCCGCTCCGGACCCGCTCCCCGCCTGGCACCGCCGCCGCCGCCGCCAGAGCGCAGGCGCACAGCGCCGCCGTCGCGCTCCCTTTTTTTTTTCCTCTGCGCTCAGCCTTTCTCAATAACCTAGCTTTATTTGAACACACGAGAGTGAACAACGGACACAGAGGAAAGAGGCTTTACTGCAAAAGAATGGAAGAAGACCAAAGGCCGGAAGAGTTCATCCGCTGCACCGGACTGTGCTGTGACCAGCCTCCCTCGTTTCTTTTTCATTCTTTTTGCTCTTTCTGGGCCTCCCTCTTGCTCCTACTCTCTTCCTAAGTCCCGACCATTCCCTTTAGGTAATGGCAACTGTTGTGGCTAAATTTCCAACCACGCCTTCCTTGTAAAACTTATTGAAACTTAATGGAAGGTGCAAGAGCTTTAGAACAGACAGACCTCAGGTCAAATCTTGACCTAGGTACTAGTAATCTGTGATATTGGGAAAATTACAAGTTTTCTTGAACCTCACTTCCCTCAGAGTTAAAATTAGGATACTGATATCTTATCTCTCAGGGTGTTGCTGGGAGTGAATGACAAAACATAGGTCAAGTGCCTGTCCATGAATGGTGCCTGTCACAAAGCAGATAATCCATCAACACCAATGATTATATTCTTATTAGTACCAATGTATTTATATTCATCATTAAAGTTAGCCCATAACCATTCCCTCAGGATCTTCTTTTAGTGACTAAAACTAGTCAGATAAACCAAGTTACATTAAAGTTGATAATGATGTCAATTTCCTATATTATTGAAAACTTCTAATAATATCTATGTTTAACAAGACCTTCAATGCCTCAAATCAAAGTAAGCAGCTCCCTCCATCTATGTGTAAATCCAGATTTGCTTCTAGAGGATTGAGGAACTTATTCCAATCCTGTATTTGTGACATCACAAGTCTTTGAAACACCAAGGTGTGGGGTATGCTGCCCATTCTCTCTTTCAAAGGCATGCAGTGTAAGAATTGCTTTACCCTATAATCTCAGGGCCATAGTCCAAGAGAAAGCTTGTAGAAGACCAAGGTCAGCTGTTGGTGAGCATCAAGGTAATCGTAGATCAGCGTTTTTCAACCTTGGCACTATTTACATTTTGGAAATAACACTTGTGCTGTCCTGTGCATTGCAGGATATGCAGCAGCATCCTTGGACACTACATGCCTATAGTACCCCCCTTATGACTCCCACCTCCCACACATACACACCTGTTGTCCTGACAGTCAAAAATATCTCCCAAAGGAAAAGAAAAAAAATCTCCAGACTTTGCCAAGTGTCCTCTGGGGAGCAAAAATATCCTTGGTTGAGAACCACAGCATTATACCAGCCACCATCCCAACCTTAAATGAACTCATTTTCTCCACTTCTACCCTCAAGAAGTGATTACTGCTTAAGAAAGCCACGCAGGAGGGCAGAAACTGGTGAGTTCATTTTTTCCAGTCTTATACAGGCCCTCAATACCACTTACCTGTCCTACTACTTTTTTCTGGTCAACTTGCTCCATCACTTTCTACAACAATATTCCAAATCTTCTCCACTTTTCTTAAAACTCCTAACTCTTTATCAGTAGGTGACCTTGTCTCCTACTTCACAGAGAAAACAGAGACCATCAGATGAGATGGTTAAGTTAAATTCTTTAACTTCCTGTTACTAAACATACAAACTTACAAATACTTCCTCTCATTAAAATTGAGGAGATATCTTCTCTATCTTGTTTCCAAGACCTTTCCTTCCAACAGTGCTTTAGATTGCCTCTGCTCTTACCCACTCAAGATCTTTACCTACTGACTAACCCTGCTCTTTAAAACAGTTTTTTCTCAGTTGTATCTTCCCTATCATGCTTAAGTTTCTCCTGTCTTAATTCTAATAACAACAAAAAAACAGAAACAAAAAACTTTGACCCCTTGTCATCCTCTTTCCAGCCTCCCTTCAAGACCAAACTCTCCAAAAGCATTCTACAATTTGTCCCCGTTTCTGCATCTCCTCTCTCTTCAAACTAGTACAATCTATCTTTCAACCTCATCATTTCACCACATAGCTTTCACTAAGATCACCAATGTTACTAAATTGAAAAGACATTTCTCAGGGTTCATCTTCCTTCACTCCTTAGGAACAGACAACTCCTTTGAAACTCTTTTATTTCCAGCACTATGCTTTATTCTTAGAGGTGCCTGGAACCGTTTCCGGACCTGCTTAAAACCCTTCAGTATTTTCAGTGATCATGGTAAAGTGCAGGTTCACTAGTCCAAAAATGCAAGATCTTCCAAGATCTGGCCATTGCCAACTTTTAAAGACTCATTCCCCCCTTCACCAGAAGATATACGATGAACTTTAAGCCTCTAAGTAGGATGAACTACAAGGAGATTTCCAGAAGGCGCTATGTTCTTCTTGGACTCTCCAGTGCCCACAGTCTGGAAATCTTTATCTCCCTCCCGGACTTCCGGGGGAACTCCTGCTTATCCTTCATGATTCAAAAGTCACTTCCTCCGGGAACCCTTCCAGATACCCCTAAGAATAAAGCGCTTAGTTCATTGTGCGCCAGCAGCGCCTCGGATTTTCTATATGTCAAGCATTATATTCAGTCCACCGTAATTTGTTTACATATCTTTCTCCCAAATCTAGACAGAGGGCAGGGAAGGCATTCTATTCGCCTTCTTTTCCTCAGCATTCATCCCGCACAGTGCCTGGCACACTGTTTGCCCTCAGTAAATGTTTGCTGTATGAACACTTCCCACCTTCGCGAGGGACTCGAATTATCCGGTTAACCGGCGAGTCCCCGGGCTCTCCGCCTGCGTGGCAAGGAGATTTAAAGCCTCCGCACAGTGATTGGCTCCAGCTGCAGGGGTGTGTCCGCGCCCGCCGCGCTGGGGAAGTGCGCAGGCGCGCAGGTCCGGCGAGCGCAGGCGCAAAAAAGGCGCAGCTGGGGCGCAGCCTGGAGTCCGGCCTGCGGGTGTCCGAGCTGCCGCAGCCGGAGAGGAGTGGCTGGAACTGCTTGGTGAGGCTCCAGGAGTGGGGCTGAGGGAGCTGACCGGGTGAAGATTGGGATCATAATCCCAAAGAGAAAGAGTATATCGTGACGGTTGAAAAGTTGGTGGCGTCGGGCTTAAGGGGAGGAGCGGGCGCTCTGGCCCCGACTGGGCAGGTCCGGCCCGGATCGAGGACGCGAGGTGCCTGGAGACTGTCTAGGGGCCAGAGGAGGAAGGGTGGAGAGATGATGGTTCTCTGGACCCTTCCTTGAAACCTAGCAGAGGTAAACTCCCACTCCCTCACCTCCCACCCTTGCAGTGTTGCTGCGATCGGGATTAATAGACTGTATGGTGGCCACAGTGATCAGGTAACTCTGAACTAGTTGTTTGAAGAAGGTTTCTGAGGTTCATGGCATTGGAGAGTCCATGCTCTCCAGGAAAGTCCATTCTTACCTCGCGGCTTTACTGAAGACACGAAGGAAAGGGTGGGTAAAAGATCGAATTCCACGGAGTAAGGGGGGCGGGGGGAAAGTCCTGGAAAGTGCTATTTTACCTGGGACTTTTTTTCATTGTTAGTCACCACAATGCTAGGTAAGGCAGATGGGAGTTAGAGGAAACCGAAAGTCGTCAAAGTTGGGAAAAGAAGATGAAAAAGGGGTAGTATTTTGCCTTTTGCTACTTGTCATCTACTTCGGGGAGGGGTGGGGGCTATTGGGAGAGGAGAGTTATGGACACTGGCAGCTTCTGACAGTGTTCCCTTTGCCTTGTGAAAATAATGTAGCTTCTTAGTAGCAGATATTTCGAGAATTGAGACTGATATTACTCCATCTGCCCTGGTGCCCTTAAGACTGGTTTTCAGATGTCCGGGTGAAGTACTGCAGCTATGGCCAGATACAAATGGTTCTCCCACTTTCTTGTCTTGCCTGGAAAATACCACACTTGAAATTCATGAGACATCATTAGCAAGAATACTTTGACATCTAATCTTAAAATATTTCATAGTAAAATTTTAAAATATTAATATTTCTGCCACCAGTAAAGATGCCAAAGGCATCCAGTGATCACTGGTCATTCATTCCTTTGGCAAGAGGTAATGAGAAGAAACACATTCATATAAATATTAACAAATATTGATATTAGAAAAACCTCTTCTTACATTACCCTGCTCCTTTGACAGGTCATGTGAAAGTAAATAAAATGATCATATAACAACCTACAACTTAAATATTTCTCAGTGTTGCTAGGGTTCTTTTTTTAGGTGCTTGTGGTATGTGAGTATGCACTAGAAAATTGCTGTTATCTTAGTTCCAGAATAGGAATGACTTACTGTGCCATTATTTTCTTAACAATATTATACTCTTTCCTACAAACAGTAGAATTTCTGTATGCATCTTAGTGTTTGTTTCTTTTACTCTAAATCAACTTTAGTAACAAGCTCACTGAACTAAAGGTCACATCTCTTCTAATCATTCAGGACACAGCCTTGAACCAAGAGGAGAGCAAACAAACAGGTCCTGTTGCTCATGGGACAGCTATGGTACTTCACTTGGCATGAACCATACCACCATCATAAATTATGCATTTTAAAAGTATTTGTTTATTTATTTTTATTTATGGCTTTGTTGGGTCTTCGTTTCTGTGCGAGGGCTTATCTCTAGTTGTGGCAAGCGGAGGCCACTCTTCATCGTGGTGCGCCGGCCTCTCACTATTGCGGCCTCTCTTGTTGCGGAGCACAGGCTCCAGACGCGCAGGCTCAGTAATTGTGGCTCACGGGCCCAGTTGCTCCGCAACATGTGGGATCTTCCCAGACCAGGGCTCGAACCCGTGTCCCCTGCATTGGCAGGCAGATTCTCAACCACTGCGCCACCAGGGAAGCCCAATTATGCATTTTAGAAGATCATCGTGTTACTATTTTACATCAAATTTTAATAGACTTTCCTTTAAATATTACCCTCTTCCAAAGTGATAATCTGTGAAATCACGGATTTGCTATATTTTTATAACTTTTTCTAGTACATATTATAATAAATACATAAGTATTAAGTGCATAAGTATTGCTTGTATAACAACTAAAATAATTTCTTGTTCTTGCTCTGCACTTTGGAAAATACTGCTTTGGGCCTAATCTACTCATTTTTAAGAGAAAGTGAAGATTGGACTACCTAACCTCTAAGGCCAGTGGACTCCAAAATTCTGTGAGCCTTGTGATGATGGCCTTCATTATTGTGACAGTTCTAACAAACTTACTTATCTGGTTTCACCAGATGAAAGTAGATTAGAATAGCAGAAGTGAAAAGGAGGATGTGTGCTCTTTGACATTTTTGTGAAATCAGCTGCCTTTTGTTTTGTTTCCTCTGAATTAAGGTGCTTTGTTTTCCTCCTGTGTGTTCCTCTGTCTTAAATATTCTGGAAATCTGTTTTTTAACTGTGTTTGTACTCTGCATTATGTATATGTTAACATTTATAATATATGATGTTGCTTGCATCTAAGAGTGCTGAACTTTTTATTCCAGTGCCATATTTTGTTTCCAGGTCTGTAGATTGACAGAGAAGTAGATGACAAGGACTGGTTTTTTCTTTATCTTGGGCGGGTAGAAGCTTGGAACAGATGGATCCAGTGCCTCTAACAATTGGAGGAAGTGGATTGTGGAGCCAGGAAACAGCATCTACTGTTCTTTTTGTAATATTGGGGGGTGGAGATGGGATTCCATTTGCAGTCCTTTAAGTCACTGACATTTTGGTTTTGATTTCAGTTTAGGTTGAATTGCTACTAAAATATTTAAATCGCTGTTCACTATGTTTTTCTGGAATTCCCTCATCTTAAAATCTTAACATTTATTTTAACAAGGTTTGACAATTGAGATTACCTTTAGGCTGCCTCTTGATACTTTTAAAATAAAATCCAAACTTCTTGGCATAGGATATAAGCCCTTCATAACCTCTCTCCTACCTGCCTTTTAAAGCCATCCTGCCCCCTCTGTACACAGGCACACACATACGCACGTTATATTCCTGCATGACTACATTGTGGCACTTCTTTTTTTTTTCCTTTTGGCGGTGCGGTGTAGCTCATAGGGTCTTAGTTCCCTGACCAGGGATTGAACCCAGGCCCCAGCAGTGAAAGCACCGAATCCTAACCACTGGACCACCAGGGAATTCCCTGTGGCACTTCTTTAATAGTCTAAAATCACAATTTTTTTAGAGTTGATTGTGCTTTGATTCCCAAATCACAATCCTGAGAGGTGTTTAATAATTATTATGAAAAATTATAATAGTTTTAGTGAGCATTACATTCTAGCAGGGTTCTAAATGCTTTGTATAAATTAACTCAATCCTTATAACAACACTTGAAGTAAGTATTATATTCTCATTTAATGAGAAAACTGAAGAACAGAGAAGTTAAGTAAGCAATAGTCATGATTTGAAACCATTATGCCTCCAAATACTGGCCACTTAACCACTACACCGTATTACTTTTTGTATAAACAAGAATGCCATTCAATATGCTGTGAGAGATATTCCTTTCCAGGGATCTGAATGCTTATGTTTTCTGCCTGTGGCACCTGACTCCTCATATCAGAATATTTGAGAAGCTTACCAGAAAGTGTCTAAGTAAACTTGGAATTAGGGCCAAAATACTTGGGTGGTTTAGGTGAATATTTCTCTCAGGCAAGGTAAAGCCATGCCAGTCCTCCCCACCTCACACTTGGTATTTCCCTGGCAGATACCATACTTATGTCTGCCAGACTGCGTCTCTCTCTTCCCTGGGGAATGACTGCTGCATTCTTGAGCCTCCTTCTTATCTTTCATATAGATCATCCCTTTTCTGTTCTCACGGCCTTTCCTTTAGACGTGGTCAATATAATTAATTATAATCACACCTAGATCTTCCTCCCCAGGATTATATCCTGGTCACTTAGAGTAGAATTGCAGAAGTTCCAAGGCTGAGCAGGACTTGAAAACTAGGTGTTGGACATCAAGCAATTAAGTTATAATAGGTGCTTCTATAAAACTGAAGTGTAATTTTGATCTTTTGGTTAGTGATCTTTAGTGGTACTTTCTCCCTCAGTAGTATGATTTCTGTCTTGATTCATGTGCTTCAGCGGTCTTTGAAACCAATGTATTTAACAGGTATGATTCAGAGGTGTACTTACATTTGCATAGCTTTGGGGCCTTGGTATAAGAATTGCTAAAGTTGTTCCTATAGGGGGAATTAGAAGGAAGAAATGAACCCTAACATAAATAAGACTCTCATCTCATCTAAATGCTTTCAGGAAGAATTAAATTTCCTAATCAGAGCGTGTATTCTTTTTGGCCTAACCTAGAATGTTTAGAGTGTTTTGGAATACCATGTATCTGTACTTTGTGAGTATAAGTGTGAACATTTTTTCTTCCTTCCTTTCTTCTTTGTGTGTGAACACTTTTAATGTTCCATATTAAAAATGGAATCTAAGAATGAAATATATTTCTAAAGAGAAACTAAATTCTTTTATGCAGTAAGTGATGGTTCATATCTGAATTTCTACTTCGTTCTCTGTAATCCTTTTTTCTATTCTTTCCATTTATTCTCCATTACTCATGTTTAAGAGTCTTCAAAAAAGAGCTGCTTAGGTGTATTGTGCATATACTAGTACTTTATTAGGCGCCTGGAATGGCACCTAATAACTCACAACATGAGATACCACGTGTGAGGTAGGGATGATTGGCAAGGCTTCCAATAGCCTGAATAAAATATTCACCCCAACCATCCAAGTATTTTGGCTCTGCTTCTAAGTTTACCTGGAAACTTTCTGATTAGCTTCTCAAACATTTTGATACCAGGAGTCAGATGCCACGGAGAACGTAACAAATAACATGAGCGAAAATGCACAGTTCATTAGTAATTGTCATTTCATGAGTCTTTGCTCTGTGCTAGGCACTGTGCTAAGCACTTTATATACCTTAACTAATTTTATTTCTGAAACAACCCTGAGAGGAAGAACTGTAATCCTAACGAATGAGGAAACTGAGACTTGAATATGTTAAGTAAATTGTACCAGGGCTAGGATGAACTCAGGGTCGATCTGACCTCAGAGTCTGTGTTATGAACCACTACATTATGCTCATTCAACACAATTTATTAAATTATCTCACCTTATCTGGATGTAGAAGGTTTAGTCACAGGAGAATTATAACTGAAATCATATTCAACCCAACTAGGCCTTGACAGTATTTCAGATGGTCTTAGCCTCAGGCTCGAAGAGGATAGTCTTGTAGAGAGGCAGAATTTATGTGCATAAAACAATTAGAAAACTTAAGTGAAAAGGAAAGCTGTATATATTTGGAGGCAGGTAGCATAAAATAAACATTGCAAAAGAAACAAAGGTAATTTTCTTGGCATCAAAATATGTTCCCTTACTTGATAGTAGATGCTTGAAAAATATTTGTGGAATGAATTGAGAGAGATGAATTCTAGGACCAGGGTTCCTTTCTTCCACACCTTCAGACTAGGTGGGCTGCTGACTCCTCCTTGCTCTCTGTCAGCAAAAGGAAGTGTTCAGCTCCCTTGGGGAGGTCACCATAGCTACATGGTAGTTTTTACCAATTCTCTTCTGACAGCCCTGGCCTATAGTTTTCCTCTTCAGCTGGACCTCGGTCTCGCTTGCCCTCTTATGACCACACTCCTCTGCTTTCTCTTTCTCAGCTACCATCAAGTCTGTTCCAAGAAGTATACCCCACCCCTGCCACTTTTCCAGTAACGACTGTGTAAAGGAAGCCTAAGAGTTGCATTTTATTCTATTAGCATAAAAAAGTTGGACTAGATGATCTCTGAGGTGTATTTCTCTTTAGAGATAATTCTCTGAGATGAGAATTAAACGGAAACTTTGTTCACACATAATTGGTTAATTAAGCAGAAATTTCTGTAGGCTGGTGTTTTCCCAACGGTGTTTCATGGAACCCTGGGTTCCTTGGGATTAATAGAAGTATTCTTGGAAGGATTTTATGGTCATCTGCATTTGAGTGGGATAGACAAAGGTGAATATACTTCTTCACTGCTTTAGAACTTCTGATTTCCAGCCAAGAATTTAATAAGCCAACCAGTCTATAATGTGAGGATAAACATCAAAACTAGGAGGGGATGGGAAGGTGTAAGAGCTAAATATCTTCATTGTAGAAAGTCAGTGGATGATACCCAAAATTGACAAATATCAAGAAACAACACTATAAGCATGATTTAGAAGTTGGAAGTTAAACACTAAAATAACCAATACTGTTGAAAATTTTGCCTCTGGGGTCCTGGGAGCAGGAGTTGGTTTGGGGGAAGAGGAAGGTCAGGGGAACTGCTATTTATTGGTGTAGAACTGTTCGACGTCTCAAACCATGTATATGTATTTGATCAAAATTAAATATGGAAGAATATCACATCTTCAAAAATAAATTTTAATGGCTGAATAACATTCCATCATGTAGTTATACCATAATTTTTCAGTCAAATCTCTATCACTGGTTATTTAGACCACTTCAATGTTTTTAACACTATAAATAATACTGGGACTAATGTATTTTTGCCTATATCTGTGATTTTCTTCTAAATTGATAAAAGTGGGAAAGGCCAAAGAATAAGGATATTTAAAATTTTCTTGTATGTATTGCATTATCTTTTGAGAGTTTTGATTTTTTTTAAATCAGCATTTTAGTTTCTTAAATAGTGGTCAAGTAAACTTTAATTGTATGGGAGTAAGAATTGAAATGCCCATAGATAACCTGGGCTTGAAGAATACTATTATATCAATTTTTCTTTTGTCATTGGAGCTTGCAACATTTTTTATCTTTTAGAGTTTTTTATTATCAATCAAAGGTTTGTAGTTATAGCATAGACTTTTGCTGTTAACAAAGTTCTAGAGTGTTCCGAAATCTGTCTACAAAACCAGTGTATGTTTGTAACTTTTCTAATGTTAAAGTGATTTTTACAGAAAATTTAGAAAATACATTATTGTATAAGGCAAATAAAAATCACCTGTAAAGGGCTTCCCTGGTGGCGCAGTGGGTAAGAATCTGCCTGCCAACGCAAGGGACACGGGTTCGAGCCCTGGTTGGGGAAGATCCCACATGCCGCGGAGCAACTAAGCCCAGGAGCCACAACTACTGAAGCCCGCGTGCCTAGAGCCTGTGCTCTGCAACAAGAGAAGTCACTGCAATGAGAAGCCCGCGCACTGCAACGAAGAGTAGCCCCTGCCCGCCGCAACTAGAGAAAGCCCGCGCGCAGCAGCAAAGACCCAACACAGTAAAAAATAAATTAAAAAAATAAATAAATTTATTTTTTAAAAAATCACCTGTAAAATTTTTTAAACATTTTTATTCCATGTAATTTAAGATAGGGTGGACCTTTACATTTTTGGCCTTTAGTTTTTAAACTGTACATAGTTTTTTACGTAGCCTTAAGATTTATTGATGAGAATTATAGCGTTTAACCTTGTATAATGACCATTTTAAGTCTTTTCCAAAAAGTCAGTGTTTTCAGATATACTAACATATAAATAATGAATTTGTTGCCTTATTTAGGTTTCACTTTCTCTTGCACACTTATTAATAATAGCCAGGAGTACCAGTTTAAAAAAAATAATTTTCTCTCATTACAAGAAAGAAAACTTGGAATTTTTTCCCTTTTAAAAATACAGAAAGGCATGTTTACAGAATTCCAAGAAGTTGGAATGAAGAAGTTATTGAAGAAGGGCATCAGGTGTATTTCTTAATGTGCTTGTTCTACCCTATTTTCCACCACCATTTTTCTTCCTGCAGAAGAAATGTGATTCATTTAGTGTAAAATATGTTTTTTATTTCAGTGGTGCCTACTCTATAACTACTATCATTTATTTTAACTAAATCTCTAACTTAGATTTTACACTGTGGCAGAAAATAGTTTGTTTAGCATAAGAAAAGCTACAAAATTAATGTTTTCCTTCCTATCTTCGTTTTAATTCTTACTCATACTTTCTTTTCTTTTACTTGACTATTCTTTCTCCAACCTTAAGTCTTTTTTTTTTTGTATTTTATTGAAAAACTGAGAGATATTATTGAGATACTATTCACATAACTTAAAATTCCCCATTTTAAAGTATGCCATTTAGTGGCTTTTATCATATTCATAAGGCTGTGCAGCCATCACCACTAATTCCAGAACATTTCCATCACCCCAAAACGACCCCATACCTATTGGTAGTCAGTCCTACGTCCCCCTAACCGTGGCAACCACTAATCTACTTTCTGCCTTTATGGATTTATCTATCCTGGACATTTCATATAAATAGCATCATACAATATGCGGCCTTTTGTATCTGGCTTTGTTCACTAAGAATAATGCTTCCAAGGCTCATACATGTTGTAGCATGTAAACTTCCTTTCTGTGGCTGAATGATACTCCATTGTATGGACGTTTGAGTTTTTTGTTTGTTTTTTAATAAATTTATTTATTTATTTATTTATTTTTGGCTGCATTGGGTCTTCGTTGCTGTGCACGGGCTTTCTCTGGTTGCGGCGAGCGGGGGCTACTCTTCGTTGCGGTGCGCAGGCTTCTCCTTGTGGTGGCTTCT
This sequence comes from Eubalaena glacialis, assembly GCF_028564815.1. NCBI lineage: Eukaryota > Metazoa > Chordata > Mammalia > Artiodactyla > Balaenidae > Eubalaena > Eubalaena glacialis. Next base: position 108,669,292 of record NC_083717.1, on the reverse strand, counting down.
CTTGTTGTGGAGCACGGACTCTAGACGTGCAGGCTTCAGTAGTTGTGGCACGTGGGCTCAGTAGTTGTGGCTCGTGGGCTCTAGAGCGCAGACTCAGTAGTTGTGGCGCACGGGCTTAGTTGCTCCGCGGCATGTGGGATCTTCTCAGACCAGGGATTAAACCCGTGTCCCCTGCATTGGCAGGCAGATTCCTAACCTCTCCACCACCAGGGAAGTCCCAAGTTTTTTGTTTTTTGTTTTTTTGGTTTTTAAAAAATTTTTGGCTGCGTTGGGTCTTTGTTGCTGTGCGCGGGCTTCCTCTAGTTGTGGCGAGTAGGGGCTACTCTTTGTTGGGGTGCGCAGGCTTCTCCTTGCGGTGGCTTCTCTTGATGTGGAGCACAGGCTCTAGGCATGTGGGCTTCAGTAGTTGTGGCACGTGGGCTCAGTAGTTGTGGCACGTGGCACACAGGCTCAGTAGTTGTGGCTCACGGGCTCTAGAGCGCAGGCTCAGTAGTTGTGGCGCATGGGCTTAGTTGCTCCACAGCATGTGGGATCTTCCCGGACCAGGGATCGAACCCATGTCCCCTGCATTGGCAGGCGGATTCTTATCCACTGTGCCACCAGGGAAGTCCTGGACATTTGAGTTTTTCCCTACTTTTTTTTTAATTGAAGTATAGTTGATTTACTATACTGTGTTAGTTTTGAGTGTACAAGCATAGTGGTTCAGTTATTTTTTTTTTTTTAGATTATATTCCATTATAGGTTATTACAAGATATTGAGTATAATTCCCTGTGCTATACAGTAAATCCTCATTGCTTATCTATTTTATGTATAGTAGTTTGTATCTGTTAATCCCATACTCCTAATTTGTTCCTTCCCACCTCCCCTTTGGTAAGCATATGTTTGTTTTCTATGTCTGTGAGTCTGTCTCTATTTTGTATATAGATTCATTTGTATTATTTTTTAGATTCTACATATAAGTGATATCATATAGTATTTGTCTTTGTCTGACTGATTTCACTAAGCATGATATTCTCTAGGTTTATCCATGTTGCTACAGATGGCAATATTTCACTCTTTTTTATAGCTGAGTAATATTCTATTGTATATATGTATATATATATATATATATATATATATATATATATATATATATACCACATTTTCTTTATCCATTCCTCTGTCAATGGACATTTAGGTTGCTTCCACGTCTTGGCTGTTGTAAATAGTGCTGCAATGAATATTGGGGTGCATGTATCTTTTTGAATTAGAGTTTTCATTTTTTTCCAGATACATACCCAGGAGTGGGGTTGCTGGATCGTATGGTAGCTCTATTTTTAGTTTTTTAAGGAAGCTCCATACTGTTTTCCACGATGGCTGCACCAATTTACATTCCCACCAACAGTGTAGGAGGGTTCCCTTTTCCCCACACCCTCTCCAGCATTTATTATTTATAGACTTTTTGATGATGGCCACTCTGACCAGTGTGAAGTGATACCTCATTGTAGTTTCAATTTGCATTTCTCTAATAGTCAGTGATGTTGAGCATCTTTTCATGTGCCTGTTGGCCATATGTATGTCTTCTTTGGAGAAATGTCTATTTAGATATTCTGCCCTTTTTTTTTTCCAATATTTATTTGTTTGGCTGCATCAGGTATTAGTTGCAGCACATAGAATCTTCCTTGCACTGTGTGGGATCTTTCGTTGAGGCATGTGGGCTTCTTTCTAGTTGTGGTGCACAGGCTCAGTAGTTGCGGCGTGCGGGCTGTCTGGTTGTGGCGCGCAGGCTCTAGAGTGCGTGGGCTTAGTTGCCCCGCAGCATGTGAGATCTTAGTTCCCCAACCAGGGATCGAACCCACATCCCCTGCATTGGAAGGCGGATTCTTAACCCCTGGGCCACCAGGGAAGTCCCTTCTGCCCTTTTTTTTTTTTTTTTTTTTTTTTTTTAATTTATTTGGTTGCACTGGGTCTTAGTTGCAGCAGGCGGGCTCCTTAGTTGCGGCATGTGCACTCTTAGTTGCGGCATGTATGTGGAATCTAGTTCCCTGACCAGGGATCAAACCCTGGGCCCCCTGCATTGGGAGCGTGGAGTCTTTTTTTTTATTATTATTATTTTAATTAATTTATTTTATTTATTTATTTTTGGCTGCATTGGGTCTTCGTTGCTGTGCATCAGCTTTCTCTAGTTGCGGTGGGTGGGGACTATTCTTTGTTGTGGTGCACGGGCTTCTCATTGTGGTGGCTTCTCTTGTTGCAGAGCATGGACTCTAGGTGCGTGGGCTTCAGTAGTTGTGGCACGCAGAGGGAGTGCGGAGTCTTAACCACTGCGCCACCAGGGAAGTCCCTGCCCATTTTCTAATTGGGTGGTTTTTTTGTTTTTTTTTTTAATTTTTATTTATTTATTTATTATCTTTGGCTGTGTTCGGTCTTCGTTTCTGTGCAAGGGCTTTCTCTAGTTGTGGTGAGTGGGGGCCACTCTTCGTTGCGGTGCGCGGGCCTCTCACTGTCGCGGCCTCTCGTTGCGGAGCACAGGCTCCAGACGCGCAGGCTCAGTAGTTGTGGCTCATGGGTCTAGTTGCTCCGTGACATGTGGGATCTTCCCAGACCAGGGCTCGAACCCATGTCCCCTGCATTGGCAGGCAGATTCTCAACCACTGTGCCACCAGGGAAGCCCCAGTTGGGTTGTTTTTTGTTGTTGTTATTGAGTTGTATGTTCTGTTTGTTATGACTGGGTTATTTCCATTATTCTGTCTTACAGATCACTTATTTTTGTGTCATTTAGTCAGCTATTCATTGCTTCCAGATTGCTTTTTATCTCAGCAATTGAATTATCTGTTTTTGACTGGTTCATTTTTATAGTTTCTAGATCTTTGTAACAGTGACCTGCATTTCTATTGATAATCTTTCTTAATTCAATTAGCATTTTTATTACCATCTTTGAACTCAGGATCTGCAAGGATGGGGCAGCTACCAGTGCAAGGCTCTCTTCTCCCTGATTGTTGGCAGGTCAGCACATGTGCACTCCTCCCAAGTAGAGTCTATTCTTCTGCAGCCCTTCATTCTGTCATAGTGGTTCTCCCAGCAGCCAACAGGGCTTTTCTCCTTTGCGCAGGACCCCAGGACTGGGATGTCCAGATTGTTGCTTGACCTGCTTGTTCCCCAGGGTGAGAGTCTGCCCGTGCAGACCTTCTCTTTCTTCCAGATCCCTCCCAAGGTTGCAGATCCTGCCCTGATGCCTTTTTTCTATCCTACTCCGTTACGTGGAGATCTCTCATGTAGCTTTGGTTGTATAGGAGTTCTTCTATCAGTTTCCAGCAGTTTTCCCTGAGAATTGTTCCACTTGTAGATGTGTTTTTGATGTGTTTGTTGGGGAGTGTGAGCTCCACATCATGCTACTCTGCCATCTTCATCCCCCTCTCAGTTTTTTCCTACTTTTTGACTCTTACGAATAGTGCTGCTTTAACATTGGTGTACAAGTTTTTGTGTGGACATACATTTTCATTTCTAATATATGTAGGAATGAAATTGCTAGATCCCATGGTAGTTCTGTGTTTAACTTTTTGAAGCCTAAGTTGTTCTTGTCCTGTGTCGTTAGCCTCTATCTATGTTTTTCCTCCATTAGGTACAAGAATTGTAACAGGGAGAATATCATCCATTAGTACTTGTTTGTATATTAAAAAACAAAAACTTTTATCTGAAACAGTGGTTTTCAAGCTTGGCCACACATTGGAATCACCTGGAGAGTTTTAAAACTGACTGATGCCTGGCTCCCACCCGCAGAGATTCTTATTTAATTAGTGTGGGTTGCAGCCTTGGCCTCCAAATTTATAAAGGCTCATCAGGTGATTATAACGTGTAGCCAAGGCTGGGAATCACTGCTCTAAAATGTGCTTTAAGCATGGAGTTAGACTTGCAACTTGAAAAACAGAAGGCAGGTGTTGCAGGAAAGAAAGTGGGACTCGAGAGGATGGTCATGTCCCAGCTCTCAGGTGAGTCGCTGGGAGGGCCAGAGTGTGGATTCTTGGCTTGGCGTAGGAAAGAATTCAAGAGCGCCATAGTAAAGTGAAAGAAGGTTTATTCAGGGAGAGATACACACTCCATAGACAGAGTGTGGGCCATCTCAGAAGGCGAGGGCCCCAAGGTACGGGGTTGTCAATTTTTATAGGGGTGGGTAATTTCGTAGGCTAATGAGTGGGAAGATTATTCCAGCTATTTTGAGGAAGGGGCAGGGATTTCCAGGAATTGGGCCACCACCCACTTTTTGGCCTTTTATGGTTGGCCTCCGAACTGTCATGGCGCCTGTGGATGTGTCATTTAGCTTGCTGATGTATTATGATGAGCGTATACTGAGGCCCAAGGTCTAGTGGAAGTCGACTCTTCCGCCGTCTTGGACCTAACCAGTTTATGTAACCAGTTTATGTTGTGTCCTCAGTGGCAATGCCATTCTTTTAAAGGTTGTGCCCAGCCCCCTTCCTGTCTCACAGGGACTTCATGTGTATACAGGTCGACCCTTGAACTAGGTGGGTTTAAACTGGGTGGATACACTTACAGGCAGATTTTTTTTTTTCCAGTAAATACCTACTACAGTACTAACGTAACCCCTGCATTGTTCAAGGGTCAACTGTACTTTTCTTTGGGCAAAGCTGCTACAGATTTGAATGACTTGATAATGTGGTTCTCTGCTCTCCATCTAATAGGCATAATAGTAATTGAAAACACATGCTCTAGAGCAATCTTCCTGGGTTTCATCCTGGCTCTACTTGCAAAAGTTGCTTAACCTCACTGTTCCTTAGTTTGTACATCTGTAAAATGTGGGATTAAACAGTGTTTGCTAGGGTCGAATGTTTGTATGTCCTCCCCTCCGAAATTCATATGTTAAAATCGTAATGCTGGATGTGATGGTGTTAGTAGGTAGAGTCTTTGGGTGGTGCTTAAACCATGAGGGTGAAACCCTCATTAATGGGATTAGTCTCTTATAAAAGAGACTCCAGAGAGCTCCTAGCCCCTCCCACCATGTGAGGGTGCTTTAAATCATAAAGAGGGCCCTTACAAGAACTTTTAAAATACCCAGTCTGTGGTATTTTTTTATTGAAGCCTTAATGGACTAAGACAGTGTTGTAAGGATTAATGAATGTGTGTGTGTATTTATATTTTTTAATATTTCTTAGAAGAGTGTCTTGCATGTATAATGCTTTATAAATATCAACTATTGCAGTTAGAGTCCTCTCAATCCCCTTCCCACTATCTAGACTTCCAAAATGGTGAGTAAAGATTATTAAAAAGTTAGCTGCCATTTAAAATATTTTTTGTATATTTTTAAATTTTTTCATAATAAAAAGTTGAGAAAGTAGCATAATGACCCTCCATGTATTATTCACCCAGCTTCAGCAATCATGGCCATTCTTTGCATCCTCTATACTCCCACCCATTTCCCCATATTTGTTGTTTGTTTGTTTTTTCACCACATAGCATATGGGATCTTAGCTCCGCGACCAAGGATCGGACCTGCTCCCCCTGCAGTGGAAGTGTGGAGTCTTAACCACTGGACCACCAGGGAAGTCCCAACTTCTAATTATTTTAAAGCAAATCCTACAGACTTTCACTTATTTATTAATTTATGTATTTATTTTTGGTTGCGCCAGGTCTTAGATGCGACCAGCAGGCTCCTTAGTTGCGGTATGCAAACTCTTAGTTGCGGCATGCGAACTCTTAACGTTGCGGCATGCATGTGGGATCTAGTTCCCTGACCAGGGATCGAACCCGGGCCCCCTGCATTGGGAGCGTGGAGTCTTAACTGCTGCGCCAACTGGGAAGTCCCAGACTTTCATTTAAATGGCTTCTCATTTCATACATTTTCTTTGAATCCCTGACGGTGCTGAATGTCAGTAGAAAAGTTAGAGAACAAGAATACACTGGAGGTGAGGGGCTATGACAGAAGATTGACTGTACTCCAGGATGGAGCTGTTGTAAATTCTCAATTACAGCTACATTCTCTGCTTCTTTATGGGATCCTCTTTTATCCACTTCTTAGTATTTTGCCATGAAAGTACTAAGAACTTATTCAGACTCCATTAGAACCCACTCCTGCCACATCATGTGAAGTATGTTTCCCAGCCAAACCGTAGCAAGGGCCTTTTCTCTAAACAACTTTTAGCAGTTTAGGACAAATTTTTGCACTGTATTATTTCTATACTTTTATGGTTGGGGTGGGTGATCATCAATTAGTGGACAGAAATGTTTCCACAGATTTACACTTACTGTGAATATGTGCCAACTGGAAGATCTGTCTCAGGAAAGGCTAAGAATTGATATTATGCTTACGAATTAGGGTCTAGAATTTATTCCTTGTCCTTGTTTTCTCCAATCTTATAAATCTCTTTTCTTGGTTGTCATAAACTATCATATTTTACAATAAAAATAAATGTATGAAATTTAAAAGTAGTACATTACAAACTATTTGGAAAATTGGAAAAAGAAGAAAAATCACTCGTAATTCTACTATACCACAACAGCCATTGGTTATATTTTGATGATTCCCTTCCAGACTTTTTTCTACCCATATTTTAATCCTCCGGTAATTATAGCACATATTTGATTTTTTTTTTAAGTCTCCTTTGTTCACTGTATAATATACTAACCTTCATAACCTAAGCCCTTTTGTGGTTTGTGTTTGCTGGCTTTAGCCAGAAAAAAAGAATCATTTAAGGGCAGTCTTTAATTTTTTAGACATGCAAAGTTATATATATTTGTCTAAATAAGTATCTATCAATCGGAAACTTGGTTTAGTTCTCCATCTTGATGGATTTTTTTTTTTTTTGATAACAAGCAGTGAAGTTTAATTAACCAGTACTGATAGGTAACCTTCATGGACCAGCATCACTTCCATGAGCTGATTGATTAAGTGGGAGAACCACAGGCCTCATGACTGGCATGAAAATAGTATAGCCTATACAGTATCATCAACTTTAATATTCAAATTTAGTCTTCAGATGGAACAGTTAATATTTAGTAGCGATTATTTTCAGTTGCATTTACATTAATATCACTCATATTTAACATTGTTACTTTACTTTTGTTTTGCCTACTATTTCTCCTTCCCTAATGATATTGAAATAATGGCTAACACTTGAATACCAGCTATGCTTCAGGCACTGTGCTAAGCACTTTGTATGGATCATCTTTTTTAATCTTCACCAAAAAAGCCTTTGAAATAGATCTGTTATCTCTATCTTACAAATGCAGACACTGAACTTTAGTGGGGATAGGTAGCTTGCCCAGGGTCACACAACAAATACAGTTTTGGGGCCAGAATTTGGATGCTGGAGCTCCGACTACTAACCACTGTGCTAGCCTGCTCTGAACAGAAGTTTCTACTTGTTGTAAATACATTAGTTACCATGAAAGTCTAATCAAAATATGCCAAAGAGAATTGCAAATTTTATCAAACTGTTAAAGAGTACAGTAATAACTGTATGAGTGTAACTCATAGAGCAACTTACATTGTGATTAACTACGTTTTAATAGAAGGAATAGGCAGGAAACTAATGGTAGAATATTTTAATGCAAAATCCTTGCTTTCCAGTATAAACTGAGTTAATACTTTATAAAATCATTCTTATATTGCTCTTGTCAGGAATCAGTGATTTAAAGTGCTATTTCTTCATTACTTCCTGAGTATCCCTCCATTTTTATCAATGAAGACATGTGGATCTCCTGTTGATTAAGTTCTGAGTCCTTTTTACTTTGTATTCTTTCTTCCCAGTAGTATTATTTTCATTTTCTAAATTAATGTAGATATTTTTCAGGTTCTAAATTATTATAAAACAGATGAAAACCATGACTACTCTGGTCTTTCTAGTTCTTCCTTCAGTTTAACCATCTTTGAGTCTGTGGAAGAGATAAGATTTCATGGTATTACTATAGAAAGTATCTGAAATTTTGAAATGAGCCATCAGGTAGAGTGCTTAGCCTATATTCTTATATTCAACAGTTCTCATATCTTATTAAGGGGCGGTACATCCAACAGTAAGACTATTTACCAGACCATGAGCTAGCCTTGGTTTCAGAGTTGATCCAGCCTTGAATAATAAATCTGCTCTTAGTCACCTTGGGCAAATTACTTACTTAAACTGAGCCTTAGTTTCCCCACCTATAAAGTGGTATAACAGACATAATGACGTATATAAATAACTTAGATGGGTATATGATGATACATAGTACATGCTCAGTGAACATTTCTTCCTCCCCTCTCCCCCCAAGGTTTATAACAGAAAAGAAATTAAGAAAGATAAACTAGGAGTCTGCTAGTAAGCCCAAGTGAACCATAGTAAGGGAAATAGGGTGTAAAAGCACTGAGAAAAATCTTGCATTTTCATCTCAAAGGCACACATATAGCATAAGTTCCCAGGAGCATTGGGAAAATGGCACAGATATTTAATCTATTGGGTTATACCTAAGAAAAGTAAGTTTAATGGGATCTTTGTGTCAAGTGATGTTTCATTTTTCCTTCCCCTCCCCCTTCTCTAATTCTCTTTACTCTACCATTCTCGATAGCCTTTCCTGACTCCATGAGAAAAACTTCTGGAGATAATAAATACGAGTAAAGCTATATAGCTAGTTCTAGCTTGCACCCTGCCTGACACGTCTAAGCAGTTTAGTAAAGGCTAAAAGAGCCTAGGGAGTATTATTCTTTGTCTCTCTTTGGCCTTCCCCTTACAATTCTGCTTTGTCTCACTTACTCCCATTTACTATAATCATGTGCTCAACATCCTTAAAAATCCAGAGTAGAGAAGTCTTAGGCGGCTCTGTCCTGATATCAGCATGCCAAACATGTGAGAACTTTACAGAAGTCTGTTTCTTGTTTTGTGTGTCATCTGCTCAGGGAGGAAAAAAAGAAGTACTAGGCAGCACTTTGAGTTCACTTAAAAGGTGTGTCCTAAAAAATGGCACCACTGCTATGCCAGGAGTGACTCTTCACATCTGCTTCCCAGCTATATCTGCCTTTTTTTTTTTTTTTAATCTGCCTTTTTGATAATTAAAGTCAAGGACTCTTGGAATCTTTAAGTTTGACAGAGGTCAGTTTTGCATTCAAGCCTCCCTTTGAACCTACATGGAGTTTTGCTCACATTTACTAGGAGAGTAACAAATATTGACTTGTAATTGGCAAGAATCACTTCTAGGAGTAGAATTACAAAATTATACAATTTGAGAGATCTGAGCTTCCTTACTCCCAAAATATCTTCCTGCCCATAGTATACTATATCGGAAAACCTAATCAGGATGTCATTTCCACATACTAACTGATTAGTGTGTATTGCTTTTCTTAACACTTTCTGCTCTGTGGGGCATTTAGGAGTTTCATGTGAGAGGGATAGATAACTTTGGAGCGTACCGCCTAGGAAGGACAGGCTTTGAAAGGTACCTTGTGTGGGAAAGCACGAGACTGCCTGGGCAGGCAGATGGGGATATTATAGAAAGGAAAAGCATACAAAAACGGTGGGAGGGTACAAAGCAACTTCCTTTTCTTTTTATAATTACAACTATGAAAGACTGACAGAAGAGAAACTGTAGCATAATCATATGTGTGATTAAAGCTAAAGTCTCATAAACAATTAGCAAGGTAATAAAGCATGTGGTTCTGTTTATGCTTATATCTAATGAATGATCAGTTCTTAATTTAAGAGAGACCTTTATATCTTGATTATGTATCTTAGTATATGAACCTTTTGGCAGAGCCACAGTCCTACTGTGGCATACAAGCTATGAGATTAAATTTGCAACTTTTGGCAATTTAATAATTTTAATAACAGTAGTTTTATGAGCATTAATGTCTTTAATCAAGGCTCAAAATCTTAATTAAATCCTGAAATGGTTAACAATGACAGTAGAATTATAAACAAGGCCCTAAATATAATGCCTTCCTGTCCTACGAATGGTATATTGTCGCTTTTTGTTTAGATGGTTCTAATAAAAGTGTTGGTTAGCTACGGATGTGACTAAAAAGATCTGTATGTGACCAGCAGGCCATTCTAAATCATACACATGTAATGGCAATTTTTTGGTTTGTGGTTCTAGTGTTTATTTGAAGGCTTTGTGCTGCTATTACATGTAGCTTTGTTTCTAAGATCCACTTAAATGAGCGTACATCTTGTTTTTCTACTTTTTTGTTCATTCAGCACACATTTACTGGGGTACGAACTGTCAGATCCTGTTAGGTGTTAGAGGTACAAACATATAATAAAATCCTTTCCCTCCAAGTGTTCAGTCTAGTACCTTCTTAGTTAACAAAGTTCCCTGCTCGTCAGTGAGTGTACTCCATGGCAGGATTTCTCAACCTGAGCACTTTGACATTTTGGGCCAGATAATTCTTGTTGTGGGACTGTCCCAAGGAGCATTATAGGAGGTTTAGCAGTATCCCTGGCCTCTACCAACTAGATGCCAGTAACATTACTCCTCCTTACCCCCCCAACTCCTGGCAATCAAAAAATTCTCCAGACATTGCCACATGTCCCCTGGGGATAAATCCAGAAGGTGAACCACACTTTTGTATGTGTCATTGACAAAGGGCTTTGGTAAAATTGGTTTTCAAATTTTTAATAACAAAGCTAGCAAATGTAATAAAAAGAAAACAACCTAGGTAAAGTCACACAGTGCTTATTACTCCACATGACTGCTCAAAGAAGAGTACTATACAACAATGTATCGCTGTTAATATTAGAAGGCAGGACTCTTGGAATCTTCACCTATTAAAAGGTTTATGTTTCAGTTTGAATGTCTGTGAGATCACTTCCTGAGTTACTATGAGTTACTAAGTTACTAAGTATAGAAGAATAATGGTACAGTTTCTTAGGGATGTCACTAAAATAGCAAACCATACAGTAATTGGAAAGGGAGAGTCTACTCTTAATAAAAACTAGGTCTTTTCTGAGCTCGTTGTATCAACATTATCCTTTTCTTGTTCAGAATGAAAGTATTTCATTTTCTCCAATGAGTAGCCTGGACAACTGGCACATTTTTAGAATGTTTCCTGTGCTCTGCAGGCACACGACTTTGAATTTGTTACTTTACTAATGGAACACTACCTAACTTCGACTTCTTCACCTTACTGCTTTTCCATATTCAGACAATGTACAAAGAACATTGTACAACCAGGAATTCATTTTAATAGTTTCTTGAAGCTTGTCTTCTAATAATGCCTTCCTTCTCAAAGTAGAAGAACCACTTTCCTTTTAGAAACAGTGCTTCACTGGAAGTCCTGAAACCTGAGTTTTAGTTTCACCTCTGGTAATAACTAGCATTTAAGCATTTACTTACCATCTCTCAGCCTTAATTTCTTCACCTGAAATATAGATAGATAGGTAGATAGATAGATAGATAGACAGATAGGGATAAAGATAGGCTATTTTACCGTGTTTTCCAAGTATCCTAAATTCCATAAATATACACTCTTTGCTCAAACTTGTTTTTTGTGTCCTTATTCTTACAGAATATCCACATTTCAGTTTCTCCACCTATCAAGTTTTAATTCATCATGGATAATCTGTCAGCAGAAGAAATTCAGCTGAGGGCTAACCAGGTTACTGATGAGGTAAAGGTTTTACTTGGAATAAGTAATTAATTCTCTTTCAATTTTCACAGTGGAAGGATGAGAGGACCTTCTTAGAAGACCATTTTGGCTTCTTCCTAGTCTCTTTATATCACAGAATGCATTTGCTCTAGAGTGCCATTACTAGCTCCTTATTTTTTCAACTCATCAAAAAGCTAAATAAGTGAAAACAATTTGTATTTTTTTTTTTTTTTTTTTAGTCATTACTGAACAGTTACTTACAACAAAGATATAGATTTGAGGAATTCTGACATTTAATTTTAACAGAATTTTCTAATATCTGTGTAATATACCTAGATTTCTGCTTACATTAAATTTTTTATAAATCCCATTAACTTCACCTTCCAAATTTTCTCTTAAGGACCATCTGATAGGAAGAAAATAACCAAAATTATAGTAATAAGCTTTCTTTTTTTGTTTTAAAGGGAGAGGTGGATGGGCTGGCAATCTTTAAAAATAGAGTAGCATTATGAATATGGCCTGTGATCAGATTTTGGGCGGGGTGGGGGGGGCGGTTGCTACATGTTGTAGAATGCTGAAACTCTGTGTTTTTTCCTAGTCTCTGGAAAGTACAAGGAGAATCCTGGGTTTAGCCATTGAGGTAAGAAAGTGTTTAATCTTCAAGTTAAGTATAGAAACTGTATAGAAGGGATTCTGATAGCACAGGCTGGAATTACTGTTAAGAATCAGAAGGGTATTGTATCAATAAGCTTTATTATTTGAAACCAGCAATTGCTGAAATTGTCAAACCATGCAGTAATGGGCCTTTTTTGTTTTTCTAATTGATAGTATTGGAATATGACAGGGAAGACAATTCACCATGAGTTTGTGACTTATTTTGGGGGGTTAATATGTTAAAGTGTGTTGGTTTGGGGAGATTAGTTTCCTCTGTAGCTCTAGTCCTCTGAGAAACTTAAGTTTCTAATGATTCTCTCTTGCTGTTTTTCAGACCTTGTAGGTTCTGTTTCTGTTTTATTTTTATTTTGCTGTGCTCTCAGCATTTTTCCCTTCTTTTAGTCTCAGGATGCAGGAATCAAGACTATCACTACGCTGGATGAACAAGGGGGTGAGTTGCAGTCATTGGCAGAAATTCTTGATTTGATTTAGGATGCCGGAGAGCCTTTTCAAATCAGCTGTGTATAAAATTAATTAAGCCTTTGGGAGTACCTTCCCTTTGTAAGATAAGAGTGATATTTTACTTCTTTTCTGCTGATTTGAATTATATCATGTTTGTTGCCTATTTGAGGTGGGGGCCACAATACCCCATTGTATACCGAGTATTTATTATGTAGCAGGGTTTATTGTGTGTATTGGTCATATGTGAACTGGACATTATGATATTTTTGCATCATTTTCAGAAATCAAGTTAAGTACTTAAATAGGTCAGATTCAGGCAGGCTTGGAAACATTCTGTTTGATTTGGCCCTGAGCAATCTGGTCTAGTTTTTATTAATCTTATGACAGCCTTCAGGTTTTGAGCCTATCCAATAATAGAAATGCTGGGGATCTGGTCTAGTCAAAGTACACCTAATTTGGTTGCAAAAGTGATCTCTAAACCAATCCTCACATGCTCCTATTATACCAATTTCCTTAGAACAAATTTTTCCACAGTCAGAGGCCAGGTGCCCCAGGATCAGTATGTGAAAGACTATTTTCATTCTGGACAGTCTGTAATACCACCTGGCCCTGATACAGTCACTGTGATGGGTTATTGGTGGATTCGAGGTTAAAGTTTTTGCTGTTCCATCATAATGGCATTTTCTGGTTGGCCCCGTGAATGTAACACAAAATGTAACTTCCACAACTTATTCTCAGAACAACTAAAACGCGTAGAAGAAGGCATGGACCAAATAAACAAAGACATGAGAGAAGCAGAGAAGACTTTAACGGAACTAAACAAGTGCTGTGGCCTTTGTGTATGCCCCTGTAATAGGTGAGTTGATAAATCAAGACCTTTTTCAAATAAATCTAAAATGAGAGCACACCCCTCCCCACCTCCCAATAAGTATGACGGGGCCTAAATAAGGAACTTTGTTAGATCAACTGAAGCTGTTTCTCCTTCAGTCAGATCAAACTTGTTGTATAAATGGGCATATTCACTGCAAACCATCGCTTAAATTTGATCAATCTTTCGATCAAGTCCCAATTTCATTTTTTAATAATACAAGAAAAGGTTAGGAAATATACATCTGGGTAATACAGAGCAGGATAGAATTAGTGTCTTTTCCTTTCACATAAGGAGAATTAACAAAATATGTGTTCTGTGGTAGGCACATGAGGGATGGTCAAGGGAATAAAGGACTTGGATCCTGGCTTCAAAAGACTTACCATGTGGTTGGCTATATGAGAAAGAATAGCAAAAAGTAAAAACTATATAAATCTAGTGCTAGATCATGTGATATCAACTGAGGCTAAAGGTATAGAACTGATAAAGGTTGGTTTGGAGACCATCTTATAGGAGAGATAGGACTTGAGTTGGGCTCTGAATGATTAGAAAGATCTGCATGGACATGAAAGAAGTGGGAAGACATTTCCTATGGAAGATTTAATTTAAATAAAGATTACAGAGGAGCTTGACTTAACTGTACTACATGATTCATATAGATGAGAAGTGGAAAATAATACATAAGTAGGCAATAGAGGAACTTTGAATGCCAGCCTAAGGGGTTGATTGATTGGAGTGGAGTATATAACCGCACACCAAGAGACTAGTTAGGAACCTTTTGTAAACTAGGCCTGTGGGGTATAACTTTATCATCAATATTAGAGAGAAAAGTGTAAGTCAAAAAAATTCACTTTAAATCAACTGATTGTATATCAAACATGAAGAAGGAAACATCAAAGAAGACTCTGAAGATTTGAAGCCTCTAGTAAACTAGGAGATGAAAAGTCTTCAAATTATTTGTGTATAGTGTATGAGATTATACTTGACAGAAAGGAATTCGTTCTTTTTAGTGACTTGATTATTAACATTTAAATTCTCTACTTAATCTTGGGTAAAACAAACTCCATGGTGTTGACAAATAGTACATGTATTCAGACAAAGATGAGGAGTCATTAACAAAACAACTTTGAACTTTACCTTTGGCTGAAATGACATTGTCTGGAGATTGAATGACTATCCTTTCTGCTGAGAGTATTCATTTTTAAAGAGCTTTGTAAGCATTACTGCTTCTATCCAGTTGTCTCAGCTGGTGTGGTAAACCAAAAATGAGATACGAAGGTTTACAGACTCTCAGCATTTTTTTACTCCTCAAAGGAGTTAGGAATGGAGGAGGTCTTGCTCTGTCATGCTTTCAGATAAGTGTTTTCATGTGACAACATTCTCTGTGCCATTTCTACTGGAGAAAATAGAGTTAAATTACTTGTTGGTCAACTTTAGTGTTTGTTTTGGGCATAAGAAGCTAAGAAAGACAAGTCTGTTGACCTGTTTAGACCTTGGTTGACTCTCTAAAAGTGCATATTTTAGTAATTATGACCTGCGAATCAGGGTTTAGCAGATTACTTTCAGCAAACAAGTTAGAAATGCACAGATCTTGTTAATCTAAACTCTTTTTTTAACTATGTTTTGCAAACTTACTTGCACTTTTCTCCTATGTTCTGTGTACCCTCTTGGAAGAGTTCAGGGGAAAAAAATAAATGAACTTCATTGAGATACATATTAAGAGAAGAGCAAGGAAGAGGAAGTCCTCCCTAGAACCTAGAGCAAATTATCTCTGATGAGTAGGAAGAGCAGTGAATCCTAAGGTGGTCTGATATCATAGAAAGTGGGAAATGGAGCTACATAAGTATTAATTTTATTTTTCTTTGTGTACCCAGACAAGCATAGGCAGGATTTTCTTGGACAGTCTGAGAGAGAAGGTAGAGTATGGTCCTGAAGCAGTCCGTCGTCAGCCTCTAACCTCAGCAGAGCCTTTTCCTAGTGGGTCAAGAGAAGAAAGCACTTGTTAACAGTTGGAATCAAGGGGCTCCTATAACAGAACACTTGTTCTCTGAAGAGGAGAGAGTAGTGTTTCACTTTAAAGATTCCGATTTTAATTGCCTCCCTTCCATCCATCTCTCCTTTACACCATTGAGTCCTTGCCCTCTATGGTATCTCTTGTCCTCAGCTTTATCTATTTTCATTCCTTCCAGGGGCGTGATCTTTCTAAGCTTAATCTGCTAATCTGTGTTTCAGTTAGGCTTATCATATAAATAGCCATAACATGAGCTTCTCAAAGGCAGAGACGATATCTTAGTCTTCTGTATAAAGCTAGTACTAATTCTGGTACTAGTAATAACAGCTCAGGTCCACAGTCTCTTATCTGCCATTTAGAAATCTAAAAAACTCTGAAAGCCAAAGGTTTGTTTTTTTCAGAATGTAGTGCCACAACTTATTGATTAGGCTACAAGATGTAACCTGAACTGAAGCTATTTAATAGTCTTTATTACACTTAGCATAAATGTTAATCCGTTTCACTGCAGAAATATTGATGTATGTGATTATGTGGTACTGCTCAAAATGTCTCACATCCAAAGGTTTGCATGAGAGTTGTGAGCCTGTATATTAATTTAGGCTCTTACTCTCCTGAGCACTTTAAATTTAATCCTTACAATACCCTTAATATGAGATAGTTCCTCTTATTATCACCATTTTACATATAGGGAAACAGAGGCATAAGGAGGCTACACTAACAAGTGGAAGAGCTGAGATTCAAAACCAGGCAGAGCCCTAGTTTTTAACTGTATGCTACCTTGCTTGACTGGCAAGAAAAGAAAGAACCTTTTTGTTGTTGCTTTTGTTAGATGTATTACTATATAGAAAATGTCTTGAGTAGATTTGTTCTTTGAGATTTCTTTTGTTTAGTAGTATTCATTAAAGCCATATCAGCAGATCTTTTTCTAATAAGACATGGAAATAGCTTCACTTAACAGAACCCTGTATTAGAAGTGAATTTTAATTTTAGCTAATTCTTTTTAAAGGACTACTAGAATTTGAAAACAGACTACAAGGATTAAACTTTAAAATTGTGAATAAATGTCAATCTTTTAGCTTGCTACTATTTGAATCCTAAAAGCAAAATAGAACAGATCCTTATTAAAAATCCTATATCTTTGTCATTAACTTTGGGGTTTTTTTGTTTTGTTTTGTTGTTTTGGCCGCGTCACACTGCTTGCGGGATCTTAGTTCCCTACCAGGGATCGAACCCAGGCCCCCGGCAGTGAAAGCGCCGAGTCCTAACCACTGGACCGCCAGGGAAGTCCCTTTGTCAGTAACTTTGATAAGTCGTAATTCTAATTAACAAGAGTTTAAAAAGAGGCAGGTTTAAAATGGGAAGTCTCAGAATAGTAAACTGCCTGATGTCCCAGTTTAACCATTGTCAAACAAAGTATTCCTCTGTCTTAACCTGCCTCTCTTCATTCTGTGCTTAAAATGTCAAACATATTGGCACGTAGTTTGAAGACAGGTTGGTATTTCTGGACCACTTACTAGAGAAGTTGAAAATTGGTACTACAGGTTTTATACTATTGAATCTTATGTCATATTAAGTTGTAAATATTCAGCTCTGATTAGTTAAAATAAATATTGAATTACTGTATTTTAGTCAGCATTTGAGTGCTTCCTCCATCCTACTCACTGGAGATACAAAGTATTTGCCTTCTCTTCATGTTAATGTTCATAATTTTAGGACAGAATATCATCATTCAGACATTCTTAGGAAAAACGAAGTATGCTCTGGTTTAAATAGTTTTCATGTTTTTCTTTTTATCTAGATTCTCAGATGTTGGTTGTTTCTATGAAACCAGGCAGGAATTTAAATGCATTATGTTTTGAAAACTAAACCTGCTTCTGTTCTGTTTGATTGGCATTCACTGTTTTCTGCATTTCATTCTGTCACCTAATCTCTTCCTTTCTAATATGCTTACTAAAAATGAAGATTTAACATCAGAAGCTGAGCTCAGTAACTGATCAAAGGGAACTTTAAGATGCAGTCTTGTGGCGCAATTTGGGCTGTTAACCTGCTATCTAAAGGTGATGCTTCAAATGGCTTTTCTGTGCATGTGCATGGATTTTGTGAGTGGTAGAGACTCTTAAAAGCTGTGCTGTGTTGTGTAATGTAAAGTGAATTTGTTCTTGATGAGTGCTGTCTGCCAGAAGATGGATTGACGAAAGGATCTTAATTTATAATACCACCCTTTGACTAATGGCTCTGATACTAAGTTTTTGCTAAAAAACATTTAAGATTATAAAAGTAAAAACACCCCTAAAGTTTCCTAAGAAGTTTTAAATAGGTTGATCTTTGTAGAGAATTGCTGCATTCTAGTTCTGATCAAAGGTAAGGGAATTCAGGCTAAATACATAGACTTTGATTTCAGCTTCCTTTCTTCTGTTAAGTTTTCCTACTCCTTTCTGGTTCCAGAATCAGTATTTCCTCTATTGAAGTATTGCTTCTAATGATTTTGGATTCCCCATGATTTAGGCCACTACCAAATTGAGGAATTAATTGCCAATGTAAGTCATCTTAAATGCCATTTGGAACAAGGTGGGATATAAATTTAAAATGTTGCCATATCTAGTTATCTCCTTTTTTTAAATAAGGGTTTACTCTCTTTATATATATTATCATCTGTTCCATAATACCTATTATGTCATGTGTTAGCTTGCTGTGGTTTCGTATTGAATTAATGCAGAGCTAACTAATCTTAATTTTTTTATGGAAGTTAACCCTCTAGTCAGCCTACTGTTTATTATAATGTTTGACTCCTTAATTTTGGATCTTTACGGGGACTATGAATACCATGGTTAAATGTTAGAAAATTGTTTGATTTCTACCCTTTGTTTCTTGCCCTTCTTTTTCTTCTTTCCTGTAACCTGATCACCTCTCTCTCTCTCTCTCTCTCCCCTCTTGGGCTTTCTTTTTGCTATTTTATTCAGTTAGTACTAATGTTGACAACCAAAACTCAAAAAAGAAATTGTTAAAGTTACTGTGTTCATATCCTGATACTTGTTTTCTGTATTTATAGCAGCTTCTTAAGGGATATTTCAAATTCTTATTTCAAACATGTCATTTTTGAATGTGATATTTATCTGAAAAAATGTAGTAGTTAAAGATTATTAAACTCTTCAAAACTGACAGTCAGGGGTAAATCTAACTTTCTAGATGGAGTTCTTAATTGCATTAAAATCTACCACAAATTTGCTTAAGCATTTTATTCTGAAATCTAATTTCTTCCCAGAGGGGCTGTTAATTTTGTTATGCAGAAGAGTTCTGTTGCAAATCAGAACCATTTCTTTCTTACTGTAGACCAGAAACAACCCTGGCCTAGATGTCTTTTTATATAGCTATATTCCAACTATATTCGGCTGCTTGTAGATCTCAAAGCTAGGGAATGTTAATGGGCTATAAGAATAAACATGCCAATTGGTAATCTGTGCAATTAAAGACATGAACTTTTAACTAAGGATCAGGTTGAGTTGAAACCAAAGAACAAAAATATTTGTCTAATGCTTTACAGAACAATTTTACATCTATTATCAACAGCCCTGTGACTTATTAAGTACTGTTATCATCTTAGTTTTACGCATAAGAAAAGATGCTCAGAGATGGAAGTTTGCATAAGGTTCTGTAGCTACTGAATGACAGGTCTAGGATTGGGATTCAAGTCAACTTACTCTAAATCTTGTGGCTTAAAAAAAAAACCTTGTGTATACATTCACTTCCTCCAGATTAATTCCTCAGTGTCCCAATATATAGAAATACTAAGGTGTACTACCATAGTAATCTAAAATATTCCTTCTACAACAGATTGGAAGTCTCTTAGAACAGTGTTTCTCTTCCCTGGTTGGGCAGCTAAATGATCTATTGAATTTAAATAAAACCATAGTTACAACAGAAGATTCCCAGGCTCCATCCGATACAAATTGAAGAAGAATTTTCAGAATGTAGCCTGAAATACACATCTGTGTATTCAGAATCATCCAGGTCACTTTGGTGCTCAGTCAAGTTTAGGAAATACTACCTTTTAAAGCACTTAAGACCCTTTGAAGGAAGACAAATTAGATTAAAACCATTGTTGTTTTTATTAGATACTCAGCTGCCTGACAATGCCCTTAAAAACAGGTGTCTTTAAGGGTTTTACAACTCAGTGGGAGAAGCTCCAGGGTAACAGCATGTGGCAGGATCTTGAGCAAGCAGAAGGCATTATTACCTGGAGTAGAGGTGCTGAAAGAGACATGGAACTATCACAAGGATGAAGATATGAAATCAACAGCATATAAAAATCACTGCTTTATAAACATGCAGAACATGTCAAAACTGCATGAAAAAGAAGTGCAGAGTTTTTTTCCCCAATCCATTTGAAAATAAATGTGACAATTCAAGTCAGCTTTTTGTACCTTTTCCCCTTGATATTGGAAGAACATCAAAGATCCAGTCCTCTTAAAGGGAGAAGGGTTTGATAACCAGTCTGATTCTTTGTTTATAAACTATGCTTTAATTGAACCTCATTCACAATATCATGTTAAAACAATTCGTTTGCGTCTTATGCCCCTTATATCTAATTGAAGGAAGAATTCTCAGAAGTTGAAGGAATTTCAAATATTATTTCTTAAGGTTGAGGAGGTTGGAGCATGTGTATATCCCTTGCTAGACCAAGAGCCCACAAGTCTGTCCCAACCCAGTGCTTCTGTGCTAAGACTCTCAGAAGCACAGTGTCTTATTATTTAGTGACCTTAGAATTCCAGCCCTCAATCTTTGACCTGTTTTACAGTCTAACATCCTGATAAAAGCCTCACTTATCTTATATTACTTCTATTAATATTTCTGGTTAACTTTCTGATAAACTTATATGTTGTTTATTTTGCTTGGTTGCTATTACTCTGCTTCAGAATTTTGCCTGAGACCCATCTTATTAACAAAGAATACATGTAAATGGGTTTTTTACTAAACAGAAATTATTTATAAATATTCATTTAAATAATGTGTATATCGGGGACTTCCCTGGTGGTCCAGTGGTAAAGAATCTGCCTTCCAATGCAGGGGATGCAGTTTCGATCCCTGGTCAGGGAACTAAGATCCCACATGCCACGGGGCAATTAAGCACACATCTCAACTACTGAGCTCGTGCGCCTCAACTAGAGAACCCGCATGCTGCAAACTACAGAGCCCACGCACTCTGGAACCTGAGCGCCACAACTACAGAGCCCACGTGCCCTGGAGCCTGCGCTCCACAACTAGAGAAGAGAAAACCTGCAGACCACAACTAGAGAGAAGCCCGCGCACTGCAAGGAAAGCTCCCGCATGCCTCAACGAAGATCCCGTGTGTCACAACTAAGACCCGATGCAACCAAAAAAAAAAAGTAGTACTAAATAATGGGTATCCCACCTTGTTCCAGGAAGGATTTAACATGGCTTATTAATAACTAAATAGATTGATTAATTAAACATATAGTACCCTTTCTGTAGCATTGATGATTAAGGTCTAAGATCCAATTCTAGGTTTGCCAAACATGAATCCTCACATGATCCTATTAAGAAAGGAGCCACTGCTTTCCTAAAATCTCTCCTTTGCTTTTGCAATTTCAAAACTTCCTCATTAATGTATCATGTGGAATAAATCAGAAACCAATGTTATAGCCATATACTACTTTGTTTCTGTTTATAGAAAAGCAAAAACTAAAATTGTGTGAGTGGAAACTTTACCTAGCCAAATAATCAGTAAGAAAAAGTTTTATTTGTGTTTTTTGTAATAGCCACTTAAAAGTCATTTTACTAGGTTCTTTTTCTTGCCATTTATACCAGTTTAAATAGTAAATCCCACGGTAAAATTCTGGCTTTGGCTGATTTTTAGCTATATCAGTTAATCTAAACATATGCTTCTATTTTTAAGAGGCTTGGATTTAGGATCATTTTTTTTTTTTAGGTGGAAAAGTAAACTCTTAAATGAAAAAGTCCTAAACCAAACTATTTGTAACTGGTACCATTGTAGCCAAGGAACTCATTCATTGCCTTTCCTTCATGATGTTTGTTTCTTAAGAAACCTTTTCTAAAAAATAATTTTTTTATAATAACTTTTTTAAAATTTTATTTTTTTATACAGCAGGTTCTTATTAGTTATCCATTTTATACACATTAGTGTATATATGTCAATCCCAATCTCCCAGTTCATCACACCACCACCACCCCCCGAAGAAACCTTTTTTAAAAAATTTAATGCACAATTCTAACTTTAAAAAACAGATCAGCTGAAACTACTATAGTTTAAGTAAGTGAGCAACTGAGGTCTAAGTACTGCCCACTCAGCCTTCTTTCTCTTCCATCCCTCATCAACCTCTGAGATGCTTCCAAGGAACCATTAAGGCATCCCAGAGCACCTTTCCTAAGGAATTTTTTTCCTAGTGTCCATTAACCTCTTTTCTGGAGAGTGTCAGAGGCTAGGAGAACCTGAAAAATCAAATAATTACATTTTGGTACTTGCTAACTGCTCAGTGAAGATTTGGTGGAAGTAGTTTAACCTTTAAAAAAATGTTTTTAATGTCAGTGGGCTTACACAGTTCATCTTTTTCCTATGCCAGATTGTGATGGAGCATAGTGTAGATAATCCAGATCTAGCTGCATGTAGCTTTTATTCTAAGGGTGCTAGGGCATCCCTAAGGTAACAAGCACTAATAATGTCATTTCTCCCTCTCCTGCTTTTTGGTATCTCTCTACACTCCTGACTCTGATATAGGAGAAAGAACTTTGAGTCTAGTAAAGCCTATAAGGCAACATGGGGAGACGGTGGAGACAACTCTCCTAGCAATGTAGTATCTAAGCAGCCAGGCCGAGTGACAAATGGTCAGCCTCAGCAAGCAACCACAGGAGCAGCCAGCGGCGGATACATTAAACGGTATGCCAGCTCTTCCCGATATTTTTATTCTTTTCCTAAATGAATGGCTCTCTCTGGAGACTGGGTGTAATTATGCATGAACCCCAACTTATTAATTAGAAATAGCATTTATTCCTTTTTTTTTTTTGGATTTTTTTTGGATTTTTTTTTTTTTTTTTTTTTTTGGCCGCACGGCATGTGGGGGTGTGCGGGATCTTAGTTCCCCGACCAGGGATCGAACTCGTGCCTCCTGCAGTGGAAGCGGGGAGTCTTAACCACTGGACCACCAGCGAAGTCCCTTATTCCATTTTAAAATTTGCCTTCTGACAAAATGGTGACTGGGATTGTTGACATTCAAGGATGGATTAACTTTTCTTCATAAAGTACTTTCCAAATTATTCAAGTAATCATGTTTTACTTCTGTAAATAAGAAGATGTGTTTTAAAATGTATCATCTAGAGTAGGAGTCAACCAGATCCCTATAAGGATATCTGTAAAGGGTCAGATAGTAAATATTTCAGACTTTACAGGCCATACAGTCTCAGTCACAACTACTCAACTGCTCAACTCTGTTGTAGGGTAAAAGCAGCCATAAACTATATATAAACAAATGAGCATGGCTGTGTTCAAATAAAACCTTATTCATAAATTCAGAAGGCAGGCCAGATTTGTCTTTGGGCCAGGATTTTGCAACCCTTATTTTAGAGCAGTAGTTCTTTAGACCTAAGCGTGCATCAGAATCACCTGGGAGGTTTATTAAAACACAGATCGCTGGGGCCCCTTCCAGTCTCTGATTCAGGAGATCTGGAGTGGAGTGTGAGAATTAGCATATTTTCATGTCTAACAAGTTCCCAGGTTATGCCGGGAATTACACTTTGAAAAACCACTATCCTAAAGTTATTTCTTAATCTTAAATGGTTTTAAGATGTTGTGCTCTCTTGGATTAGTCTTTCCATTTTTACTATAGAATGTTTCCCAAGAATGGTAACCTGCATCTGTTGGGTCTAACACTTGCTGAGGTCATTTTGGTTACTTATTTTTATAAAAACTGAATCCAGACTCACTCCATTTCTAATTCACCCAAAAGTACTGAATTAACTATCTTTTTGTGATAGTATAACAAATGATGCCAGGGAAGACGAAATGGAAGAGAACCTGACTCAAGTGGGCAGTATCCTAGGAAATCTAAAAAACATGGCCCTGGACATAGGCAATGAGATTGAGGCTCAAAATCGACAGATAGAACGGATCACAGAAAAGGTAAGAGCTTTTTAGTGCCACAGGAAAATGAGACATCCAGTACAGTGTTTAGTAATAGACATCTGTGCTAGATGCTCTGGGGGAGAGCAATAGGGATAAGATCCTGTCCTCACAGGCCTTGCAGTTTTGATGAGTTCTAACACATTGAAAAACAGTAGTCGAGTCCTCCTATCTCTTACTCAATTGGTTCATTTTGAAACCAAGACCTTGGGACCAAGTGGTTTTATTTAAAATTTCACACATGAAGCTCACAGTCTCCTCTAACCTTTCTGTGAGCTGTCGGGGGTTTTTTTGTTTTTTTGTTTTTCCCCTGAAAGAGCAAGTTAGCTTTTGGAGTTTTATTTTGTTAACTAATAACAAATTAGTAAGTTCCCGAATCCTCATCTCATGAGTCAGTAGATAAAAATCAGTTCTGCAGAATGGTTCTCGTGGGGTGGACACACAAAAACAAGAGTAACAAAAATGTGCGGTTGCTATTTTTTACTTCATATGATATAAAATATACTGAAATTAAATTGTGTTCTGTGTTTGGTTGTGTCACATCTAAAAGCTGTTCTTATTGATTGTTACTTCATTAAAATCTCAGTATACTTTAATGGTTGGGATAAGTTTTTCAGCTTGGCTTTCTGTTGAATCACTTATGATGGATTTCATTGAGGCAAACAATGGTTCATAAGATGTTTTCAATGCTGTTATGTGGGTTTAGGCTACATATTACCCATCATTTTAATTTACATATTGATGTGGATGGTGATACATCTGTTCCACAGATCTCGGGGTAGTCTCTGGGTGAGATCTAGGGTAGCTCCAGATGAGATTCTATGATTCAGTTCAGGGGACTCCCACAAGGTCCAGATCTATAGCAGAGAAGAGCATTATATTTTCATTGCATCTACATGCCATTGATTATAAGATGCATCCTAGTTTCAGACATGTTAAACTATGAAAAAAATGTTACAGAACTCATGAAATACTGGCAAGTTCTCCTGGTATATCTTTGTCATGTTTATACACCCAGGTTTTTCCAAATGAATTTGATATTCTGTCACTTCTTGCCCAAAATGAGTTTTGTAATGTGGCTTCGACTATTTCCTGAATTTTCTCAATGTGTCAGTTACTCTAAGTACATGAAATTTAACGTTTATTAGAGCAGCTTACCTTGTGAAGTAATGCTGGTATATTTTTCTTTTTTCCAGGCTGACACCAACAAAGATCGTATTGACAATGCCAATGCCAGAGCAAAGAAACTCATTGACAGCTAAAGCTATTGCTGTACTTCTTTATCATTTATTCACTTCCCTAGCTCCTCCTTCAAAATCATTACCTTTCCAGAGTTTGAAATTTTGGTTCCACACTCTTCTAATCGGGAGATGATGTGGAAGAAGATCTAGGAGTAACAGCCCCCCTATTCTTTTATTTTCTCTTTTTCCCTTGAGGGTAGACTGCTGCTTAGTTTCCCTTCTAGTATTTTCTTTCTCAGTCCATACTCTTAGGTTGGTTTTCATACATCATATATAGTGTTATTTTTCATTCTCTCCGTTTACTTAGCAAGTTTTTCTGCTTTCAAACTTTGGAAGCATTGCCAAAGACAGCCATGTAAAAGGCTGGGGGCAGTAGGGGCAGGCACAAGGAGGAGAGGCAAGAGATAAGAGGTTGTTACCTCAGTAAAACCTGCAGACCCTAAAGCCAAAAGTTGCGTAACCACAGTGAAGATCTAGTTGGGTTTAATTTCTGTTTAAGTTGCAGTTTTTGCCAGTTTAGGCCAATGCTTGGTTTTGGAGCTATACACAATATTTTTGTTATACATCACAACTTTGCAACCTCTGCTTCAAAAAATAATAGAATGAGTTTTCTTAAAGTGAGCTTAATTTCTGAACTCTTGGTGGTTCATCTGTGTACATAGGTTCTATGATCCCATTTCATATTGCACCATATAGGAACACCTGGTATAAATGAATGGCTTTTTATTTTCATATTATTAATAGTATCATGGTCCCATTACAGGCCTATTAACCTCATAAATTTGTCATTAGTCTTTGAAGAAAAAATATGTAAATATGTATATATAATATGAGAATTTCTCTCTACAGCAGGGCTTAAGATTTTTTGGAAAAGTTTGACAAAGTATATCACGTGAATTCAGATTTACCTCAATGCCAAGAATTATGTTTAGATAGGAAAAAAGAAACTTGTTTTGATCTCAGGTAGAAAATAGATTGCTTTGAGTTTTATGTAGCTTTAAACTTTTTTAAAAACTAGAATTTATTCTGTTTAAAAATGATTTAGAAAATTATGTCTTTGGTTTACTTATTGATGATTGCACTATGATTCTCTTAGCTTTTTGTATTCAACTTCCAGAATCACATTTGCTTAGATCCTGAACAGTGTTATAAGAATCTGATTGGTATTTGTCACCTTTATTTAAAAACTAGCTTCTGCACACTTCAAAGCTATTAATGTCGATTGGTTTGACCAATAACCACTGTTTGATCCTTACAATTAAATTTTGTAACTAACTAGTGGAACTGTTTTTTCAAATAAGTGATGTGCTTCTGTGAGTACTTTTTGGGGGGTGGAAAGCAATAATTTCGTCAGCTCTTATTTGACAAACTGAATAGAGCAAAGATCCATAAATCAAAAGGCACTCCAACAAAGAGCTGACTTTATTAGCACCTTTCCCATTTTTATTGGAAATATAGGACTTTTCCCTGCTATGATTTGTCATGAGGTTCATTTTAATCATTACTAGTCTTTTATTCATTTGAGGTTAAATACACTAGCGACTGAAAGTGTCTATGAGTGAAAACCGCAACCCACTTACTGGAGGAGATAGAGTTAACATGGGAACTTTCAAAGGCTGAAAAGGAAAATATTTATAGTGAGATTTAATTAGGCCCTCAGTAATAGAAATGCCACATGCCAAAAAGGAGTAGTTTGGCAGGTGGTAGTAAATGTGTAAAATAAGAAGGTATAAAACACTGGGGGCTGTTCTATACTTAAATGTCCTTCCTAAAAGCGTTAAAAAAAAATTTTTTTACACTATTATGGCTAAAGGAAATAGTTCTGAAGATACCAGTATGCTGTTCCAACAGTATAATTGGTTAGAAGTGTGAGCTAAGGCACACAGTGTGTCCAGTGTGTCTGGATTTACACTCTAGCTCTGCCACTTGCTGGCTGAATGACTATAAAACCATTTCTGTGCCCCAGTTTCCTTGTGCGTAAAGTGGGATTAATGATTCCTACCTCATAGAGTTGCTGCGAAGACTTAATGTGGTAATGCATGTAAAGCACTTAGAGCAGTGCCCAGCAAATATAAGAGCTTATTAAACGATAGCTGCTATTCTCTCTAGAGTGGAGCTCTTTTTGGGTCAAGGATCTCTTCGTGAATTTGATGAAAGACAACGCAGCCTATCTCTCCAGAGAAATAGACACACAAACACACACACGTGAATCACACATAAATGGGTCTTGAAAGCCCATCCATGGATCCCAGTTTACGTACTTTTTCAAAGCTTCTGCTACTGAGAAAAGAGGAATGAGGACCTAGAACTTAGGCTCATAATACACTAGAAATAGAAGCTGTTGACTTAAAAGTCTTCTCCTGTGACACTGTCTGGAAACTTGTTTCTGTTACTTTTGAAAGGTAGTAACTGAGGTGGTTAGCACAAGCTCTGGAGTCTGACCATCTGTGTTCAAGTTTTGGTTCAATCATTTACTAGTTTTGTGACCTTGAGCATAAAACTGACCTATAATTAAGGAGTTAAACAGTATCCTCCACTGAACTTAATTTTTTTTTAACAATAAGCTCCCTCTTCAGGTTTCCGGTCTTATAATGACAGTGATCTTTATCCCCTATAGTTGTGCCTGTTTTTTTCTTCTTTCACAGTTTTAATTTATCCTTTGTTTACCACATTTCAACTCTAGATCTTTTCATGTCATGTATGGATTAGGAATCTCCCCTTAACTTAAACTTCTACTTCCCAGACATCCTATACTCAATTGCTCTTAGAATTAGTTTCTTTAAATGCTATTCTTTAGGTTACTCTCTTACTAAAATCCTAAGTTATCCCAGTTACATTCCTAAGCATATTTATAGTTCTCAGATTGATATTCAGGTTCCTTATTCTCTACTCATTTGTTTTTCATCCTAATGTAGTGTTTGCTCCAAGCCTTCCATTTCTGTACAACTTGCTAAATTCTATTTTAATGTTTTACAGGTGAAATAAATAGCACCATTTATTGAGTGCTTACTCTGTCATAGGCACTATTCTAAATGCTTTTCTGTATCTTTTCACCAAATCCTCATAACATACATGAGAGGTAGGAGGTGTTCCCCATATTATGGATGAGAGTAAGTTGCTCAAATTCATAAAGCTAGTAAATGATGGACTTTGGATTCAAATCAGGATCTTTCTGACTCCAAGGCCCATGTTCTTACTCAGTATACTACACTGACTTCTAACCAAGCTCTAAAAGAAGGTAGGTGATTTAGAGCTGGTGGCCACTAGAATCTCAGTCTCCAGACCTCAAGTCAACCTACTTTATTAGCTCATATTGAAGTCTAAATACTTGTGTACTATATCTTTGGGCATATTACTTTACTTAATCCCTGCCCTCAAGTAGCTCAGTCTAGCAAGAGGCAGATGAATATAGAATGTGAGAAATGCTGCCGTAACAGATGGAGCAGTTAATTCGGCTTAGACTTCTCAGGAAGGGGCTTAGACATAGAAAAGGAGCGTGTTAGTAAGAGAGGGCATTCCTGACTGAGCAAACAATGTAAAGACAGTTAAAGGAGAGAGACATTGCACTGTGGGTTTAAGGAGCAGAATAACCTGCTAAGACTGGGCAAGTGAATGAGAGTGAAGAGAGGGTATCTGGAAATAAGGCTGGGTCCAAGTTGTGAAAGTTAGCCATCATAAGGGGATTCTCATAAGGGTAGGGATTTTTAAAACTCCCATTAATAATTAAATGTCTTGGGACATTTAAGTTATTTAATTTATAAGTTCTGATTTATTAGATAAGTACTGATAAAATAGAGAAATGTTCAGTAGATCAATAAGATTAAGCATTAAACAAAGTTTATAAAAAACAAATGTAATGTAATGTAAACTGGCACCCCCATCCCTCCCCGGTTGAGAAACAGAGAATAACATGGGAAAAAGAGAACCCCTAGACCAGATTTAAGGTCAGAGAGACTTTCCTCATATAAACACTAGGCTCTTGTGATCTCTTGACTTAATGGTTAAACTAGGTTTGTAAAATGAGAACTAAAAATACATGGTAAATAACAGCCCCTTGGCTAAGATAAAACATCAGAAAACAGCAGAGTTGTAGCTTTCTAAATGTTCATGCCAGTAACAGTCTGAAATAATCTACTTTTATAGCTTCAGTTTGTCTTAATAAGCATGGTTTCCAGTACCACAAAAATGTTTATCAGTCACATGAAGGCATTTCAGTACTCTTGCAACCTGAACAAGAACATAAAACATTTCTTCCTTATCAGTTTACTTTCAAACAAAGGGCCATTTACAGGTTAAAGTTCCCCTGTCTTACTTTAAAGGATTAACCTTTCTTCCAGCCATAGTTATTAAATCTTTATATAGTATATTCTCTCATTCAGAGAATAAATTTGATAAACATAAGTTGTTGTAAAATACCCTAACAGTAGTTTTTTGATAGGTAATTTGATTATTAGAGTTGTAAATACAAAAAGATGACCAGAAATAAGAGACTGTTTCTAACAAAGCTTCAGGAAAATCTTGATTATTAAAACCCTTGTATCTTACAAGTTTTGCATACAGTTTTAGCTCTTCAGAGCCCTCTATCAATAAGGCACCTGCAATAGTAAAAAAAAAATTGCTACTGCAGCCTTGGGAACACCTCTTAGTGTTGTGCTGTTGCTTCTCTCACAAAGTACACTTTTAATCAAGAGTCATACCTTTATGTACATCCTAAATTCCAAGTATAAACATTGCAATTGAACTAATGGACTGGAGTAAAATCATAAATCCTTAGATTAACCATAGCAGCCTCTCATGAATTATTTGAATTTCATAAAAATATGAAGTGTTAACACAGGGTGGAATGGCAACTGATTTTCTGAAAGCTTGCACATTGAGACACATGAAATTTCAAGCTGTTGTGTGGAGCTATTCTGGTACCAGGCAGCATCCCCTCACTGTATACATAGCAACTAGCTACTGGGTTTCTCAAAGCCAAACAAATGATGGTTTTGAAGATCAACATTGTCCTTTGCCCTATCCATGACTCAAAATGGAGGACTCTTCCTGTGTTTGATTCCCTTTAGCTTATTTGAGATGAGCCCTGGAAAGGAAAAAGATCATTGAGTGAAATATAACCTCCTGGAATATCACCTCCTCACTGCAGATATCCTTGACAACAACAGGAGCCTTTCATTCAGCCGGATTGCAACAGGTTCCAAGTCAGTGTCCTGTATGGTTCACATGCTCCTGGAGAACATCATGCAAACTTCTTCTTGGTGGCTGTGAACCTCTCCATGTACTGAAAATCATGAAAGAATACATGTGTTATTTTGCCCTGAGCAAATAACTAACTTATTGGTTATTTAGGATTTTATGATTTTTTTTCCTTTAGGTTTTTATGGCCCTTCATTTCCTACAAAATCTACCTATTCTAGATGCAAATTTAAAGCACATGGTTTTGTGGGGTGTTTTTTTTTTTCTTTATATCTTAATAGGACACCTATCAAAAGAAAAAGATGCTTTACAATAAGCTGTCTAGAGAAAAATATCATCTTGGCATAACACCATTTGGCTGATTCTCAGAACCCACCTCCAAAATGGAGAACAAATCCTTATTGACATAAATGTATTATACATACATCCTGTACCTAGAAACGCTCGTGTGAGTTACTTCACCTTTCTCTTCTCTGGAGCAGTGACTAGAAATTCAGAAGTACACTAATACATACCTTATCATAGCCTTCCAGTTCTCGAAGTTTCTTTATTTCAAAAAGGTTGCCTTCTACAGCAAGCAGACAGATCTGGGAATCACTGAGGATGCTCTGTGGAAGCATACTGAGCTCAAGACAATTCTCCTCCAAACGAAGAACTTTAAGGCGAGGACAGCAAGATATCTTCACTGAGATCTGAGCTATCTATTGAACAATTTTAAAAAGGGATAATGGGAAAAAGTATAAGCACTGTAATGATTATTTTTTACTAAATTAAAAATCTTTACTTGACTATTTGTCCTAGTTCTTTCTTCTACCACCTCCATTTTCTCACTACCCACTCATTCCAGAAGCCTCTTGTGTTATCCAGCTTCTGTTACTACTACACTTTTTTGGGGAAAAAAAACAAATCTTTTTTGAAGGTCACCAGTGGCTTTTTGGAAACATTTTTCTGATAATAAAAGCACTGTTCATTATAGAAAACTTGAGAATCATACGAGTTTAGAGAAAAAAGTTACCTGTAATCCATCACTGTAAACATTTTGGTACATTTACTGCCAATCTTTTATGTGTACATAGATGCCAACCACTTTACTGCCAAAGTCAAGGATTCGTTGCCCTCATTGCCTGTTGCATTTGACTGTGCTATCTATCCCTTCCTTGAAACTCCCACTTCTTGTACCTAAGTGCTGTGTTTTTCTTCCTATCTTTTGAATTATTCCCGATTTTTGGCTTCCCTTCTTGTTCGTATGGACATTTTTCAAGCAGCAGTCCCTAATACTTAATATTCAATCTTTCTAAACTTTCTCCTAGAAAGCTCATTCATTCTTAAAGCTATCACTTCTGTTAAGCTATCTATCTACATTCATTTCTGCTCACCTCTATTCCACTCCTATGTCTCTGATTTTTAGTAAAACACATTGGATGTTTCACCATCATAACCGACTCAGCATGCCCATTCCCAATAGCACCACTCTTCTTTTAGGCTCTTGAGCTCAACACCAAGCAGTTATCTTTGATTCATTCAGCTCTTCTGCCCTTTAAATGCTCCAAGCCACCTAGTTATATTTACTATGCCTGGTATCATCTCAGACCATCACCTGGGACCTTGTTAAAACTGCAAATTCTCAGACCCTACCCCAGACCTACAAAATCAGAAACAATGAGTGTGGAGCCCAGTGATCTCTTACCCAGCTCTCCGGGTTATTCTGATGCACACTAAAACCTGAGAACCACTGATTTAAGGCAGCATAGATGAATGTGGAGCAAGTGCTCAATTTGCTTAAGTTTTTTCCAATATTTTTCCCCAAATATTCAGAATTTTTTTCCAAAAAGCTCAAGTACATACAAGAATATCCACTTTAAGGAAAAGATAAAGCCAATCTCGTCCAAGACTGACTGAATTTCATCATAACGTAAGGTCAGGACAATCTAGAACAGTTTTGTCCAATAAAACTTATTGCAACTAGTGGAATGTTCTATATTTGTGCTGTCCAATATGGTAGCCACTAGCCACATATGGCTGTATTGAGCCGTACTTGAAATATGGCTAGTGCAACCGAGGAACTGAATTTTTAAGTCTAATTTAAATGAATTTTAATGGCTAGTGGCTACTGTAATGGACTCTGCAGATCTAGAAGCATAGGCACTAGAAAATCTAAAGACTACCCAGTCTCACTATGATCAGTGTTTCATCATTTGTGCCTTATGTCTAGACCAAAGATTGTTTCTCCAGTCAGATACATGTTAACCAAAGAGTTTCTGAAGTTATGGAAATAAATTTCAAATACTGCAATTAAAGCTGTCCAACAAACTCCAAAAATCCTATCACTGATGGTTTTTCCGCAAAAGCAGAACACACACTTGACAAAGATGTCAGCAAAAGGACAACTGAATGAACTCTGATGTCCAACTCTGAGAACATGAGTTTAAGCCTCTTTTCCACTCTATCTTCCTGACATAGCTCCTTGCTAGATGATTAGAGGTATATTTGAGGATGATCTGAAGAACTCAAGGTTTGTGAGACAGAGGTTTAACTTTTGAAATTACCTCACCCTGTTACCCATACTACCCTCCAAAAAACACCTACACAACAAACACACCCAGTGTCTCAACTAACTTCATGGCACTTTGGGCTTTGAAATTAGTCCAGCCCATAGAATATACCTTTCTTCTAGCCTCTGATACCCCTCTCCATGATTACAGTTTAGAGAACAATTGTTTATTCAGGAGACTGTAAACCCACATACATGCTGTAGAAATAAACCCTTAAGCTCTAGACCTGGTTCTGGTTGAGGTTGAGTTCGATGACCTGCAGCTCCCGCACTGTGTCAGGTATGCTCCGAATTTGGTTCTTGGAGAGATCCACTACATCCAGGTGCCGTAGGTTACAAAGTTGGGGTGGTAGTGCTCTCAGCTGGTTCCCAGAGAGGCTCAGGGTCTTAAGGGCAGATAGTTGCCCGAAAGTAGATGGCAGCTCTCTCAACTGATTGTTGTTTAGGCTTAGTGTCTCTAGTTTTTTCAGATTGCATAACTCATCAGGAAGGACAGCTGGCAAAGAAAAATTTAAAAACCTGAATCCAATGCAGCTGAAAAACACCTTTGATGGAGTTTATTAAAACTATATGGCAGTCTGTTATGCCTCTTGTTAATATACATAGGCATTTCACATGTTGTGCCATTTTTAAATATTGCATTTTTACCAACATAGTCTTCAGAAGGTGAGGGTGCCATCAAAATTCAGGAAAGCATTATGTGTATAATAGGCTCCTTTTGTGAAGGGGCCACTGCACAATCCCACAGCAATTTTGTGGGATTTGGAAGGCCCTCTCCTTCCCATCCCATCCGCCCTTCCAAATTAGCAGCAAAATTAGCTCTGTTTACATTACACCCCAAAGATGGTCCCTTTCAAGTCCAAATTAACCTCCTACCAATCATTACACCAGGAGAGGAGGCTTACAGATGTAATTACAAGAGATAGAAAGCTTCAAGGACTCTGACATTCTTCTGCATCTTGAGCTCCTGAACAGTTTCATAACAACAAAAATCAGCTTGTAAGAAAAAAACCTTTTTTTTTTAAGATTCTGATACATTTATTTGAAAACCAGTTTAATAACATTATAATCATACTCCACACTCTGTTCCAAGAGAAAAACCACCCTTCTTAACAGCTGATAACTAGCAAAATTCCCAGGCGCAAAAGCCATACTCAGTTTGTTGTTGTTCAAGGACAGGCTCTTCAGCAGAGTGAACTTCCCTATAATCATAGGCGGTAGACTCTCGATCTTGTTGTTGGACAAGTCGATGGTCCTGAGATTGCTTGTCAGCTTCTGCAACTCTGAGGGGAACTGAAGAAAGGGGCTCTCAGCGCGGAGAATCCCTTACCTATTAACTTCACCGCCCGCCGTCCCTCTCCCTTTAAATTCCCTTGGTCGGATCCCTCCCAGTCTCACCTCGGTCAGCCCACGGTCCTTAAGCTGAAAGACACCAGTTTTCTGCGCGGTTTCCACATGAGCGCGGAGGGCACTGTTTCCCATCCTAGCGCCAAGGCTCAGGTCTCTGCGGGAAGGAAGAGAGCTGTCACCACTCGGTCCGGCACCCAGCCACCCCGTCGGCCTCCCGGCTAAGTCTCAAGCTCCAGCTGTCACCTCCTGCCGATCCCTGGATCTTGGGGGCCAGCTCAAGAGTGGCAAGGAAGAAAGGGAAGAACACCAGGCCCCGCCGCTTTTGCAGCTGTTCCAAGGCTAGACGCCGCTAGGAGCCTACAGAGGATCAAGGATCCCCGAACTCGCCTCCTACCCCTCAG
Organism: Eubalaena glacialis; assembly: GCF_028564815.1. Classification (NCBI taxonomy): domain Eukaryota; kingdom Metazoa; phylum Chordata; class Mammalia; order Artiodactyla; family Balaenidae; genus Eubalaena; species Eubalaena glacialis. The sequence continues at coordinate 108,634,860 of NC_083717.1, read as the reverse complement.
CTCACAGCCGGCTCCGCAGAGGAAGACCCGGGACCCGCGCTCGCTTGGGATGCGCTCCCCAGGCTTCCGCCGGGGCGGAAACGGCCTGTGATGTCATCGAGCCGCGCGGTGCGTTCGGCTCACTCTCCGCGCCACCCGGAAAGGTGGCTCCCAGCCATGGCTGCGGCGAACCCCTGGGACCCGGCGTCCGAGCCAAACGCTGCGGGGCTACTGCTGGGCCATTTCGTAGCTTCGGGGTTGGTTACTCAGGTGCGTGGGGGGCGATGGCGTCATTAAGGGTGTGCCCACGGTGGCGACAGAAGATGGCTGTGAGGTGGTGGTGCTGGCTGCGGGAGTGGGTGGGAGGGTGCTGGCTGGGGGCTGTTCTAGAGTCGGGGCCGATGGAGCTCTTTGTAGGCAGCAGAAGTGACTGGTCCGCGGTGGGTTCTGCAAAAGCGGGGCTCTAAGGAGATGGTGTTTCAAGTGTCTGGCAGGCGAGTTATCCCAGGTCAGTTCTTGGGCGGTAACAAAGACTAGTGTTACCCGCCTTTTTTCATCTAGTGATACGGCCTCTAGATTGTAATCGGTGGCGGGGTTGGGAAATAATGGGTAGGTAGTTAAAACATACGTTCCCAAAGAACGCTCGTTTGTGTGAAATATTGAAGCCTTACGGGAGGCGCCGGGTACAGGAGAGCGCCAAGGGAAGCACGCATCTTTAAAGGCCGGGGCGGGGGGGGGACAAAAAAGCATTGGTGAAAAAGACCCGAGAGACCTTGGAACATGATTGGAGGAAGGGATTAATTTTGAGAAGGAGAGAAGAGGGAGATTAGCCCAAGGAGTGGTAGTTTTAGGTTCGGCGGGAAGAGCATGCTCATAGGCCAAAGGGAACAAGCCAACAGAGGGAGAAATTGAAGATGTGAGGGAATAATGGAATAGAAATGGCAGGTGTGACAAGGGAATGGGAAAAGTGGGGTTGAGAGAAGGGAAAGAAATTTTGAGATAATGAGGAAGTTGAGGAATTTCACTAAAAAGGCAACTGAGAAAAATAGAAAAGGTAAAACCATCTACAGAGATTAGCACTATGCACATGATGAAAGATTTGTGAAAATAGACAACTTTTTATACCTAGAAGAGTCATTAGAGAATTCTACTACCTACTTACAGTAATTTTAAGATGCAGAAACTAAGACCTGAGGAGACCAAGAAACGTGTCCAGGGCCACTCAACTAGTGAAGTAGAGTTAGATCCCAGAGCTCTCCCTTTTCTGACACATTATATCATCTCTAAAATGAACTGTGATAGATGATAGATACTGTAACACTATCTTGAAAGAGTTTAAACGTCTGTTGAAGGACTTTTCTAGATTACTTGAAGACCTAGTAGCCAGACCTTATGGATTTTGGGGGAAACGAGGGGTAAGAATGAATGCGTTGGAAAATAGGCAAAACATAACCACAGCACTCCCCAGTTCTCACCTTCCTCACTTCTCTCCTGTGTTTTCTTGCTACCAGATTGCCTAGTGCTCTCACCTGTATTGTCCAGTTCTGTAACAAAGTAATTTTGTAAATTCATACTATAAGACATTTGGGACTGAGAATTGGGCTGGGGGTTGTCTTTGGGAGGATCTTCGTAGTGTCCTTCAAGTAACACTAATTAGACAGATACCTGTTTTGCCAATCCAATCCATTAGCTCCTTAAGACCTTCTTATAGGGACTTCCCTGGTGGTGTAGTGGTTAAGAATCCGCCTGCCAATGCAGGGGACACGGGTTCGATCCCTGGTCTGGGAAGATCCCACATGCCACGGAGCAACTAAGCCCATGCGCCACAACTACTGAGCCCAGGTGCCACAACTACTGAAGCCTGTGCTCCACAACAAGAGAAGCCAGAGCAATGAGAAGCCCGCACACCCCAACGAAGAGTAGCCCCCGCTCGCCGCAACTAGAGGAAGCCCACGCACAGCAACAAAAACCCAACACAACCATAAATAAATAAATAAGTAAATAAATGTTTTTTAAAAAGACCTTCTTATAATCTTACTGCACAGCTAGGCCCAGTGAGGAAACTTTGAAGATTTGTAGCATAATTTTACTTTAAGCAAACTTTACATATAAAAAACCTATTTTTATTGCAAGGATTTATCATTGATTCTTTCAAAATGATGTATTATATGATCCCTTTAAACAGTCCATCCCTTTAGTGCACATCCTCCCATGTGAATTAAAAATTGAGTGATGCTTAAAATTGTGATGTGATAAGATACAACTCTTATAGAAAATATAGTTTTTTCAGCTTTGTTTTTTTTTTTAATATTTATTTATTTAGACTCCCCTTGGTCTTAGTTGCAGCGCACGGGATCTTTAGTTGAGGCATGCAAACTCTTAGTTGTGGCATGCATGCAGGATCTAGTTCCCTGACCAGGGATCAAACCCAGGCCCCCTGCATTGCGAGCACGAAGTCTTACCCACTGGACCACCAGGGAAGTCCCAGTTACTGAGCATTTATAATGTTTAGTTCTTTCTGTCTGGAATACCTTTTCCTTCCCATCCATCATGAGCTTGTTAAGGGCAGAGAGCTTGTTTCATTCATCCTTGAATCTTCTATTGCCTAACTCAATAAATGTTATAAAATTGATTATCATCAGTCAGCAAACGTTTGCTATGAAGGGCCAGAGAATAAGTATTTGAGGTTTTTAGGTCCATAGGGTTGCAACTAGGCTGCTGTAGTATGAAAACAACATGAGATAATAAGTAAATGAATGAGCGAAGTTGAGTTTCAATAAAACTTTATTTCTGGACCCTGAAATTTGAATTTCATATAATTTTCATGTGTCACAGAATGTTTTTCTTTTGATTTTTTTTCTCCAACAATTAAGAAATATAAAAACCATTCTTAGCCCTTAAGCTATACAAAAACAGGCAATGGGTGCATTTAGTTCATAGGCTGTAGCTTCCCAATCCCTGGCCTATATGATATCTGAAGTTCTTTCCTGTGCTAACATTCTAGAAAAGAAAAAGAGGGTAGAAAAAATTATGGATGAAGCCAAGGGATGAACAAGATAATATTCTTATTCTGAGATAACCTGCAATTTAAGAAAGCAGTATAATATAGAATGAAAGGATAAAAAGGAGGTGGGGGGTAGGCTTTTTCAAGGAATAATTATGCCTGGACAAAACATTCCTTTATCTAAGAGAGGGAGAATGCGGAAAGAGACAGTATGAATGACTTGTAACCAATAGAGGTCATTTAATGAATCAGGTGAATGATTCCATAGCCCAGGAAGTGTTTAATTTTAGCCCCAGGAAGGTCTGAGAGACTAGGTCATTTGTGTAGAAGTGATTCTCCAACAATTTCAACTTTAGAATTCTTTGGTAAGCTATCAGCAATGCCAGTCTATTGTGCATGATGCCTTAAGAAATAGTACAAAGTGATTTTCTTCTTTGTTTTTCTTATTTTTAAAATATTAATATTTGGGCAAAAGATTTGTGATGGTGGAGGTTTTAAAAAACAGGAAATATACATTGCACTGTCCTACTCTGTATTTCATTTTTCAGGGGCAGCATTGGACATAATATATCCTCATATTTTAGACACGTGGGCATGCTATTCCAACACACACAAAAACTCTGACATATTGCTGCTTTCTCTGTTCACTTACCAATAGGAGATGTTAAATATATCTAAGAAATCAACTTCTTGCTTTGTGAACTTCTCCAGACTACAGCAGATCACAGATATTCAAGCTGAAATCTACCAGGTAAATTATGTTGGAGTTTTTACTTTCTACCTCTAGTATGGAAAAAAATCTTAACTGGCTCCAACAGTAATCCTCTTGCACGCAGAACAGTGTCTAGCACAAAGTCGTATAGGCTTTTCTTTGCAGTAGTTAATAGTAGTAGTAATGGTCATAGTAGTAGTTAGGAGTAGTAGCAGTAGCAGCAACAGGGCTTGAACACCAAAATGAAAAGATTCAGTAAATCCCTGGGCTCTCATAACAAATCATCCTCTTGGTCCCCTTAAATATTCCTGAGTTAAAGACTGTCCATTTTTATCAAAGCCTTTACTTCAGGCAACTTTCTGCATGAGCTAAGTGTTTTTTTGTTTCTAATGTAGAAAAACCTGGAAATTGAACTCCTAAGACTAGAAAAAGATGCAGCAGATGTTGTCCATCCTTCCTTTTTGGGTAAGTGGTTTAGTTAAATGAGTAATCATTGGAATTTCAACTTTTTCTTGGATTACTTTAAATAAGCACTAGGCTATAAAATTATTATAATTTTTCCAGGTATTGCCCCAAAGCTAACAAAGTCAGTAGAGCTTAAAAGACAAAGGCTGAAGAACTTTCCAGATGAAAGGATCCTAAAGGGACATGACAGCTAAAGCACAGTGTAGTCATGGATTGAATATTTGATTAGAAAAAAATTTTTTTGATATAAATGACATTATTGAGATATTTGGTGATGTTTAAATATAGGCTGTATTATTAATATTAATAAATATTATTTATTATTAATTAATATATATATAAAATATATTAAATATATAGTAATATTGTACTAATGTTAAATTATCTGAATTTGATACTTGTAGTATAGTTATATAAGAGAATGTTCCTATTTTGGGAAATACATGCTGAAGTTTTAGGAGTAAAAGGTCATGACGTCTGCAACTTACTCTCAAATTGGTTAGCAAAAATATGTGTATGGGCGTGTAGAGAAGAAGGGGAAAAAAAGAAAACGTAGCCAAATGTTAGTTGGTGAGTCTAGGTGAAATGTATATGGGAGTTCAATCAATGAGCTATTCTTGAAACTTTTAAGTTTGAAATTTTTTCTAAATAAAAATTTAAAAGAAGAGGCAATTGACAGCCATTAACTGAATTCTGGAGAAAATATTGAAATAAAAGTAGCTTATAAGACAAATGTTTGTTTTTTAATGCTCGTATAGAATATTAGAGACAGACACTTTATGTGAAGAATATGGCTCTGGCTATAAAAACCGAACTAGGAGAATTGGGAAACACAAAGAATTTAGCACTAGATTGGGTTGTCAGTAGGAAAAGTAAGAGAAAATAGTTGAAAATGAAACTGGTATTGGTATTAAAGACAGCAAAGGGGAGATATTTAGGAGAGAAATGGTGGGATTAATTTTTGACCATTGATAGTATTAGTGACTTCAAAACTTGTCCTGTTGCTAACTGTAATTACTGTTTCTGGTTTGTGTAGCTCAGAAGTGTCATACTCTGCAAAGCATGAATAATCATTTGGAAGCAGTGCTAAAAGAAAAGCGGTCCCTCAGGCAAAGACTGTTGAAACCCATGTGCCAAGAAAACTTGCCTATTGAAGCTGTTTATCACAGGTTAGACTAAAAAGTAGACGTTAACAGTCACACATGTTCCCTGAGGGTAGTTTTTGTTTAGACTAGTAGTTATTTCATAGCATAATTCATTAAATAGTATATGAGTGATCGTCTCTATTAACATTATTATTAATGCTGATACATTAAACCAGAAAGAAAATCCTTTACTTTTAAAGAATTATAGCAATGGTGAAGAGAAAGACATTCCTTTTGCCCGTTGTGTCTTAGGAATTATAAATAATGACTTTAATGAAAGAAATTAGATCCATAACATATAGTAAGGTGGATAAAAATCATTTTTATTATGTATAGACAGCTTTCTGTGATGTAAATTTATTGTTGCATTAATGTTGCCTCTATATAAAAATTCTGTTGGGGGAGTTTAAGCAGGGACAGATGAAAACAATGTCAACTAAAAGGAGAAAAATAACAGTTCTGATCTCACCTCTGCTGTTTATATGCCTCAAAGCCTTGGGCAAATGATTTAAGTTTTTGCCTTAGTTTCCCAATCCATAGAATGGGGATGCTTTCTATTGCTCTCTTTCTCATAGGAGTATGGCAAGTATCAAATTGAAGGTGTAGGTTATTATTAATAATAAATAACATTAAAAAGCAGTCATCTGGGGATCTGATTGCTAACTTTCTCCACCAGTGCCTCACTGACCCTGAGCAAATCAATATTTCCTCTAAGTGTCAGATCTTTTATCTTGTAGTAAAATAATAAATATACAAATCCCATTCTTGTGGATATATTCAGTATCTATTCAGTGTAGTTAAATATCATTAATGTGTATATTATACATTATATATATCAGAAAAACTGAGTAATAATTTTAAGGCATTTTGCAAATACAAAGATTCAAAGTAGTTTCATGTGTAGGCTATTTCAGTGAAGTACATTTATCCTTATTGTCTTCACCCTTCACCAAGAATGAGTAGATTGAAATGGAATGAGGTTTTACCTAGAGAAATTTTTTTAAAGTTCTTTACTCTTTTTTTAAAATTTATTTATTTTTTAAAATTTGTTAAAATTTTATTTTTGGCTGCCTTGGGTCTTCATTGCTGCGCACGGGCTTTCTCAAGTTGCAGCAAGCAGGGGCTACTCTTCGTTGTGGTGCGTGGGCTTCTCATTGCGGTGGCTTCTCTTGTTGCAGAGCACGGGCTCTAGGCGCGCAGGCTTCAGTAGTTGTGCCACGCAGGCTCAGTAGTTTGTGGCCCACGGGCTTAGTTGCTCTGTGGCATGTGGGATCTTCCTGGACCAGGGATCGAACCCGTGTCCCCTGCACTGGCAGGTGGATTCTTAACCACTGCACCAAAGTCCCAATTTTTTACTTATATGAGAAAATTATTATCATTGATGTTTGTCTAACATTAGATTGGGTTACAGATATGATTAGTGTTGTCTCTTTCTGTTTTTGTGTTTGGATGAAAAGTTAATTCCTGTTTAAAGTGAAAGAGAAGGACCTTTTTTATCACTGATATTTCCATGAATGCAGAAAGGTTATTAACGGCTCATTGGGTGGATTGTAATTCTCTTAATTTCATATTAAAAGTCCTAATTAAAGGGAAAAAAGAGAACACAAAATACCTGAATTAAAAAAAAAAAAAGAGTTGAATTTTTTCTCCCTCCTTCAGATACATGGTGCATTTGCTGGAGTTGGCAGTAACTTTCATTGAGAGATTAGAAGATCATCTTGAAATAATTAGAAATATCCCTCATTTAGATGAAAATCTAAAGAAAATGGTGAGTATTACCAATAGCATTTAAGTACCTCATCAACTCCTTTCACATTGCTTTTAGCTGTCTTTAGTTCTTTTATACTAGAATCTCAGATGTGTGATCTCCTTGTTTAACTTTTTTTGTTGGCTAATATTATGAGCAAATTACTTTTTTTTAATCAAGATGCCTTTTTGTTATTTCGAAGCCATTTTACATTGTTTTATTCCAATATTTAATAAATATGTGTTATCTTCATTGTACAAGGGACTATGCTATAGGTATCATGAGAGATAAACAGATATGACCAACCCCTGCCCTCAAATTCTCAAGGTTTGGTGAGAGAAAGTATAAGATACTCTCTACTTTATAGTATTGTATTTGCACAATGAGTGCAGCAGAGAATTATAAAGAAGATGCTATCTTTTAAGCACAGAGAAGGGGGTGATTACTTTCACTTTAGGGAGATTGGGAATAGGATAGGACGTAGGAATACTTGAATAAAGTTTTAAATAGGAGTTAGTAGCAAGCTCTATCTTGAAGAATCAGTGAAAACTGGATGTGCATCAGAAAGAGTAGTTCAGCCGAAAGCAGCGATGTGAGGAAAGCCATGAAAATTAGAGAGCACAGGTAGTGCTCAGTTGTCAACTTTTGGTGTCATAATTATTTATGATATAGTAATGTTGTATTAATGACACATGATTTCTCTCCTGTTTTCCCCTTCTTTCAAATGTTATAGAGCACAGCTTTAGCAGAGATGGATATTTTGGTGGCTGAGACAGCAGAACTGGCAGAGAATATACTCAAGTGGCGAGAACAACAGAAGGAAATTTCCTCTTGTATCCCCAGAATATTAGCTGAAGAAAATTTTCTTCATAAGTATGATGTTACAGTGCCTCCTTAACCTTTTACTTCTGAAGTTAATGTTCAAACTATTAATGCAAAGTAATTATCAGCTTTTTATTTTTGTTTAATTATATGTAGTCATGTGAAGTCCATTTCTAGTCAATTATAACATGGGTATTTATAGACTTTGCCACTAGCAATACTGAAAGAGCCCTCTTTATATTGAAATACCAAGATTCCAAGTTCATTAAGACAAAACTGAATTTTCCTTTGTTTTTCATGTATTTTCATTCCACTTTTCAATAAAACTCAAATATAACTATGATAATTAACGTGAGTACATTAACTATATCTTAGGCAGCAGACTTTATTATGTTGTTTTTTTAAAAAATGCTTGTTTCTGTGTTAGAAGAGTCTTGAATCTGAAAGTATGTTGCTTATCCCTGTGAGATTGTCACTAAGTATGCAAAAAAGAGCAAAATAGCAGACCTGACCGCTATCCTTTGAAAGGCCTGCTTGTAAGGTTGGTCCTTGGCTGGCATCTGGGAACTTAGATTTCTAGGGTTCCCCCCACTCTCACTGATAAGAGTTGCTCGCTGTGACTAAGGCGTTTGTAGAGTGTGGTTTATGCTGAACACCAGCTTTCTTCCTGGGGGTCTAGAATTTTGGTATGTGCTAGGCAGAAGGTACCTATGTGACTAGCCCGCAATAATAACCCTGGCACTGCATCTTTAATGAGCTTTTGTGGTAGACAACATTTCACACATGTCACAACTCAGTTGCTGGGGGAATTAAGCACATCCTGTGGGACTCCACTGGCAGGGACTCTGGAAGATTGTGCCTGGTTTCCCCCGGACTTTGCCCCATACACCTTTCCCTTTGCTCTTTTGCTTTGTATGCTTTTGCTGTAGTAAATCATAGCCATGAGTACAGTTATATGCTGAGTCCTATGACTCCTCCAAGCATATCATCAAACCCAGGAGGTGGGGAGGGGGGTCTTGGGGACCCGACACACTAAGCAATTCCAGAGGGTGTTCACTGGCAGCCTTAGAAATAGGCAAAGAAGAAAAGTAGAGCAAAGCAAAGAAAAAGGGACATTATTGTAAAACTTATAGAAGTTTTACCTTACAAATTGCCCAGATATTTTACCTGAGATTATTATGCATATAAAAGGGAGTGGTATACTAACACTAAGTCTCAGGATGCTTTCATTTATATCAGTAGTACAGCTACCCTTGGCTTATTTTCAGACTTGGGGTTCTCTTTTGCTTTTTTTTTTTAATTTTTTTAATTTTATTTTATTTATTTATTTTTTTATTTTTGGCTGCGTCAGGTCTTAGTTGTGGCATGCGGGATCTTCGTTGCGGCGCCCAGGCTCTTTGTTGCGATCCGCGGGCTTCTCTCTAGTTGTGGTGTGCGGGTTTTCTCTCTAGTTGTGGCGGGCTCCAGAGCACATGGGCTCTGGAGTTTGCGGCACACGGGCTCTCTAGTTGAGGCACGAGGGCTCAGTAGTTGTGGCGTGCATGGCCCTACGCCATGTGGGATCCTAGTTCCCCAGCCAAGGATCAAACCTGCGTCCCCTGCACTGGAAGGTGGATTCTTCACCACTGGACCACCAGGGAAGTCCCCTCTTCTACTTTAAGTGGATGCTTCAATATTTTTATACTGTCCTATTCTCTGTATCACTGGAGTTCACTCACCCTTGTATTCATCACACTCTTAAAGGCAAGAAGACCTCAACATAGTGTGAGTTAAGTAGTTGTTCATAAGGAAACAGGATCATTACCCAACACTACCCTGCTAAAAAAACATGTCTTGAAGCCTATTTTGCTGACCTTTGCAAATGGGATATAGAAGAGTGGTCATAATTTCTTGAACATTGCCTAGACTCTTTAAGCAAAACTTTTAGTTGTATTTCATTAGAAATCTGTTCAAGCCCAGCCTTGGTTTCAAACATCTTACTAAGCTTCTTCATGTATTGTCATACATATATATATGAGTATATGTATGTATATATATACATATATATGTGTATATATATATATATTACATCACATATGTCACAATTATTGATATACCTGGTTGTTTTGGGTTTTATTTTTGCTTTTTTGACTTTTATGTCTTTTTCAAAATAAAAAAATAAACCTGTGATTTTTAACTAAAATTTTGTGGCTCTTGTCTGAATCCTATATGATTAAAAGGACAGATTCTTTTTTTTTTTTTAATTTATTTATTTATTTTTGGCTGTGTTGGGTCTTCGTTTCTGTGCGAGGGCTTTCTCTAGTTGCGGCGAGCGGGGGCCACTCTTCATTGCGGTGCGCGGGCCTCTCACTATCGGGGCCTCTCACTATCGCGGCCTCTCTCGTTGCGGAGCACAGGCTCCAGACGCGCAGGCTCAGTAGTCGTGGCTCACGGGCCCAGTTGCTCCGCGGCATGTGGGATCTTCCCAAACCAGGGCTCGAACCCCCCTGCATTGGCAGGCAGACTCGCAACCACTGCGCCACCAGGGAAACCCCCAGATTGTTTATTTAACATACACAGTTAAAGTGTAAGCATACAGGTTATCTGATTCACAAAAGCTTGAGGTAAGTTGAGACTGAGGTTTACTACAAAGAGAAAAGCTAATATAGTCTGTGCTAGAGTCAATAATTGTGCATCAGCTTTTTTTTTCCCTCAGCTTCTAGATATGTGGATAATAACAAAAATAACTCTGAATGTCTTTCTATTTAACACCAGAAGTTGTGTGAGATTTGTGAATTCACTTCCAACATAGTAATGATGCCACTTTATGAAGACTATTCTGAAGGAATTGAGATGCTACTTGGTTTTTCCAGCATTTTTCTTATTTTACTCCTTGCTCTGATCTGTGACTCTGCCAGCCTGACCCCTGTTATCCTCTCAAACCTCCATAAAGTTAGGAAAATAGTCTGAGGAATAGGAAAACCCAAAGGGTTTCTTGACATGCAAAATATAGAGTTGCGATATTAATAAAACTAATCAATGTATTGTGGAATTTCCTGAGATGTAAAATGAATTTATGTAAGAGATTTATTCTACAATTTGGGGAATCTACTCATGTAATTGAGTTTACTTTAAATTAGTATAGTTCAAGATAAGCAGATCACGTTCTAGAGTTCTTTTAATTTTGCCTTTTCTTTTTCCTTTTTCACCATTTCCAAGTTATATTTTCTCTTCTCCTTTTGGAAATACCTCATAAATGTTTGTAGGAAAAATTTACATTAGGATGTGGTAGGAGCAGGAGTCCCATTAGCAGTTTATGAACTTTTCCTGGGAGACTATAGACCTCTGATGTTGCTCTACCAGAATTTAGGGTAAAAAAATAGGAGTCAAATATCTTACTTGAGACTTTGAATCACTTTATTTTCTTAATGCGGAAGGCTAGTAAAAGTGAAAAGTCATTCATTTCCTGAAGGTTGTGGTGAGATGACATTTTCAAGGAGACCCTACACAAACTCTGAATATGCTTCCTTATCAAAAATCAATTTACCTCTAGAGGGCAACATATACTTTTTTTTTTTTTTTTTTTTTTTGGCTGCGTCAGGTCTTAGTTGTGGCACGTGGGATCTTTGCTGAGGCATACGGGATCTTTCGTCGCGGCGCGCAGGCCTCTCTCTGGTTGTAGGATGTGGGTTTTTTTCTCTTCTCTAGTTGTGGCGCGTGGACTCTGTAGTTTGCGGCACACTGGCTATCTATTTGAGGCGTGCAGGCTCAGTAGTTGTGGCACGCAGGTTCAGTTGCCCTGCGGCATGTGGGATTTTAGTTCCCCGACAAGGGATCAAACCCGTGTCCCCTCCCTTGGAAGGCGGATTCTTTACCACTGGACCACCAGGGAAGTCCCATATACTTATTTTTGATCAGTAGATGCTAATAAAATTTTCTGTAACTTAATTTTCTTTTCTGAGTCTTAGCTTTTGTGGGACATCAAAATTTATCTTGGTCAATGAAGATTTACTTGAAAAACTTTGCTGGATGGAAGGCTTTCTGTAGAATACCTGATGGTAGGTGGGAATCATGGAACAGGATATCAGTAATCTGAACTGCCTTTTCTCCCCAAGCTCATCTTAATCTTATATTCCTCTCTCCATCTCCACCCCCAAGTTCAGGAGATTTAGAGACAGGGCTTGTCTTTAGCTACTACAACATGGAGAGTAATAGCAAAGGCTTTAGAATTATACCTGTTTTTGAATCCAAGTTCCACCATTTACTAGCCCTATGTTCTTTCTAACTTATTTAATATCAGTCTCACTTTCCTCATCTCTAAATGAGATGATAACAGTACCTACATCATGGATTCTTGGGAAAATTAAATGAGATAATGCATAAAAAGCAATCAGTTCCTAGTACCCAATAATTGAAAGTCATTGCTGTTATTAGTTATAACCAAAACAAAGATGGCTTTGGTAACTCCCTTTCTAAGCTATTCCTTTTATTCCTTCAGGCAATAAGTTCCAAAAATATGAGTTGGATATGGTGGAACTTAGTTAAAGAGACCTTTCTGGATTCCCTGAAATTTTACCATGTAAATCATGGTGAGGTCACTCTAAGAAGTCAAGAGGGAGAGAGCTAGCTTGGTTAAATCACAGAACAGTGTAACTTCACTTACAACAGAGGAAATTCAGATTAAAACTTCTGAGTTAACATTTCTCACCTATCTGATTGGCATAAATTCAAAAGTTTGTCGAGATACTCTGTTGATGAGGCTGTGGAAATACAGGCATGCTTAGCATTGCTGATGGGAAGGCAAAGATCAGTCATATGGCCCCTACAGAGGAGAACTGGGGAATATTTAGCTTAATTGCATAAGCATTTCCTTTTGGACTCAGCAATTCTATTTATAGGAACTATTGCAAAGATATACTGGCAAAAATAAGAAAAGATGTATGCACATGGCTATTCATACCAGGAATATTTCTGATAGCAAAAGACTGGAAACAACCAAATTTGCCGTTAATAAGGGACTGATAATATAAACTATGGACATCCACATTGTAGAGCACTATGCAGTTGTAAAAGGGAATGAGGTATATCTCTATTTACTGAAAAGGAGTGATCTACAGGATCCACTGTAAAGTGTAAAACAAAGTCAGAATCAGGAATTCCCTGGCTGTCAGTGGTTAAGACTCGGCGCTTTCACTGCTGTGGCCTGGGTTCAATCCCTGGTTGGGGAACTAAGATTCCGCAAGCTGCGCAGTGCGACCAAAAAGACAAACAAAAAAAACAAAGTCAGAATTGTATGTATGATATGTTACTGATTATGTAAGAAAGGGGGGAGATAAAAAAAAAATATATATATATATATAAATATAAATATATATATATATATAAACTAAAAAGCATGGTTACCTATGCAGGAGAGAGGCAACAGGGTAGAGGGAACAGGGTAAGAAGCTAAACTTCTGAATAGATCTCGTTTTGTAAATTTGACTTTGGAACCACGTAAATATATAATTATAAAACAAAATTAAAGGATTCCTAACATTGATAGAAAAATGAAACATTTGACTATATATCAAGTTGGTGGCCTAATCAAACTGAGAGGAATTATTTCAAATGACTTTAAAATTCAGTAAATTTGACTGAATATTCCTAGTGAGATATTCCCTATGAACAAAAAATCTCCAAAAAAATAAACTGTTTTCAGTACTCTTCTTATTGACGGTATTATTATTATTATCATTATTATTCAGAGACTGTGAGTATACCGTGGGATAAAGCAAATGACTAATTATGTTGATGTAGTTAGGGTAGCAGTATATGTTATGGAAGACAGTATTTATACTCTTTTTTTGAAACTTTTTGATTTTATTGAAGTATAGTTGATTTACAGTGTTGTACTAATTTCTGCTGTACAACAAAATGACTCAGATATACACATATATATTTTATATATACATAATGGGAAAGAATATTTTATATTCTTTTCTATTATGGTTTATCCCAGGAGATTGGATATAGTTTCCTGTGCTATAGAGTAGGACCTTGTTGTTTGTCCATTCTAAATGTAATAGTTTGCATCTACTAACCCCAAACTCCCAGTCCCTCCCTCTCCCTCCCCTCCTCCCCCTTGGCAACCACAAGTCTGTTCTCTATTGGGAGACAGTATTTATAGATGTAAGATTTCAATGAGACTAAAAACTCTGTGGTCCTGAATTTGAATTAAAAGTATGTATACAGCAACTATACTTCAATTTATAAATAAATAAATAAATAAAACTATCCAAATGGAAAAAAGGCCTTAAATCAATGACAAACACAATAGCAACAAGCACCAAGATGATAGTCTCTGAAAAGCAATTCATATTAAAAGGAACCACATTATGCTGTACAGTACATCCCCATGATTTATTTTATTTATTTATTTTTAAAAAATATTTATTTATTTATATTATTTTATTTATTTTTGGCTGCGTTGGGTCTTAGTTGCGGCACGCGGGATCTTTGTCGAGGCGTGCGGGATCTTTCGTTGCGACGCGCGGGCTTCTCTCTAGTTGTGGCGTGCGGGTTTTCTCTTCTCTAGTTGTGGCACGCAGGCTCCAGAGTGTGGGTTTTCTCTTCTCTAGTTGTGGCACGCAGGCTCCAGAGCACATGGGCTCTGTAGTTTGTGGCACACAGTCTCTCTAGTTGAGGCGCACGAGCTCAGTAGTTGTGGCGTGCGGGCTTAGTTGCCCTGCAGCACGTGGGATCTTAGTTCCCTGACCAGGGATTGAACCTGCGTCCCCTGCATTGTAAGGCAGATTCTTTACCACTGGACCACCAGGGAAGTCCCGACTTGATTATTTTATAACTGGAAGTTTGCACCTTTTGACCACCTTCACCCATTTCTCCCACCCCCCACCGCTCACCTCTGGCAACCACCAATCTGTTCTCTGTATCTATGAGCTTGATTTTTTTTCTTTCTTTTTTTTAAGTTTAAATTTTTATTTATTTATTTTCTTAATTTTGAGCTTGGTTTTTTTGTTTGTTTTTGTTTTTGTTTTATATTTCACACAAGTGAGATCATAGAGTATTTGTCTTTCTCTGTTTTATTTCACTTAGCGTAATGCCCTTGAGGTCCATCCATGTTGTTGCAAATGGCAAGATTTCATTCTTTTTTTTACTACTGAGTAATATTCCACTGTGTGTTTGTGTGTGTGTGTGTGTGTGTGTGTGTTTGTGTGTGTAACATATCTTGTTTATCCATTCATCCATCAATGGACACTTAGGTTGTTTCCATATCTTGGCTATTGTAAATAATGCTGCAATGAACATGGCGGTGCATATATCTTTTCGAGTTAGTGGTTTTGTTTTATTTGGATAAATACCCAGAAGTGGAATTGCTGGATCCTATGGTAGTTCTATTTTTAATTTTTGAGGAACCTCCATACTGTTTTCTATAGTGGTTGCACCAATTTACAATGCTACCAACAGTGCACAACGGTTTCCTTTTCTTCACATTCTTGCAAACACTTGTAGCTTGCTTTTTTTATAATAGCTATTCTAACAGGTGTGAGGTGATAATCTCATTGTGGCTTTGATTTGTATTTCCCTGATGATGGTGATGTTGAGCATCTTTTCATGTACCTGTCAGCCACTTGTATGTCTTAAGGAAAATGTCTATTCATTTTTAATTTAAAAAGTCCACTTTTTAATTGAATTTGTTTTTTTGTTTTTTGGGGGTTTTTTTTTTGGTCTATTGAGTTGTATTTTTTTATATATTTTGGATATTAACCCCTTATCAGATACATGATTTGCAAATATTTTCTCCCATTCTGTAGGTTGCTTTTTCACTTCTTTGATGGTTTCCTTAGCTGTGCAAAAGCTTTTTTAGTTTGATGTAGTCCCACTTGTTTATTTTTCCTTTTGTTGTTTTTGATTTCAGCATCAGATTTAAAAAATCATCACCAAGACTTAGGTCAAGGACTTCCCTGGTGATGCAGTGGTTAAGAATCTGCCTGCCAAGACAGGGGACAAGGGTTCGAGCCCTGGTCTGGGAAGATCCCACATGCTGCGGAGCAACAAAACCCGTGCACTACAACTACGGAGCCTGCACTCTAGAGCCTGCGAGCCACAACTACTGAGTCCACATGCCACAACTACTGAAGCCCGTGCACCTAGATCCTGTGCTCTGCAACAAGAGAAGCCACCTCAATGAGAAGCCTGCACACAGCAATGAAGAGTAACCTCCGCTCGCCGCAACTAGAGAAAGACCGCATGCAGCAACGAAGACCCAACAAGGCCAAAAATAAATAAATAAAAAATAAATAAATTTATTTAAAAAAAAAGACTCAGGTCAAGGAGCTTAACGCCTATGTTATTAAGGGTTTTATGATTTCAGTTCTTATGTTCATGTCTTTTTGAGTTAACTTTTTTGTATGGTATAAGATAATGGTCCAGTTTCATTCTTTTGCATGTGGCCACCCAGTTTTCCCAACACCATTTATTGAAGAGACTGTCCTTTTACCATTGTATATTCTTGGCTCTGTTGTCATATATTCTCTATTCCATTCTGTTGATCTATGTGTCTGTTTTTATGCCAATACCATACTGTTTTGATTACTATAGTCTTGTAATATAGCTTGAAATCAGGGAGTATGATGTCTCCAACTTTGTTGTTCTCAAGATTTCTTTGACGATTCAGGGTCTTTTGTGATTCCATACAAATTTTAGAAAATTTTTTTCTACTTTTGTGAAAATGCCTTTGGAATTTTGATAGGGAGTGCATTGAATCTGTGGATTGCTTTGGGTAGTACGGTTATTTTAACAACATTAAGTCTTCCAATCCATGAGTATGGAAAATTTTTCCATTTATTTGTCTTCTTCAATTTCTTTTATTAATGTAGTATTCAGTGTACAGGTCTTTCACATCCGTGGTTAAATTTATTCCTAGGTATTTTATTCTTTTTGATGCAATTGTAAATGGGATTTTAAAAAAATTGTCTTTCTAATAGTTTGTTATTTGTGTATAGAAATGCAAGATTTTGTATCCTGCAACTTTAGTGAATTCTTTTATGAGTTCTAAGAGTTTTTTTTGGTGGAGTCTTTAGGGTTTTCTATATATAATACCATGTCATCTGCAATTAGTGACAGTTTTACTTCTTCCTTTCCAATTTGGATGCCTTTTATTTCTTTTTCTTGCCTAATTGCTCTGGCTAGGACTTCCAATACTATGTTGAATAAAAGTGGTGAGAGTGGGCATCCTTGTCTTGTTCCTGATCTTAGAGGAAAAGCTTTCAGCTTTTCACCTTTGAGTATGATTATGATGTTAGCTGTGGGCTTGTCATAAATGGCCTTTATTATGTTGAGGCACATTCATTCTATACCTAATTTGTTGAGAGTTTTCATCATGAAAGGTTGTTGAATTTTGTCACATGATTTCCTGCATCTATTGAGATAATCATATGATTTTCATCCTTCCTTTTGTTAATGTGGTGTGTCACACTGCTTTATTTGAAGATGTTGAAACATCCTTGCGTTACTGGAATAACTCTCATGTGATCATGGTGTATGATCCTCTTAATGTATTGTGGAAAGAGGCTTGCTACTATTTTGTTGAAAATTTTTGCATCTATGTTAATCAGGAATTTGGTCTGTAATATTCTTTTCTAGTGGTGTCCTCAGGGTAATGCTGACCTTGTAAAATGAGTTTGGGAGTGTTCCCTCTTATTTTTTGGAAGAATTTGAGAAGAATTGGTATTAATACTTTTTTGAATGTTTGATAGAATTCACCAGGGAAGCTGTCTGGGCCTGGACTTTTGTTTGTTGGGAGATTTTTGATTATTGATTTAGTCTCCTTACTGGTAATCAGTCTGTTCAGATTTTCTATTTCTTCATAATTCAGTTTTGATAGGTTGTGTGTTTCTAGAAATTTTTCCATTTCTTCTAGGTTGTCAAATTTGTTGGCATATAATTGTTCATAGCAATCTCTCATGATCCTTTGTATTTCTGTAGTATCAGTAATGTCTCCTCTTTCATTTCTGATTTTATTTATTTGAGTCCTCTCTCTTGTTTTCTTGGTAAGTCTAGCTAATAGTTTGTTGACTCAAAAAATCTTGATAAAGAACCAGCTCTCAGTTTCACTGATTTTTTTTTCTGTTGTCTTTTTAGTTTCCATTTTACTTATTTCTGCTCTGATCTTTGTTATTTCCTTCCTTCTACTAATTTTGGAAATTTTTTTTCTAGTCCTTCAGGTGTAAATGTAGGACATTTATTTGAGATATTTCTTGTTTCTTAAGGTAGGCATTTATGAACTTCCCTCTTACAACTGTTTTTGCTGCATCTCATAAATTTTGTTATGTTTATTATTTTTGTTTGTCTCACATATTTTAAAATTTTTCCTTTGATTTCTTCTTTGACCCATTGGTTATTCAGTAGCATGTTGTTTAATCACCACATATTTGTGAATTTTCCAGTTTTCTTCTCATAATTGGTTTCTAGTTTCATACCATTATGGTCAGAAAAGATGCTTGATACGATTTCAATCCTCTTAAATTTATTAAGACTTATTTTGTGGCCTAACATAAACAAATATAATGTTATATGTCAATTATACCTCAATTTAAATATTTTTAATTAAAAAATATAAAATAGAGACCTAAAAGGAACCAGAAATCCTTGAAGAAAAGGCTGATAGCACACTTGGAACATGTTCAAGAGGCACCTGGAACTTCTTACCACGTCAGAAATAAAGGAAGCTAGCAAAGATTACTGGAGCTGAGTCAAAAGTCAGTGAGGCTCCCACTGGCCAAAGTTGGGATGATTTTGGCTATCAAGAATAGAAACTGCAGGGACTTCCCTGGTGGTCCAGTGGTTAAGACTCCACGCTCCCATGCAGGGGGTCCAGGTTCGATCCCTGGTTAGGGAACTAGATCCCGCATGCCGCAACTAAGACCCGGCACAGCCAAATCAAAAAAAAAAAAAAAAAGAATAGTAACTGCAGTAGGCTGAAGCAAACAAAATATGCTTAAATTCATGAGTTTATAATAATATTTAAAAAAACAACAGCTCATTATCCACCTTTGGAAAGTGCTAGGGAACCAACTTATTTTGAAAACTAGTAATTGAAACAAGCATTTGTCCTGCCTTTACTATGCTACCTGTCCCTCAGTTGATGAAGAAAAGTTGCTCTTTATAAGTATGTCAACACATAAATGAAAAAGGATAAAATTGGAGTTTATCACTTTGCAACCTTGTGATATTGTGATTTATAGTAAGAAATATATATTTGGTCTTTGTCTCATTTTTGGCACAGAGCTCCTAAAACCCTTGGGATTTCCTAAATGGTGAGTCTGGTAAATGTGTCTCTTGTTATGTTAATGAGGTGACTTTTTGACCCCACTGAGGGTTGGGGCCTGGTTGCCAGGGGAAGCTACCATATAATTAGAGGATTGGAACTTTTAGTTCCAATCCTGCAGGTTTAAACAATCCTCCTGGGGCTGGAGGTTTAAACAATCAGCAATGGCCTATGATTTAATCATTCATGCCTATGTAATGAAGCCTTCATAAAACCCCAAAAGGATGGTGTTCAGAGAGCTTCCAGGTTGGGGGACCAGAACACTTCTATGTGTCACGTGCAGGGCCCCAAACTCCACAAGGACAGAAGCTCTTTTGTTCAGGACCTCACCTTATGTATCTCTTCAACTAGCTGTCGATTTATATCCCTTAATAGCCTCTGTAGCAAGCTAGTAATCTCGTGAGTAAGTGGGTTTCCTGAGTTCTGTGAGCTGCTCTAGCAAATAAGTCAAACCCAAGAAGGGGGTTGTGGGAACCTCTGATTTTATAGCCAGTAAGGTCAGAAGTATCAATACAAGTAACAACCTGGATTTTCGACTGGGATCTGAAGTCTGATCTAGCAAATTAATCGTGCCCAGGGAAGAGACAGTCAGAATCTCTAGTCTATAGCCTGTGGGTCAGAAGAAGAGGTAACAACATGCGCTTACGATTGAGGTCAGAAGTGGAGAGCAATCTTGTGGGGCTGAACTCAACCTATGGAATCTGATGCCGTCTCTGAGTAGATAGTGTCAGAATTGAATTGTAGGACACCCAGCTGGTGTTAGAGAATTGCTTGGTGTTGTGGAGACCGCCCCTCAGCCCCACGTTGGAAATTGGGTCCAGAACCTTTAAGCTCTTAATGAAGTGATGATCTAATTAACTCAGAGGATGCTCATTAGTGACTGCAAATAACACAAAAAGAAAGACAGGTGCCGACTGATTTGATCAAGGCTCTAGATTGAACTACCAAGTTACAGAAAATACAGAGGACAGAAAAACATTTAAATATCACCATAGGGATTAATTTGCAGAACTAGTCTGTGGGAAATTTACCGGAAAACTACCTGGTTTCTTAAACAAATAAATGCCAGCAGGAAAAAAGGAGAGGGACAAGGAAGCTACTGAATAAAAGATTAAAAAACATATCAATCAAGCTGTATTTGGATCCTGATTCAAACAAAGAGACTGTTAAAAAAACTTATGAGAAAATCAGGGAAATTTGAATGCTGAGTATTTGATGGTGTTAAGAAACTAATGTCTTTGGTTGTGATAATGGTATTATGATTATGTTAAAAAGGTAGTCCTCATCTTTCAAAGACACATATTGAAATACTTATGAGTGATATAACTAAAAATACAGAATATTGTTATGCTGACTTCTCCAACCTGAATATAGAAACATGTATATATTTGGCTGTACCACGTGGCTTGCAGGATCTTAGTTCCCTGACCAGGGTGAAAGCACGGAGTCCTAATCACTGGACCGCCAGGGAATTCCCAAGATAGAAATATATTAATGCAGCAATACTTTCCATCCACCCCCCCCCCCGGCTTTATTGAGATATAATTAACATATAACATTGTGGAAGTTTAAATTATACATGATTATTTCATACATGTATATATTGTGAAACATTAATATTGGTTACTATATCCTTCACCTCACATAATTACCATTTTTTTGGTGATAGTAGTGGTGGTGAGAACATTTAAGATTTATTCTCTTGGCAATTTTTGAGTGTACAATACAGCATTGTTAACTATTGTCACCCTGCTGCACATTAGATCCCCAGAACTTATTTATCTTACATCTGGAAGCTTGTACCCTTTGACCAACATCTCATTTTCCCCAACCCCAGCCCTGGCAACCACCAATCTACTCTCTGTTTCTATGAGTTTGTCTTTTTTAGATACTTATACAAGTGAGATCATACAGGATATTTCTGTCTGAAGTATTTAACTTAGCTTAATGCCCATCTATGTTATCATAGCAGGATTTCCTTCTTTTTTTAAAGGATGAGTAATATTCCACTGTATGTGTATATATATACATACAATTTGAGATATATATATATATATATCAAATTTTCCATTCATCCTTCGATGGACACTTAGGTTGTTTGTTTCCACATCTTGGCTAATCGTAAATAATGCTGCAATGAACATGGGGATGCAGATGTATTTTTGGGATAGTGATTTCATTTCCTTTGAATATATACCCAGAAGTGAGATTGCTGGATCATAGGTAGCTCTATTTTTAATTTTTTGAGGAACTTTCATACTGTTTTCCCTAATACAGCCATTCTTTCCACTGCAAAGCACAGTGAGTAGAGAAGCCATTCAGAAGCCTAGGGTTCCAGGCAAATTTGAATTGTAAACCAGCTGTCCCAATACTCTAGGGGTGGATCCTTTCAAATAGATGAGAGAGGAGACTGGATTAGGTAAACTACTATTGGAACATGCCTGACACACAAATCAAAGGCTCACTGTGACTCTATTACTGCTACTGGGGTACTAAAATAGCCTCCTGACTGATCCCTCTTGGGCTTCCATCCTTCCCCACTCCTCAGAATAATCTCAAAACAGTGGCCAGAGTAATCATTTAAAATATGTACATCATATGATTTTACTTTTCTCCTTAACACTTTCCAATGGCTTTCCAGCTCACCTAGAATAAAATCCAAAGGCTTTACCATGGTCCCATGCTACCTCTATGACTCTCCCCCTCTGTCATTCCATGCTACCTCCACTGGCTTTCCTGTTGTTCCTCTAACATTCCAGGCTTTCTCCAAGTTCAGGGCCTTTACATTGGCCTGTTCCCTGTGTCTGAAATTGCCCTTTTTTACATAACAGCATGACTCTTTTACAACCTTCAGATTTTTCTCAAGGGTCACATTCTCAAGGAGGTCTTCCCTGGGCATATTATCTACAGTTTCAACACTCTACTCACTTCCCATCCCCTTTCCTGCTTTATTTTCACTCCTTAGCTAATCTGATATACATTTTACTTAATTTGTCTTACTTATTATATAAGTTTCTCTCACCAAGCTGCATGAGGTCAGAGGTGTGCCTGTTTTCTTCACTGCTATGTCCGTGGTCATAATAGGTGATTACTGAGGAAATATTTGTTAAATACATAAATGAATACCTGCAAGTCACTCCCCGCCCCACAGTTCATTCAAACCTAGTCATGTCACCTTATCAATGATGCCTTTCCTGAAGATCCTATACAAAGTAGCACCTTTCCCCCTACATACACACAGAGATCATTACCGAATCTCCTTACCGTTCTTTTTCCAAAACATTGCATTTAGCACATTTTGACATATTATATATTCATGTATTTATTCTCTCTTCCCTTCCCTGTGGATTCTAATTTCCATGAAGGCTAGGACTGTATCCTCAGGGCCTTAGAACAGCCCTTGACTCTTGGTAGGTACTCAGTAGCTATTTTTTTTTTTTAGATTAATTTGTGCTTTTATTTGCCAGTATAACTACAGTGGCCTGCAAACTTTTTTGATCTAAAAGGTACATTTTACATCACAATCCAACAAACACACACACATATATAATATGTATACATATATAAAAGTGAAACAAAAGTTTTGCCAAAAACGTCTACCCTGAGTGTTCTTTTTTTTTTAAACCAAGGATGAACTTCACTGACACATCATAATCACCAAAGTCCCCAGTTCATCTTAGGGTTCACTTAAATGAAATGAGTAGTGTTGCACGTTCTACGGGTTTGGACAAAAGTATGGTGACATAAAATCATTATAATGTCATACAAAGTATTTTCACCACTTATAAAAACTTCTGTTCTGTACTCTGTGCATTCATCTCTCCTCTCCCCCCAAACTCTTGGCAACCATTGATCTTTTTATTGTCTCCATAGTTTTGCCTTTTCCAGAATGGCATATAGTTGGAATCTATTTTTTTTTCCTTGAAAAGAGAGGTTCAAAGCCTTTATGTCTGTAAGACTACTCATGGCGCACCCAGGCGTGGACCAGACAGGCTCTAAGGTGGTAAACTCCCCCACTAAATACCGTAGCTTTCCTTCCAATACTGAGCCCTGTCGCACTGGTCCTGCCCAGCAGCCACGTGGAGGTGCAGGGGAACACGTGTTGGGTATTTGCTCATAGGAAGGCCACAAGCTTTGTGCCCCTTCTCACAATGAACCCAGATTCCTGTCGGGTGTGTTGTAAACACACGAGCCATTTCTTCAGGCCCCCTGCTCTGAGCACACCCCAAGTAGCTATTTCTTGGATGAATTAATGAACCAGTTCGGTCCGATAGTTTTCCCGCCACGATCACGAACTCTGTCAGGGTGGCTATGAGCTTCCAGCACGATCAAGAGAAGCTCGCCAGCGAGCCCTCTAAACTCCTTCGACTCCCGTGCCTCTTCAAAGAAAGGCGATGCCCTTTGCAGGGAACTGCAAAAACATCGGTGTTCCCCATTTCATTTCTGCCCCTAAAATTAAACCACAGAATTGACAGCTCAGGCGAACGCAGCGAATAAAAGTATTTAGCAAATTACTTTGTAGTCTGTAAACTAACTAAACTTAACGGATTTTCTCGACTTTATACCACTGTCGCACGGTGGGAGTTCCTAGTAGGCGGGAGCCGGCCCCAACCAGCCAGGATCTGCGCCCTCCCGCCCCCGACAGGATTGGTCCAGGCTCCGCAGGCACCGCCCTGGTCGGGCAGCCGGCGCCCTCGTGGGCGGGGCCGTCCCATGAGGCGCGTGGGAGGAGCGAGGCGGGGAGGCCCGGGCGTCCTCCAGTCCACCGAGCTCAGGATTGGCTGAGGTTCGGCAGGCACCGCCGCGGCCGGGCATCCGCCCGCATATGGGCGGGGTTGTCCCGTGAGGCGCGTGGGGCAGGCGGGGCTGGGGCTGGGGCTGGGCTGGGCTGGGCTGGGCTGGGCTGGGGCTTGGCTTGGGGCTGGTGTTGGGGATGCTGCAGCTGGGCCGACCTGCGGGACTTGAGCCTTGGCCTGAGGGATGGCCAACGTGCGGGTGGCCGTGAGAGTCCGGCCCCTCAGCAAAAGGTGAGTCTAGGCGGGAGGGGGCGCCTGAGGCGTCAAACGAGCTGAGAGGAGGGCGAGGTCCTCGCCTCTCCCTCCAGTGATTCTGGCGCGGAGAAATCAGACACAAAGTGGCCCAAGGGTCCAGCGTCCGGAAACTAAAAGCCTGGCGGGACAAAGTCTCGCTCGGGTTGGGTTTTCGATAGTGCCCTGAATGGCGGGTAGCGGTTAGTGGATGGCCTCAGGGTGGCCTACCCTGTGTCCCTGGAGTCCTGCCAGCAGGAGTTTTGAGGGGCCGCGGCTCAAGTCTTTTTTTGTTTTTTTAACATCTTTATTGGAGTATAATTGCTTTACAATGGTGTGTTAGTTTCTGCTTTATAACAAAGTGAATCAGCTATACGCATACATATATCCCCATATCCCCTCCTTCTTGCGTCTCCCTCCCACCCTCCCTATCCCACCCCTCTAGGTGGTCACAAAGCACCGAGCTGCTCTCCCTGTGCTATGCAGCTGCTTCCCATTAGCTGTTTTACCTTTGGTAGTGTATATATGTCCATGCCACTCTCTCACTTCGTCCCAGCTTACCCTTCCCCCTCCCCACATCAAGTCCATTCTCTACATCTGCGTCTTTATTCCTGTCCTGCCCCTAGGTTCTTCAGAACCTTTTTTTTTTTAAATTTTTTATTCCATATATATGTGTTAGCATACGGTATTTGTTTTTCTCTTTCTTGATGCATGGTGTGGGCCTTTCTCCCTGGGTACACCGAGAAGGGCTGGGAAAGTATCTCACGTGTGGGAGAGGGATCGGGCGGTCTCCTGTCTCTTCTTGGTGGCTCTGGCGTACCTGTGAGGAATGGGGCAGAATTGTGTGCGTCCCTGAGTGCACATGGGTTTCTTTGTGAAGATGTGGAGGAAAGCAGGTTGTAAGGTATGAGAGGGAAACGGAGGCTCAGAGAGATGGTGGTTTCATTCGGTGCTCGACAGCAGAACTGGGAAGAAGGGGAAGTCATTTTAACCCCTTCCCTCAACGTAGTCAGTGCCCATTTCCTCATGCGTGAATCTGATCCTGCACTTCTCAGCTGTTGAGGCATCCAGGGTCCAGCCGCATAATTTATTTCCCTTCTGACTGATTTTCCACTCATAGGTTTGGAAAGTCAGGGAAGGCTTCACAGAAGGGTTGGTGCTTGAACCCAAATGCTTTTAAAAGAGCTGCTAGAGTCTGCTGACAGGTGGAGAAGGTGTAAAGAGCCCTCTGTGTGAGAACACTGAGAGCGAAGGACTTAGGCTGTTAGGAAACAGAAACGTTTCAGTTGTTTGAGGAGAGGGTGTGTGGAGGGAGATGAGTGGTAGGAGATAAAGCTGGCAGAATGTGGTTTGGGACCTGAAGGCACATATTGGAACTATTTGGGAGGCACAGACTCAGTTAACAAAGTCATTGGATCTTATGTGGTACTTGGCAAGAAATCTTAGAGGTCAAGCTTCCATTTTTAATTTTTCCAGATGAGAAAATGGTCTTGTTTAAGATCTAAAAGTAGGTAAGAGCCGGGATTCCTTTCACCAGACCAAGCCGCTCCTTCCTGAGATAACGGAAAAGTTGGACTTCTTTCTCAGATGCCTGTTTGCTCAGTAGGACTAGAATAGACCATCAGTAAAATGATAATATGGGAAATGGCTTTGGTGCCCTCCCTTCTACCTCACAGTTGTTTCCCATAATCAGAAAATCCATGTCTCGTTATAAGATGCTGCCCCTTGTTTGTCCCAAATCATCCAACATTGAGAGAACATGTTTTCTTCTGCCAATACTGTAGGCTCTGGAACACTAGCCACTGCCCTGGCAAAAGTTACTTTTCATGCACTATATTCCCTTTCTGTGCTCTTCTTTTTAAATCCGTGAAGTAGTGTAACTTCTTTAATGGGTTTTTTTGTGAAGATCAAATGAAAGGGTATATTAAAAATACTTAGAACAGAGCCTGGCTCATTTTAAGTGTCCAGTGAAGTGCTAGCTATATAATTTTTAACAGCTGCTTTTATTCCTCCCTCTTCTTAGCTGTCTTTTTTTTTTTTTTTTTAAGTTTTACAAATGAATAGATCAGTGGAAATGGCTGGGTTATTTTCTCCTCTAGGGCAGTGATTCTCAAATTATAGGAGACATACAGTCCACCTGGGAAGCTTGTTATACTGCAAGTTGTTAACAGGAGTTCCAATTAACTAGCCCCACCTTCTCCCATAATTCTGATGAAGGTAACCTGTGGACCACGCTTTGAGAAACACTGTCCTAGGAGTAAACGTGTAACGGAGGATTTATTCCTGTGCAAAATCTTTAACCCTAAGGAATGAATGCCTGTTGGTAGAATTCAGGACCCAGAGGCATCAGTAGACTTCCTTTGAGCTGTGTGCAGTCCGCTGCCCAGTTGAGGTTGGTGCCCTTTCTTTCTCTTCTGCTCAACTTTAATTTGTCCTCATTTTGTTTTAGAATATTTTGGAACCACTAGATTACCAATGGCAGTGGTCCAGGCAGGGGAGGGGCAGCATCTCACCCACTTTTAGTGTCATATCTTTCTGTCAAGAGGTCAAGTTCAAGACCCTTTTTTCTTTTGGCTGCTTTATGCTAAAAAGTCCTAGATAAATCCTCAAAAGAGGGCTTACTTTAAAAAATTAAATAGATTTGCAAACGTTATTGCATATTTTCCCCCTTATTTTCTTTATTGTCCAAATTTACTATAACCTGTGTATTTTATAATGGGTGGAGGGAGAATAAAACCTACTTGTAAATGCAGAAAGGAAAAAAAATTATCTTAACACCAAAGATGAAAGATTTTCTTTGGGAGAGCTGAGGGCTGGGGGCAGGAGGTGTAGTTTTATGATCCTGGGGGACAAAGAATATCCCTGCTGCCTTAAGTACTGTCTTGTATGAAATGTGAAAGAAAGAGCATCAGCGCCTTGAGGAAATTTAAGTAACAGAAATGTCATCACCTGGGAGAGGGAAATTTTTTATCCAGGGCTTTATCCCAAGCACACTGACAGGTTTAAAAAAATAATCTTAAATGTAAAGACCCCTGTCTCACTGTGCACCCCTTGCCCCCCCCCCCAGCCCCCAAATCCTCAAGGTCACATCCTGGTAACCCTGAGGAAAGATAAAAATGAGACTGAATATATTTGCTCAACTTTCAGGTCTCAGGCCAGGAGTAATTTAATTGATAACTTTCTTTGTAGTAGAAAAAGTGCCAATGAGTTAACTCTCATCTATTAACATTCTGACCTTAAGCACTTTAGCTAAGTTCTTTATGCTGTGAAAAAGGATTTCATATCTAGAATGGAGTGTATTCCATTCGTTTTGGCCTTAAGGTATGTGGATCATGTGGATTAAACCCCTTAAAGTGAATTTAGGGGTTGGATAGTTGTTAGCAGTGTTACTACAGAACTGCAGTTTAGGAAGATTCTTAAGGATCTTGGCTCTCATTCTGATTTAGGAAGACATAAGGAAAGGATTTGGGAAGCATGTTCTCAGGTCTCAACAGACAGGACTCCAAAACCTTTTTCGTTACTTTCTGTGCTCAGAATATCAGAGAAAATGAGAAGTGATGCCATGCTGTGTGCTGAGCAGAGGATATTCTCCATGGTTTCCAAGCCTGATTTTTAGGTCATATGGCTTTGTGGTTAGACAGATCTGGGTTGAAATTTCAGCTCTGCCACTGCTAGCTGTGTGACCTTGGACAAGTTACATAATTTCTCTCAGCCTTAGTCTTCGTTCTGAAAAAATGAAGATATGTTAGGAAGCTATGTCAGGAGGGTGTGTTAAGAGGATTGCATAAGATGAAGTATAGTACATACTCTACTTAATACAGTGCCTGGCACATAGAGGGTGCCCAACAACGGTGACTCTTCACTGTTCCCAAGCCAAATTCTAATAATCCAGGGAAGCGTGCCAACTAGGGGACTGCTTGATATGATGCTGATAGCCATTTATGGAGACGGACACCCCAGTTATGGAGACAGCAATAGGGAAACACTTTGTCCCAATAGCGCTGTTCTCAGCTGCTCTTTTCTTTCTTTTTTTAAAAAATAAATGTATTTATTTATTTTTGGCTGCGTTGGGTCTTTGTTGCTGTGTGTGGGCTTTCTCTAGTCGCGGCGAGCGGGGTCTACTCTTCGTCGTGGTGCGCAGGCTTCTCATTGCGGTGGCTTCTCTTGTTGCAGAGCACGGGCTCTAGAGCGCAGGCTCAGTAGTTGTGGCGCACGGGCTTAGTTGCTACGCGGCATGTGGGATCTTCCCAGACCAGGGCTCAAACCCGTGTCCCCTGCATTGGCAGGTGGATTCTTAACCACTGTGCCACCAAGGAAGTGCCTCTTTTCTTGATTAACTTAAAGAAGCAATATTTCTTCTCATATGGGTTGTGTTTTGTTTCTAGGGAGACCAAAGAAGGGGGAAGAATTATTGTGGAAGTTGATGGCAAAGTGGCAAAAATCAGGAATTTAAAGGTAAGCCTGAAATTGTTTTCCTTTTTCTTTCCACTGAGGAGCTAGTATTATTACAGGGCTTCTGCGGGTGAAGGTGGGTATGTGAATGTGTTTAGAGAGGGGGATTGGGAGAGGGAAGGGCAGATAAGGGGAACTGTGGGAAGAGCTTTGAGCAACCACAAAGCAAATATAAAAATACACCAGGAAAGAAGTTCCAGGGATGTGGCTGCTGCAGCCCACATCAGTGGGGTACAGCTGTTTTGGAAACTGGTCAGTGGTTGTTCTGAAAGTAAACACTAGGAGTGTTATGGGGGCTGTGGCCAGCTTAAATCATGGTGGGGACAATCCATACGTATATTTAACTCACCCGACCACCAATTAGACTTTGGCTCAAGCCTCTTATTGGATATCACTTCATCTAGAAGCATTACCAGGGCTTTTAGTATGCATCTACTAATGCAGGACTCTTTTTTTGGCCATAGTGAAGGCCAAGTAAGAGACTTTAGATCTCAGAAGAGAGTCGGTCACTAGCCCGAGTCTTGCTACAAATTCTCTTTTACAGATCTGACTGATCTTTGAGTCACGATTGGACAAATACTGGCAACTTCCTCCTCCACCTCTCACCCCTTCCTAGGGCTAATTTCCTCCATCCCATTCCTCCATTTCCCAGGCCAGTGGAAGTGGAAGGGATTCTTTCGAAAGAACAAATGGCCCTTGAGCAGTGGAGAGGGGCAGGACAGCCGGCCATGTGACTATTGCTGTGGTCAGCTTGCAGGTGGTACTCAGCATTCCTGGGAGCTGAGGAAGCTGACTTGCAGGATGAAGGTTATCTGGATCCCAGGGCCCCCAGCCATGCCCACTCTTGTGTTACTCCTATGATGTGATCTGTTTCCTTTTGTCAGTAGCTCTCTGCTGAAAGAGAAGCCTGCCAGACTTTCAACAGAAGCTCCCTGGGGACAAAAGACCTTTCATTCTCTGCTGTCTCTTATTTATGTCTCTGTTGCCTAATCACTTCAGCTGCTTTGTTCTGAGAGCCCATATTTTTGGTTAAGAGTAAATTCTGGCCAAGATCAAACTCTAATCTGCCCCCTGCACACCTCGCTGACTGCTTACTTCCCTGAGGCCAGTTATTCACTAAGAATCTCTTAGTCATTCTGGCAGCCTCATTCTATTGTGGCTTATGGTACCTAGTTGAAGGGATTGTTTCTCCCTGTCCAGAGTCTAAATTTTAAATAGTAAGATAGGCATTTCTGTGAATAATGCCATTCTCCCCAGTACCTGGAGGTCAGTACAGTTCCAAGCTCTGGCTCTGCCCTCATCTACCTTGGGCAGTTGGAGTGGTCCTAACTCTTCTGTCCAACATGCTTTCTCATTCACTGGGGGTGGATACCCCAAGGACCTCTGTGTTTGCCCTAGGTTGATAGAGCCTGTCAGGCCCAGAGACTGAATTACTCATGCACTACCAGTATCTTCTACAGAAATACTTAGAGAAGAAATGATACAAGAAGAAGAGGCCCAGAGAAGGAAAGGATTTTTCTCCCAAGCTGTCTTATGCCTCATAGGGCTGGTTCCTATGTGGGTTGATATGTGATAGTATGATAGACAGGCATTTAATTCTCTGGGGCTTCATTGTACCTAACAAGATGAAGACAAATGTTACTTTTTCTTTTTCTGGTAGATATGATAAAGATTCTCATGATCAGTCCAGGTATCTCTAGCTACAGCAGAGAGGAATCAAGTGCCACTGGCCAGATTCTGATATTATAGTAGAGAAGACACTGGATCCTATGTTTGATTTTAGGTGGACGGTCGACCCAGTGGCTTTGGCGACTCCCGGGAGAAGGTTGTGGCATTTGGCTTTGATTACTGCTACTGGTCAGTCAACCCAGAGGACCCCCAGTATGCATCTCAGGATGTGGTAATGTCATTTTTCCTTCACTCTCCCCAGGTCTTTATAATTGGATAGTTATTGGGAAATTAACATGGAATCTGGGCCCTGGCTATTTCTTACTTACGGTAGTTTGGTCAGAAACTAATGATGTTTTGATCTGGGAAGTGGTAGTGAGAGGCATCAGTTGCAGAAAGAGCAAAGGAGATAAGAAAAGACTGCTTGTTGAGGGCACGGAAATTGACTAGTGTCCATTTAGGCTTGGACCTCCGTCTGATTCAGATGGGTACGCGGTAGTTCAGGCAGTGTTCTGCTCCTGTGGTAGGTGAATGGGCTCACCTCAAACTTGACCTTGTGTTGTATGCAGCAGAAGGGCCCATGAGTCATAGAGACTGGTATCTTCTTTGAGTCTTAGGCTTGTGCTCCTAGGCCGAGTGTAAAGGGCTGGACAGCTATTCTGCCAACCTGCAATGTATGTAAGAGGTGAATTCTGTTCATCTGCTGAGGATTAAGAGGATGAGCCAAGCCTTTACTGGCTGGTGCTGTAGGTCACCCTTCCTGCTGATTAGCTCTCCCATAAGTTTCTGAGGCAGCAGGTCTGGCCAGGTGGGTCTACAGGACTTCTCTCTGTTTCTGTGAAGCAGCAGCCTTGTCCTGGTTGGAGCACTGTCAAAGGTCATGCATTTAGTCCCCATGACGTCCAGCAAGCCTTGCCTGATTCAAGTCTGTGACCACAGACAATAGTCCTCATCCTAGCAGCTGCCAGGGTCCTTTCTAAAATTAGAAAAATCATTTATTTGGCCTTTCAGATGTTCTTTCTTACATGTGAAAGAGAATACTAGAGGAATATGTCTTTAGGAAAAAACATTGAAAATGGAAAAATTTGGGGGAGAACCCTAGACACCCATTGCCTATCAGTGCATACATCTTTGAATAAAAAGCCAAAGTGTGTTTTCTGCTAAGTATGTTAGTCTTTTGTGAAACTTTTCCTAATTATGCCAAAGAAACAATGTTATCAAGCCTGAGTGACTTGGAGGACAGCATAGGCATACCTCCTTTTATTGCACTTTGCTTTATTGCCTTAATGGATACTGCATTTTTTACAAATTGAAGGTTTGTGGCAACCCTGCATCAAGCAAGTCTATCCGTGCCATTTTTCATAACATTTATTCACTTCGTGTCTCTGTGTCATATTTTGGTAATTCTCGTAATATTTATAACTTTTTCATTATTGTTATATTTTTTATGATGATCCCCGGTCAGTGATCTTTGATGTCGCCACTATGACTCACTGAAGGCTCAGATGATGGTTAGCATTTTTTAGTCATAAAGAATTTTCAAATTAAGGTATGTTCAGTGTTTTTTAGACATAACGCTATTGCACACTTAGTAGATTGCAGTATAGTGTAAACATGACTTTTGTGTGCACTTGGAAACCAAAAAATTCATGTGACTGGCTTTGTTGCAATTATTTGCTTTATTGTGTTGGTCTGGAAGCAGACCTCCGAGGTCTGCCTGTACTGATTTTCTGCTGATGCAGACTTCTGAAGATGGTTGGACTTCTGAAGATGATTGGACTTCTAAAGATGATTGGGTAATTCTAAACCATGGAAGTATAATTCCCCATCCTTCCCTTTTGAGGGGAACATGTGGAAACAAGACCCTAGACCACTGTGGGATTTGTTGTTTCAGTGGGTCCCTTCTATTATAATATGAGCACCCCACTTTTGTAGTCACAATGTGTTTGCTGTAAATGCTCAGCAGAAAGGGGCAGTGTGGGTATTACCTGGCCCCTACCAAGTCTTCTCCATCCTTTGGAGGATGAGGGCACTGGCAGGTCCAGGCTTATCTTGTGGCCCTTGACTCTTATCCCAGCACTCAAGCAGGTATGAGGTATCTGGTTACTGGTGTTTGTATTGTTCCACTGAGATCCTCCAAGAAGAGCCAGGAAAGGAAGTGACTCTCAAATAAGAGCATGGGACTCCTAAAGCAGTTCACCGTTGTGACTGTATTTGTGGTATCGAAGACAGTGGTCTTTCTATTAGCAGAAGGTGTGAGCATTCTGATGGCTCTTTCCATCCTTCTTGACCATAGCATACTTAGGACTGTTCTGTACGTAAGAAACATTAACTATTTTGTGTAACATTTGATAGATAATCTGGGAAGTATGTGTAAACAAAACAAAACTACATATCTATATCTATATATCAGCAAGCTCAGGTATAATTTTGGTATGAGGCTCACTTTTTATATTTATGTAGCTTAAGTGTATAAAAATAACCTAGTGGAAACCCAGAAGCCCGTAGAGGAGGGGAATTCATAAATATGATTCCTCTTCTGTTGCCTGATTTGAAGTTCAGTGGAAAGATCAAATGGCATTTGGACAGGAAGCCTGTGCAGAGAGATAAAACCAGTGTCTCCTAAGGTTTATTCTGGCTTGTTTACTAATTGTCTAAGGCACTCATTGGTCAGGTTACGAGAGGGAAGGAAAGGAATCTCTGTCACAGGCTGGAGAAGGGCCAGAGGTCCCAGAATGGTGGCAAGACTCACATCCACATGATTTGGTTGGAGGGACTCATCGCTTTGACACAGAAATTGGAGCCCAGTCTCAACCCTAATCATTACGGCTCTGAGGTCACCAGGGGTAGGAAAGGCAGATTATCGTAAAATCATAGGACTTGGCATAAGAAAGCATTTAGATGTCATCTGTTTCATCCTCTCCCGAAGTACATCAATCCTCTCTACTGTCTTTGTGATCGTATTTTGGGGGGTGGGGGGAGAGGGGCCAGTCTTATTGAAGTATAATTTTGGTACAGTAAAATTCACCGTTTAGTGTACAGTGTACAGTTCTGTGAGTTTTGACAAACACGTACAGTTGTATAACTTACACTACAATAAGTATATAAAACAGTGCATCATCCCCCAAATTCCTTCATGTCCCTTTGTAGTCAGACTGTTCTTACCCGCCCAGCCCCTGACAACTGCTGATCTGTTTTCTTACCTACAGTTTTGTCTGTTCCATAATGTTGTATAAATGTAATAAAATAGTAGGTAGCCTTTTGAGTCTGGCTTACTTCACTTAGCATGACATATCAATACTTGATATTCACCTCTGCTGTTGTGTGTACCATGTATCATTCTGATCTGTTCAGACTCATTTACATCATCTTCTTGCCCTAAAGGAATCTCATGGCTTTGGAAACACTCTTAATTGCAAAGAGTAAGGGACCAAGTCCCTGGAGGACTGTGCCTCCTTTTGTGAAGGAAGGACTGTCATCACCCTCAGAAGTACAGCACTGATTTCAGAATATCCAGATATCTGAGGGGAAATTTTCCCCACTGGCCTTAGGGGGATTTTGAGCAACATGATAAGGCATTGCTTGATGGTTGTTGACAAGAAGTCACATGTTCAGTGTTGGTGTTGCCTTCTCCTCATAGTTTCTTAGAGTGTTAGAACTTGAAGGGAACTTAGCAGTCATCTAGGCCAGGCTTCCCCAACCTTAGCACTGTTGATATTTTGGCTGGTTAATTCTTTGTTGTAGGGAGTCTGTCCTGGGCATTGTAGGATCTTTAGCAGCATCCCTGGCCTCTACCCATTAGGTGCCGGTAGCAGTCCCAATCGTGACAATCAAAAATGTTTCCAGGCAAGACCCACTCATCTAGGCCACCCTCTCGTGTTCCAGATACAGCATGTAACTTACATGGACTTATACGGGCAGTTAATGCCAAAGTGGGACTGGACCCTTGCTTGCTGTGGTGGCCTTTGCATTGCATTGTACCACTCTACCTCCCTCTCTTTATGTTTATGTTACAGCCTCAAAAGATAGGTTCAAGATTAAAATTCCTTTGTGCTTTAGCACTTCCCAGTCCTTAGTGGTGACACACTTGAACACATAGATCAGGTGTCAACAAATATGAGCCTCTAGAGAGCAAATCAGCTACTGCAAGTTCTGCTGAGAGGCAGCTTCTTTGTTAAATATCTGTACACTCTAAATGTTTATCATTTCATTTGACTTTCTTCCAAAATCTATTAACCCTATATTATTTACTCCATTTTATAGATAAGGAAACTGAGCCACAGAAAGGCTACAAGACTTGCCTGAGTCACTTAGCCAGTAAGTGGTAGAGCAGGGATTCAAACCCAAGACTGTCCGGCTCTAAGTTGTGTGTCGTGTCCACCAAGCCTCACTGACTCTCAAAATTAAACAAATCTCATTTAGTCTGCTAGTGACCTGGTCCTCTCTTTATGCATATTATCTGATTTAATCCCTTCAACAGCCTGAAAGGTAGAAGATTTTATTCTTCTTCTATAGTTGAGGAAATTTAGGATTAGAGAGATTACATGATCTGCCCAAAGTCACACAGTAAGAAAATGAGTCTTAGATTTGAACACAGGATCATCTGAATGCAAAGTTCATATTCTTTACTAAACTACAGTGTAAAAAAGATAAAAAGAGGGATATAGGAAAAGGAAGAGATGGAAAGTTGAGGAGAGAGGGTGAAGGGAAAGAGAGAGAGAGAGAAAAGGTTATAGTGAATGGGGACTAGCAGGGGATTATACTACCTGACTTGTCCATTACCCCACGACCCTGATGTCATCAGCATCCTATTTTTTTTTTAAATTTATTTATTTTGGCTGTGTTTTGGGTCTTTGTTGCTGTGTGCGGGCTTTCTCTGGTTGCGGTGAGCAGGGGCTACTCTTTGTTGCAGTGCGCGGGCTTCTTATTGCGGTAGCTTCTCTTGTTGCGGAGCGTGGACTCTAGGCGCGCAGGCTTCAGTAGTTGTGACACGCGGGCTCAGTAGTTGTGGCTCGCGGGCTCTAGAGCGCAGGCTCAGTAGTTTTGGTGCACGGGCTTAGTTACTCCGCGGCATGTGGGATCTTCCCGGAGCAGGGCTCGAACCCGTGTCTCCTACGTTGACAGGCGGATTCTTAACCACTGCACCACCAGGGAAGTCCCCAGCATCCAATTCTTAAGGGAGGTCATTACTGACCTAATTGTGTTTTCAGTCTTTATTAACATTTGGACTTGCAGCCAAGGCTTTTCTTAAAAATTGACCTGCATTTTATCTGCCTTGAATCTATATTAATCGGCTTCTTCTCTTGAAGTTAGACCTGGATTTGAATTCAGGCACAGCCACTTACCAGCTGGCTTACTTTGGGACAAGTTACTTAACCTCTCTGAGTCCTAGTCTCTTCAACTTGAGTTACTGTGAAGAGGAAACAAATAATCATGTGAAGTGTTCAGCCCAGGGCTTGACAGCTAAAAGTGGAATAAGTGAGGTCATGAGTGCTGTGGCTTGGGTCCCTGTTGTGATTACCACTATCACAGTACAGGAGAAGAGAGGCCCATGCTTCTTTCTAAGAGCTGAACTAGATTTGAAAATCTCTTCTTTGTATCTGGTTGTGATCCCTTCTGGGATCAGCACACTCCACTTGGAAAGTTAACTTCCCTCCCTTCCTCCTGGACAGGAACATCTGTTGGAGCGGGAGTCCTCTGCAAAAGCATTTTGTGTTTGGGTGATTGTATGTTTGTAAAACTTTCCATGAGGAGCATTAGCTCAGCTTTACCCACCAAGGACTGTGAGTGGCTGTCAAAACAAGTGTAGACTGAGTCAACAGAAAGTACGTCAGGAACAAAAAGCTACCCAGCCCTTGTGGGACATAATTGCTTCTATTCTCCTGGGAATCTTTATTTTAAAATGCTCTGTTATTTGGCTAAAACACAATAGTTAAAACACTTGTAGCTTTTCTAGATGAAATATCATGTGAGTGAGCAGAGATTTCCTCCCCACAGCCACCAAATTCAAAACTGAAATTATAGCAGCAATGTGATTATGCTTGCTGTTGTTTTAACACTGTTTCATCTCCATAATACACTGAACACCAAACAACGCACAGAGAACATCCATTGCTTACCCCCAAAGAGCCCTGCCAACGGGCAAGGTGGGGAAGAGTGTGTGTGTGTGTGTGTGTGTGTGTGTTTGCTCGTGCATGTGTATTTGTGTTACAGGTTCTTTGGTGAGTATTTTCTCCAGCTCCGGACTTCAGCGTGAGGATGTTAGGAACTTGGAGAGGCTTCAGAGGAAAACCCCACACACCGCAAAATGATTAAAGGGCTGGCTGCAGGAACCAAGAGGAAAGCCACTGTCAGTGTAGTGTACCTCATGTGCATTCTGCATGGGATTATTTAATGAAGGAATGTTGCTCCGGAGACAGGAAGACAGGTAATAATAATGCTCTACAGGTACAGAACATGATGATTTTAATAGTTTATGGAGCATTAGAACCAGCTGGTCTTCATTGCCATTAGGAGAAAATAGAGGATTTCAGATTAAATTGCAGAGGATTGTTTATAAAGACATGAAGAGTAACTTGTGCAGAGTTTTTGAATCTGGATATGTGGCACCTAAATAGTTTGACTTTAGAATTCCAGAATGTTGGTGTTAGAAGAAATGCTAGAGACCATCATGACACGTATTTTAAAGATGAAGGCCCTAGAGAGACAAAAATAGTAGTTACAGGATTTTTTTTTCTTTTTGGCCGGTCCAGAGTTGTGCTTGGTGTTGCAGGGAAATGCCTGTTGCTTATTCCAGTGACGGGATCATGAACTGCAACACATAGTTTCCTGCAGGGCAGGAAGTGTGCTGCTTAGCAGAATCCCAAGGAAAGATCTTGTTCTTGAGACTGGGCCTATCCCTGGCTCTGTACTCGTCAAGGTGAGGAAATTACACGATTGCCATCTAGTAGTATGGGGGTGGGAAGGTATTGAGTGACTATTATCATAGGTTCTGTAACGTGACCAGGCTGGGGCTAGTTTCTGCTGCCACAGAAGCAGCATTTCTGTCTGGGGACTGCAGCGCATTATAAGATGAAGACAAGTGATCTATGATCTCCTGCTTCGGAAAGTTAAGTAGGGCGAAGTGGAGAGGGGTATGGCTGTCACTTCTTCTGTATCTCCTGAACTTGGAGTATGAATGAAGGCTTTGGGGAAAGAGGAAAGAAGGTGGAAGAGCTACTGAAACTGAAGAGGGACCTTGGAGGAGCAAGAGGAGGGGCAAACATGAAGAAGAAACTAAGGTGAGAAGGAATTTGAGAGTTCACAGAGGGGTTAGGGGTATATCACTTTTTACAGTAGATATTATGATCTCCAATTTAGGTACAGGAGCAGGCTCAAATAGGTTGAGTAGCTTGCTTGAAGGTCACACAACCAAGTGGTGGAACCAGCATTCAAACCTTTGACTGTGTGATTCCAAAGTCCAAGCTCTCAAATGCTGCACCACACACAGCTCTATTTATTTCTGTATTTCCAGTGCTGCACATCCTAAATGATCAGTTAATGGTTATTGGGTTGATAATTCAATTTATGGCTCAGTGGATAAGTGATAAGTTAGCACTCTGTCTTCTTGAATCTTGCTGTCTGTGCCTTCTTGAATCTTGCTGCCTGTTTTGAGGAGGCCTTGCAGTTTGCCTAAGTTGGAGAACCATAGACATCTATGAATTTCTCTGTGCATCCCTTTCCCTAATGCATGTATGTGCTGGGGCAGCTGGGGAGCGTGTGGGCGTCAAAGGATTTTCTCATGAATATTTGCAGAGCTGTGTACATTCCATCGCTAGTGCTATTTCTTCCCAACCAAGATGGAGGCAGAAGTTGAAGGGAGAGAAGTTTATAAGAAAAAGCCTTTTTGTGCAATAATTGGATGGGGCTCTTCTGGCATGAGTGGGGGAAGGGAGATTACCATGAGTGCTTCATTTCAGTAAGTTCCCTCTGCCAATAGCACAGCTGCTCAGCTCCATAAGCATGTCCATGGGCTGGATTTTAAAGGAATAAGGTCATTCTTTTGGCTTCTTCTAACTCATTTTTTCCCCTCTCTAGAAACTTGATTATGAATTTTTAAAGGGTAGCTTTTAGACTCATAGAAAAATCTGAAGAACAGAGATCCTTGACACTTAATGCTTGCCGTTGGTGCTGGGTGCCTTTACAAAAATGAATGCAGAAACTAGAGAAATCTTTTAAAATGCAACAGCTTGTTTAGATTCTTTTTTCTCCTCTGTGAGTCAAGGGTAACAGGAATTTCTGTTTGTATCTGGAGTCCTTGAGATTTAGGCTTGGGAGAGAGGTTATCTGTAGGGGCGGCATGCCCAAATTTTGATACTCAACTGGAAACCTGGTGCAGCCTAAGCATAAATACAGATAGAGGTCCTGAGCTAGGTGTCCTTGATGTTCCCCAGAAGTTCTCTTGCTTGCATCTGCAGTGCTGAGAAGTTGCTCTATACTCCGCTCCCTTTACACTTGAATTTGTCCTGGGTTTATAAGGATTGTCAATTAATTGCTTGAAGAAATGATGATGGAGGTGATCACTTTGAGGGTCTTTGGAAAAACTGATTTGCAAAATCATGTGAACAAGAGGATATAAAATGAAGTACAGCCCTTTGAACAAAAGGTCTGTGTGTCCACCACAGCAGATGTGTGCACAGGCAGACTGATAACAGTAGCCTTCTCCAGAGGAAGCCACCTGGTCTGCATCACCAGGTGCTAAATTCTCTCCCACATACTTGCACAGTAAGCCTGTGTCCAAGTCCCCTCTCAGCACCTTTCAATGGTCCTCTGTTTGGGGGAGCCAGTCCAGCTGACCAACAAAAGGCCCCTTCTAAGTGCAGTGTTCTGAAAAGGGTTCGGAAAGTGTGGGGAAAGGAACAGGACTGGTCTCTCTCTAGTTCTATGCTCAGCAGAAGGCAGACAGCTGCATAAAATGTGTCAGTAGATTAATTAGTTTATTAAAATATTTCGCTATAAAAGCAATACAAGCTAACTGGAAAACGTTCAAACAGTCCAGAAGGGTGTAATGTAAAAAGTGAAAATCGCTTCCCCTTCCATGCCTCCCCACTGATCTCATTCTCCAGAGGTAACCACTGTCGGCAGTTCTTTGCTATCCTTTCAGGCATTCTCTAATCATAAGTAAGCATATATAGTATGTCTCTTTAAAAAAAAAAATACTAAGGGGCTTACACTCTATGTACTGTTTTTCAACTTGCTTTATTCTATGCAACTTATCTTGGCCCTAATTTATTTGTAGTACCTATAGTTCTACCTCATTGTTTTAATGCTACATGGAATTCCATCCTATAAAGGTATTGTAGTTTAACTAGTTTTCTAGTGATGGATGGTTAGAGTATTTCCAGCTAACTATATAATACAATATATTATTACATATTATATAATTATAATTCCAAAATTTTGTAATCTATTATATAATATATATTATATTATGTTTCTACTATTCACTATAATACTAGAGTGAGCATCTTTGCATTTTTGCAAGTGTAACCGTAAGGTAAATTTCAAGAAGTGCAGTTGCATGTTCAGAGAGTATGTATATTTTAAATTTCAATAGATTTTTGTCTAATTGTCTTCCAAAAAGATTGTACCAAATTACATGCTTAACAGTAGTGTATCAGAATACTTTATCACATTCCTTGTCATACTAGGTGTTATCAAGCTCTTTAATCTTTGCCTATCTTATAGGTAGAAATGGTATCTTATTTTTGGCTTTTCTTTTTATTATAATTGGGATTGAGCATCTTTGTATGTTTCTGGGCCATTTGTATATTTTGTTCCCTGTGAATTGTGTGTTCATATATTTTTTTCCCACTTTTCTACTGTATTCATCTTTTTCTTTTTTTTTTTAAAAGATTATTTATTTGTGGCTGCTTCAGGTTAGTTGCGGCATGCAGGATCTTCGTTGAGGCATGCGGGATCTTTCCTTGCGGCGCGTGGGCTTCTCTCTAGTTGTGGCGTGCGGGTTTTCTCTCTCTAGTTGTGGTGTGCGGGTTCCAGAGCGCGTGGGCTCTGTAGTTTGCGGCACACAGACTCTCTAGCTGAGGCGCGCGAACTCAGCAGTTATGGCGCGTGGGCTTAGTTGCCCCACGGCATGTGGGATCTTAGTTCCCTGACAAGGGATTGAACCCCCATCCCCTGCATTGGAAGGCGGATTCTTTACCACTGGACCACCAGGGAAGTCCCTTTTTCTTAATTATTTTTAAGAACAGTTAGAATATTAAATGGATCCATGTCATAGATGTTGCATGTTTCCCCTGTTTACTTTTGTTTTGATTGTGTAATTTTTTCCTGTGCACCCGTGTGTGTGCGTTTAAATGTAGTCAAATTATTGACCTTTCTCTGCGGCTTCCTAGTATATTAAACTTAGAAAGGCCTGTCATTCTGAGATTATAAAAGTATTTGCCATTTTTTTTTCTGGTATACTAATGGATTTATCTTATTAATAGTTAAATATTTGATCCATTTGAATATTTTTGTTGTAGGAAATGAGGTGGGGCTTCAGCTTTACTTTTTTTCCCAGATAGCTAGCCAGTTGCCTCATTGCCATTTACTGAACACCCATCCTTTCTCCACTGATATGTAAAAGCCATTTTTATCATTTGCTTAATTCCTGTATATACTGGGGTCTATTTTATTATTTTTTTAAATTATATAATTAAAAAAAATTTTTTTTGGCCACGCTGTGCAGCACGTGGGATCTTAGTTCCCCGACCAGGGATCGAACCCATGCCCCCTCCATTGGAGGCACGGAGTCTTAACCACTGGACTGCCAGGGAAGTCCCACCTGGGGTCTCTTTTAAAACTGTTTTGTTTCATTGATCGATTCATACTTTTGTGCCAGAACTATACTGTTTCACAAGTTTTCAAATATTCATAAAAGCATGTACCATACTGTTTTACTA
Organism: Eubalaena glacialis; assembly: GCF_028564815.1. Lineage (NCBI taxonomy): Eukaryota > Metazoa > Chordata > Mammalia > Artiodactyla > Balaenidae > Eubalaena > Eubalaena glacialis. Next base: position 108,593,588 of record NC_083717.1, on the reverse strand, counting down.
CTTTTTAGTATTGGACAGGGCTGGTCCTTTCTCATTTCTTTTTCAGGCTATCCTGATTATTTTGGTTTTTGCTCTTCCTCAAATGCCATGTACTTCCCTGCTTTTGCTCATGCTGACTCCTCTTTCTAAAATATGTTAAAATATCTCACCTCCCCAGTTCCTACCATTCAAAATGCTGCTTGTTTTTAAGACCCAGTTAAAATGGTACTTCCTCCTTGAAGTTGTCACAATCCCTTAGATTCTCATAATATCTTGTTACTCTCTTGTGACACTCTGTGTATTAATTTAAATTAATGCTCTTTGGGTACATGACTTACCAATTTTATTAGACTGAGTGATCCTTGAAGGCAGACTAGGCCTCATCCATCTTTGAATACCCTACATTTCCTAGCATAGTGACATTTCTCTCATTCATTCAGTGAGCATTTGAGAAGCAACTACCATCTGCAACACAGTGGGGTTGAGTGCTGTGAGGAATATGGAGTGATATAAGATGTGATTCCTGCCCTCAGAAAGCTTACAGTCTTATTGGGAATAATAATAATAATAGTAGTAGTAAATATAATAATAGTATACTTATATTATTATAAATGTATAATTTTATATTTATAAATAATCCTTAAAATAATAAAAATAATCAACAGTACCAAGCATTCAAGTGTTAAATGAGTGGTACTTACATTAAGTATTTCAGGAATCCAGAGGAGTAACACACTACCCATAGATGCCTTTGAATGAGTTCAAGGGAGGTCATTGCAGTCAGAAGGAAAGGCATAATAAGCAAAGACTGTAGGGCAAGAATGTACAAGATGTGCTTGAGTGGATCAAGTGCTGCCAGTCTGGGGTGAAGCTAAGAGGATGTAGTCATAGTGTCCATCTCTCCAAGTGTCCCAGGAGGCCAGACTCCCACATTCCATCTCTGCACTGCTCCAGACTCCTAGGGGATATGGAGGCTAATCCCAGGTTCTTTGGGACAGTGGCAAAGTGGCCTCAGGAGCATCCTGGACGCTTAGCTGAATCCAGCAGATACAGGTCATGTCATACAGGCCATGAAGATATTTAACCTGAGGGCAGGAGGCGGCATATCCTGGGTTACAGAAACAGCATTCACTCACCATTCATCTGTTGTATGTCAGTATATGCTAGGTGCTGGGTAAACAAACTGTGAGTGTGTGTGTGTGTGTGTGTGTGTGTATGTATGACAGAGACAGAGTTTTGCTTAGTTGCTTTACCTCACTTGATCTATCGCGTTTTATGCTGATCAGATTTTGAGCAAATCTATGTCTCATTCAGGATTTTTTTTCTAGGGGTTCTAATAGGCTATAGTGCCCATTCCATCCTTTTGTCCATCCCCATTGTTGCTTGGACACCACTGCTTTCTTTGTTTCCAGACCCTTGGTTTGGGGCCATGGTATCCATTGTTGCTGCTCTCTCAAGAGTCTGCCCCTGGGACATCATGCAGATCTGTTTTGTTCCAGAATGGTAGAAGTGTTCTGATTTATTGTAGAAAAATGCCTCCCAGGAACACATTACTGGTTTTTCCTTCTGGATGTGCCTGCTGAGCTTTACTAAGAACTGTGCATGTCCAGATGCTTCCATACAATGAAGGGAAGAGGACATGCTTCCTATTCTTTGGGAACACAGATGTAGAGAGCCTTGCTCCTCAAAGTGTGGACCTTGGTATTGGCTAGAGCTTGTTAGAAATGTGTACTTTCAGGCCCTAAGCCAAATGCTGTGAATCAAAATCTGCATTTTAAAGAGATCACCAGGTGATATGTATGCATGTGAAAGTAATTAAAGTTAGAGACGCAGATTCAGATCAAAGAGTTCTGGGTTGGAGCTTAAGATGCTGCTGGGCTGAGGACTACACTTTTAGTAACAAGATTCTGGAGTACATGATATATTGTACCTTAAATTATACAACTTTGAATAGATGACTGCTCTTCCCAAGGCCCAGATAACTGTGCTTTTGCTTTGGCTGTAAAATGTGGATTATTCCCTGGTCGACATTTCTCTTACTTGTCTGTCTGGCTGACGTAAGAAGGAAGACATGTTAGACACTGACATATCCACTTACTCAAGTGCCATCTCAGGCAAACCTTGATGGCTTTTGGTTTAGTGGAACAACTTTATATTATGTGATTTAAATAGCCTCAGTTTTCTTATCTTTCAAGAGGGAGTGATGATCCCCACCTACCAACACACAGGAATACTTTAGACTAAAATGAAGTATTAGGCTTGAGAGGACTTTGGAAAAAATTAGAAAGATTAAATAAATATCAGTTGGTATTATTACTACATTATATTCTCTGATGTTTCTATACCAAGAAAGAAGTCTCTTTACAGAGTTCTATATACTGCCAGTGAAAGTGTCTTTTGTTCTTAATTCTTTAATAATAAATTTTTTTTCTAAAAATACTATAATTTATTAATTAAAAAATAGGTAATATATGCACATGGCAGATAAAACAGTACAAAAGGATGTACAGTGAAAATTAAATCTCTTTTCTGTCTCCTGGTACCTCTTTCCCCTATGCTGAGGCAACCATTGTTATTGATTTCTTGTGTATATTCCTATATATTCTGTGTACATGTAAGCATGTAGTTGTATATTTATTCTTTTTAAAAAAAATGGTAGCAGACACATATTATTCTGCATCTTGCTTTGTTCAGTTAATGCATCTTGGAGACATTTTCATATCTGTATATATGATTACCTCACTTTTTTGATGGCCACATAGTAACAATTTGTGTGAGTGTACCATAATTTATTTGCTACTGTGAACTTTTAAACTATTTATGTCTTTATATTTACAGTGAATTTCTTGTAGGCAGCATATATGTGATTGAGTCTTGCTTTGTTTTCCTAATCAGACCATCTCTGCCTTTAATTGGGGCTATTTAGAACATTTACATTGTGTAATTACTCATATAATTATGACAATCATTCTTCTTTTTTCTTTTTTTTCTATTTGACCTATCTCTTATTTGTTCCCTTTTTTGTTTTTCTGCCTTTTTTGGATTGAGTATTTTTGTGTTTCTATTTTATTTTTGTTGGTTTATTAATTATAAGTCTTTCTTTTGTTAGTGGTTGCTTTAGGGTTTATAGTATGCATTTTTAACTTATCACAGTCTATATTTAAGTGATAATATACTACTTCCCACATAAAATAAGGTACACTAAAATACTTCTGTTTCTTCTCTCTCAGTCTTTATACTATCAAGTCATACATTTTATATCTACATATGTTATGAACTCCATAATACATTGTCAATAGTTTTGTTTAAATGGTAAATTATTTTTGTTTTTTTTTTTTTTTTTTTATACTGCAGGTTCTTATTAGTCATCAATTTTATACACATCAGTGTGTATACATGTCAATCCCAATCGCCCAATTCAGCACACCACCATCCCCACCCCACCACAGTTTTCCCCCCTTGGTGTCCATATGTCTGTTCTCCACATCTGTGTCTCAACTTTGGCTCATCTGTACCATTTTTCTAGGTTCCACATACATGCGTTAATATACGATATTTGTTTTTCTCTTTCTGACTTACTTCACTCTGTATGACAGTCTCTAGATCCATCCACGTCTCAACAAATGACTCAATTTCGTTCCTTTTTATGGCTGAGTAATATTCCATTGTATATATGTACCACAACTTATTTATCCATTCGTCTGTCGATGGGCATTTAGGTTGCTTCCATGACCTGGCTATTGTAAATAGTGCTGCAGTGAACATTGGGGTGCATGTGTCTTTTTGAATTATGGTTTTCTGTGGGTATACGCCCAGTAGTGGGATTGCTGGATCATATGGTAAATCTATTTTTAGTTTTTTAAGGAACCTCCATACTGTTCTCCATAGTGGCTGTATCAATTTACATTCCCACCAACAGTGCAAGAGGGTTCCCTTTTCTCCACACCCTCTCCAGCATTTGTTGTTTGTAGATTTTCTGATGATGCCCATTCTAACTGGTGTGAGGTGATACCTCATTGTAGTTTTGATTTGCATTTCTCTAATAATTAGTGATGTTGAGCATCTTTTCATGTGCTTCTTTGCCATCTGTATGTCTTCTTTGGAGAAATGTCTATTTAGGTCTTCTGCCCATTTTTGGATTGGGTTGTTTGTTTCTTTAATATTGAGCTGAATGAGCTGTTTATATATTTTGGAGATTAATCCTTTGTCCGTTGATTCGTTTGCAAATATTTTCTCCCACTCTGAGGGTTGTCTTTTCGTCTTGTTTATGGTTTCCTTTGCTGTGCAAAAGCTTTGAAGTTTCATTAGGTCCCATTTGTTTATTTTTGTTTTCATTTCCATTACTCAGGTGGATCAAAAAAGATCTTGCTGTCATTTATGTCAAAGAGTGTTCTTCCTATGTTTTCCTCTAAGAGTTTTATAGTGTCCAGTCTTACATTTAGGTCTTGAATCCATTTTGAGTTTATTTTTGTGTATGGTGTTAGGGAGTGTTCTAATTTCATTCTTTTACATGTAGCTGTCCAGTTTTCCCAGCACCACTTATTGAAGAGACTGCCTTTTTGCCATTGTATATCTTTGCCTCCTTTGTCATAGGTTAGTTGACCATAGGTGCGTGGGTTTATCTCTGGGCTTTCTATCTTGTTCCATTGATCTATATTTCTGTTTTTGTGCCAGTACCATATTGTCTTGATTACTGTAGCTTTGTAGTATAGTGTGAAGTCAGGGAGTCTGATTCCTCCAGCTCCGTTTTTTTCCCTCAAGACTGCTTTGGCTATTCGGGGTCTTTTGTGTCTCCATACAAATTTTAAGATGATTTGTACTAGTTCCGTAAAAAATGCCATTGGTAATTTGATAGGGATTGCATTGAATCTGTAGATTGCTTTGGGTAGTATAGTCATTTTCACAATATTGATTCTTCCAATCCAAGAACATGGTATATCTCTCCATCTGTTGGTATCATCTTTAATTACTTTCATCAGTGTCTTATAGTTTTCTGCATACAGGTCTTTTGTCTCCCTAGGTAGGTTTATTCCTAGGTATTTTATTCTTTTTGTTGCAATGGTAAATGGGAGTGTTTCCATAATTTCTCTTTCAGATTTTCATCATTAGTGTATAGGAATGCAAGAGATTTCTGTGCATTAATTTTGTATCCTGCAACTTTACCAAATTCATTGATTAGCTCTAGGAGTTTTCTGGTGGCATTTTTAGGATTCTCTATCTATAGTATCATGTCATCTGCAAACAGTGACAGTTTTACTTCTTCTTTTAATGGTAAATTATTTTTTAAAGAATTTAAATAGTAAGAAAAAAAATCATATACTTGCCCATGTAGTTACCGGTTCTAGCGCTCTTCGTTTCTTTTTGTAGATCCATATTTCCATCTGGTATCATTTTCCTTCTATTAGTATATTCTTTAACTTTATTTCAGCTATCATATTTTGGACACTGAAAAGATGAAGACTGTGTTTGATTTATATCTGACAAACCGTATAGCATTAATTCTGGTGTCAGCAGATGGATCCACGTTGGTTTGTGACTTGCTCTATGGACTCAGTAGAGCAGCTTTTAATTTAGCATTTGTCTTCTAAACCAAAAACAGTTAGATCTTTTGACAGGCACAGTGATAATATGCTGTGGCTTCTAGAACATGTATGGGAGACTTTTCCTTATATTCTAAAGGCAAAATCAGAAATTGATAATTTACTATGAAACATTTGGGAGCATTTCAAGTTGTAGATCTTAGCTGTCCAATATCTTTGTTGCTGTTTGCTGTTCTTTCTGAACTGAATTTTTTGGGAACAGGAGTTTGGCTTCAAATTATTTTTTCCAGGATCTGAAGTTAGGGGTGGTTGTTACTGTATACTGGCTCTTACTAATCTGTGGTTTACATACATTTACATAATCTCAGCTTCCAGCAAAAATAGCCCTTTTGGAATCCTGAGCAGGTGTGGGAATGAAGGGAAACAATCTGTTTATATCTCTGTTTTGTTTACTTTTACCTGCTTGGCCCCCTTTTCTCTCACCTCTCCCTTAAATCAACATTAAATTTGATGTATCTTTTATTTGTGAAAGCTCACTAAGGTCATGTAATATGTGATTATTTTACCTTATTCATTCAACATACTTCTACTGAAAAATATGCCAAGAATTGTGCTAAGCACTGGAAATAACCAATAAGAATTGGACATTGTAGTTACCCATGAAAAACTCTTAGTTCTTGAGGGAGGCAGGTACACAGAGTTAATTACTTCACAGTGTGGTAAATACTACAGTACTGATAAATATTTTAATTAAGCATTTGAAAATACTTGAAGAGGGAGGTAGGCCTTTTTTGTCGGGGGTAGGGAAGGGGAGGTTGTCAAAAAGTCTAGTCCACAGCGTGATTGCTCTTTTCAGGATTGAATAGGATTTAAACCTGTAGTTCTCTTCCAAAGGCGGGAAGGGCATTCTTCTTAAGACTTGAAAGTGGTGCTTCACATACATGGATTTAACTACACAGCTTGGTGTGTTTCCAAAAAGACTTCTCAAAGCATCACATGAATCATTCACTAATCTTAACTTGAAGCTCCTTCCTGGTTTCATTCTAGATACTGTTTAGTCTTATAAAATAAGTGTATGAATCATTTGATTGAGGCTGGCTACTTAGCATATTAACTTGGTTTATGATCATGATGAGGGAGCTGGGTTCGGTGGAAACCTCTCTTCTCTCTGCAGGAAAGGCAGAGTGGATGGTTTCTAATTTTTTCAAGAGTGAGGTAGAGGAGTGTGAGCTATTTATAGACTCACTTCCCCCCACAGACTGAACACAATAGGAGCCTGAAATCAAATGGTGACCAGATGTGCCCAGGCATCCCCCAGTTTGTACTTAGAAGTTGGAAAAGGCAGAGCCCCTAGGACGTTGGTCTCAGGGCAGAAACGGTTGGACTCACTCATAAGATTATCATCTGTATACACACAGCCCCTTGCATCTGGTCCCCAGGAGCGGAGGAGGTAAACAGAAGCGTGTGCGCACTCATTTTTCTTGCTTCTCTTCCTTGAAGTGGGGGATTATTCCTTTGTTAGTCATTTCATTGTTCAGTTCTTGTCTCTGTAGTTAGGCAGTTAGACAAAGTACAGCTGCTTTCTGGGGATATGTGCTGAATTGATGTAGGAGGAGGAGCTAATGCAGCTCCCATGTAGTTGGTGGAGACAGTGGCTCTGCTCAGATGAGAAGAGATCTGACAGGAATGGAAACCCTTAATTACTTTCTTTTCTTTGCTCTTCCTCCCCTAGTAAACTAACCCCATCTTGTTTGTGGTGGTGTTATGGTTTAAAGCACAAACATGTAGTGGTTTCTGGCTGGTATTGCTTTTCCTTTTCTCCCACATTAGAGATTTTGAGAAAGTAGAAGTGACTTCCCCCTTTAGTAAGCATCTGGCCACATTTCCTTGGAGTTTAGAGATTTGATTTCAGGGTTTGGAAAAGTTGTGCGTAATTTTGGAGAATATTCTCATGAACAACTAGCTTAAGTGGGAAGTGAGAGAAGAAAATACCACTTTCTGAGAACCTGCTCTGTTCCAGGTACTGAACTGAGTACCTGACTCATCTCATTCACTCTTTAACAGCAGCCCCCAAAGTGGGTTATTATCATCTGTATGGTACAGATGTGAAAACCAAGGCTCAAATAGGTTAGGTAACTTTCCCAGGGCCATACTACTAAGAGGTGGAGCCCAGATTGAAACCCAGATCTGCTGCTTCCAAAGCCCTTGCTCTTTCCACTACACGTGCTGCCTGCTGTGTACGCTAACTCCTCCTGACTGTGCGCTTGCCTCTGATATTTGAAGTATGACATGAATTAGCTGACAATTAGAAAAATTTCAACTGATAAACTGTGCATTTACCATAGGAAAGGACCCAGGAGCCATGATGAGGATCATGTGTTTTCAAGCCTCCCTGTTGATGCCTCTCTCTGAGATAGGGAGGACACCACCTATTTTAAATTTTGTATCTGAAACAAGTGCTTGTCTACAGGTGCAGTCAGCGTGTGTTCTTCTGAATCCCCCGGATAGCTCTAATTGACCCAATCACTTTCTGAGATACAAGAAATAGCTCCCACGTTACAGCAAATGGATGCTTCATTTCACCTGTTCTGACCCAGGGGCCAGGTTTTGAAGTGGACTTTAAAAGTGGCGAAATGGGGACTTCCCTGGTGTTAACCACCCTGGTCCAGTGGTTAACAATCCGCGCTTCCACTGCAGGGGGCGCAGGTTTGATCCCTGGTTGGGGAACTAAGATCCCACATTCCGTGCGGTGCGGCCAAAAAAATAACAGTAAAAGTGGTGAAATGTACCCAGAAGTGCCCATGAAGGAGCCTGGGGTCTGTGCACTAACCCTGCCCCAGTCAGTGTGCTTCTTTCCTTCCCGGCACAACTCAGTATTGCTGGTGCCTCTTTTTCTGAGTAAGTCCTTTCTCATCTGTGAAGTACCCTGGGGTGTCCAGTTTCATATTGGGGAGGGAAAGAGTGAATGCAGGACCTCCAGTTTGAATCCAGAAGAATCTTAATATATGTTTTTGAATGAGATGAAATTCTACATTGTTTTCTAGTTTTATCCTAAATTCCACCAGCTTTAATTTCCAAATATTTATTTTTCCGCAAAGATGAACCTCATCTGCCCAGTATCTTCCACATAGAAACATTCATGCACCAGAGAGAATGAATCTCTTAGGCATTCATCAGCTCTGTTAGGGTTTTTAGAGGCTTATTAACTACGCTTCATTGAAAATCAGTCCCAGGTTCCTAACTGTCCAGGTTTGTGTCAGTGCAGCTCTTGGTTGTCACCAGCAAGTAATTTTTGAGCTGAGTGCTCCCCACTGTCGGGTCTCTCTTCGATCATCTAATTTTTTTGTCTTTTGCATGCACTTTAGTAAGTGGCTGGGACAGCTCCAAGAAACACCTTTGTTCCGGAGCTGTTGACTAAGGCTGGAGTCATGCTTTGTTTATTTGGTTGAGGTGACTTGAGATGAGGGGCTGAAGCACAAGAAGCACCACAAGATGGGTACGGTTAGAGGTCTTGTGGTTCTAACAGGCAGCTCTGTCTTCTGCAAACTACGAAGTCTTCAGGGAAGACAGGAGGAGGGAACTGTGGCTCGAGGGAGGAAGGCCCCTGCCAGTGGGATGCATGAGGCAGATGCAATTCAGATCAATGCAAAACTAATCTCTTTAACTAGACCTTGGATTGCTGAGAACGGTATAGGCTTAAGCTGGGCTGGCTGAGCTCGGCTATGAAATTAGAACTGTCTTGGGGACTCAGCTTGTTTGCTTCTCCAGCATTAAGTTTGGTCTCTAGAGACCCATTCAGACTAAACAATATTAAAAACAGGAAATTTGCTCCTAGCAGCATGGTTGCAGGAAAACTTTTTCCACTTAAGGCAGGAATGAGAGTTAAAAACAGGAACTCCATCCTCCAGGCCTGTTTTCTTCTTATATAGAAGTAGTATTAGCAACTCCAACAACTTGAAGCAGCTTTGCCGTACTTGACTTCCCTTCAGAGTGCTGCCTGAGGGCATCCATTACAAAAGGTGGTAAAGAGCCCTCTTGAACACATTCAAAAATATGGAAACAGTGCTGTGTGGAGGATGCTGACCTGGTGATGTATATCTTGGCTGAAGATCATGTGTGTGGAATTAATGCAGGCAGCGCTTAGGGAAGACCTGGAGAACAGCTATCGTTAATTTTATTCACACATTTATGGTGTGTATTCTGGATTGGGTCCACGGGTTATGTATTCATTTATTCAGTCAGTGTTAACTGAGCGTGTACCGTGTGCATTGTGTGTGGGGCCCTCAGGTGTGTGATGTGTGTGTCCCCTTCAGTACTGCAGGGGCCTGCTCGGGTTTGCTCGTGACGGTCAGCCCAGGGCATCCCTGAATCTGGGGGTTCAACTCCCGGGACTGCTGCTCTTTTGCATAATTTGCTGCTGAGGTTGGTGGGGGTGGACAGGGGACATTTTGGAAGAAGGGAGTGAGGACAAAGAGGAAGCTAACAGCTAGAGAGGAAATGCTCTTCTTTTCTTCCTCCCCCGCTGTGATGGCACTCTGCCTAAACAGCTTCTGAAGCCCTCAGCGAACGTGAGCCAAGCCCTTGCTGTCACCCCACCCTTTGTTCACAACCCCCTCCTCTGGCTCAGTCGATGTGTCATGAACAAGCTTCTGCAGCAGAACAGCCTGTGTGGTGAAAAGATTCCTTAGCAGATGCTTGTCATTATTTTTGGCTGGTAAGGAGACAGAACTACTCTTTTTAAAACTTTTAAATTGAAATATACACACAGAAAAATTATATGTTCACACATTAGAAGTGAACAGCTCAAATTTTCTACCCACTTGAACTTTTACAAGCTGAGCATACCCACATAACCAGCATCCAGATCGAGAAATAGTGCATTACCAGCACCTCAGAAGTCCCACTTGTGCTCTGTTAAAATACACTGTAAAGCTCTTTCCTGGGGCTTTTTTCCAGTGAATGCTCTGAGATGCTGAGAGGCAAAGTAATGTCCCTGCCTAGCTAATCACTGAATTTAAGAGAGGGCAGGCAGGCCAAACACAGCCCTGCCAGCCTTTCTCCTCAGCCTTCCCTCCTTTTTCTGACTTGCAGCTGTCAGGATCCAATTAACCTCCTCGTGCATTCAGCCTGGGGCTGCTTTCTAGCTATAGAGATGCATTTTGGTTTGTTCTTTTTTTTTTCTGGCTGTGCTGCGTGGCATCCAGGATCCTAGTTCCCCGACCAGGGATCAAACCCGTGCCCCCTGCATTGGAAGTGCAGGGTCTTAACCACTGGACCGCCAGGGAAGTCCCCATTTTAGTTTGTTCAGTGCATTTCTTTAGCAAAAAAATGATGTCATGGAGAACATCTTCAAAATAGAGTAGATTAGTGATTAGTGATTAGTAGATTAGTATGTGTGCTGTTTATCATCCCTTCTCAGTTTTGGTACTCGAAGGTTGAGCATATGCCATATTTAATAGTTGTGTGTAGGATTGTATTACAGCCCAGCATTATGAGTTATTATCCACATGTAGGCAAAGCAACTGGCAAGCTTCCTGAGAGCCATGCCTGTGCTTGGGGTAACTCCATGCTTGATCATATGGCCCACATAGTAATGGAAGGTATATACATAAAGGGGAGCCAATAAGAAGAAAGATCATAGAGTTAGAATTTTGTAAACTGGTCAGAGTTTTAAAAAATCATCCATTATGCAATGTTGTTTTTGGTTTAGACTGTGGACTGTAGTATCACACTGCTTGGGTTGAACCCCACCTCTGACATTTGCTAGCTGTATGACTCTGGGCAGCTTTCTGGACCTTCCTCTGATTTAGTTGCCTGACTTGTAAAATGAAGATGATAATATCTACTTCATGGGTTGTTGTGAGGAATAAATTATTAACGCAGGTAAAGTGCTTTGAATGTTACCTGGTAGATTTCAATAGTGAATAAATTGTTGTTCTTGTCAATCTAGTGTCATGACAGATGTTAAAGTAACAGCTATCTGAACCTCTTTTTTTTTTTTTTTTTTAATTAAATGCAAGTCAGTATGGAATTGAGATGGAATATAGAAATTTTCTTCTACAGAAATCTTCTTCACAGCCAACTTTGCTTGCACATGTTTATTTCATAACATGAGGACATACATCCACAGCATGGGAAAGAAAATCTCACAATAAGTTTTTTAAAGCTTAGTCTTTGTTTCCTATAAATTCTCTCTATGGTAAGGTAGGACCACTGTAAGTTTCATTCTGCAGAGGTGGCTGAAGTTTTCCTTCTCAAAGTGAGGTCTCCAGATCAGCAGCATTGATATTACCTGGGAACTGGTTAGAAATGCAAATTACTGGGCTGTACTTCAGACCTACTGAATCAAAAATTCTAGGGGTGGAGCCCATCAAACTTTTTAAACAGCCCTCCAGGTGATTATGATGCATGCTAAAATCTGAGAACCACCACTGTACAAATTTTCTTCTATTTGTAGACAGTGGGGAGCATAGTCATAATTACAGGTTGGGGGAAGGATTAGAAGTTGGGAAACACCTATCTTAAATGAGCTAACTTCTTCCTAGTGTAATATTCTCTAGTTTACAAAGTGCTTTCACATGTATTGTCATCGTCCCATGTATTTGTCACAAAATTGTTGTGTTAAGTACCATTATTTCTACATTTTAGAAGGGTTGGTAAAGACTGCTGTTACCTAATAAGTTGTAGGGCGGGAACTTTGTCATTTGGAGTCTCCTGAGTCCAAATCCTGGTCTCGTTCTGTAGCACTGTATAGCCTTTATGTCCTCAAGCTGTGAGTGGGCTGTTTTCAGTCTGGCTTCCTCAGTAACAGACCCTGAGATAAGGAGTTGTGTGAAAGTCATTTATTAGGATGTATCGCTGGAAAAGAAGTGGTAGGTAAGGTGGGGAACTGAGACCAGCAAGGGAAGGAGGAGGCCAAGCAACTCCACAGAGGTGCTCTGAAGACAGAGTATAGAGTTTTCCTAATCAAGAATGTCCTGAGTTTCCCTGTACCCATCAGTCATTGGTAAAAACTGCCTTCTAAAGAACATCTGGCTGTTATTCCTGTCCTGCCCCTAGGTTCTTCATATCAATTTTTTTTTTTTTTAAGATTCCATATATATGTGTTAGCACGTGGTATTTGTTTTCTTCTTCTGACTTCACTCTGTATGACAGACTCTAGATCCATCCACCTCACTACAAATAACTCAATTTCGTTTCTTTCTATGGCTGAGTAATATTCCATTGTATATATGTGCCACATCTTCTTTATCCATTCATCTGTCGTTGGACACTTAGGTTGCTTCCACGTCCTGGCTATTGTAAATAGAGCTGCAGTGAACATTGTGGTACATGACTCTTTTTGAATTATGGTTTTCTCCGGGTATATGTCCAGTAGTGGGATTGCTGGGTGGTATGGTAGTTCTGTTTTTAGTTGTTTAAGGAACCTCCATACTGTTCTCCATAGTGGCTGTATCAATTTACCTTCCCACCAACAGTGCAAGAGGGTCCCCTTTCCTCCACACCCTCTTCAGCATTTATTGTTTGTAGATTTTTTGATGATGGCCATTCTGACAGGTGTGAGGTGATACCTCATTGTAGTTTTGATTTGCATTTTTCTAATAATTAGTGATGTTGAACATTCTTTCATGTGTTTGTTGGCTATCTGTATATCTTCTTTGAAGAAATGTCTATTTAGGTCTTCTGCCCATTTTTGGATTGGGTTGTTTGTTTTTTTGATCTTGAGCTGCATGAGCTGCTTGTAAATTTTGGAGATTAATCCTTTGTCAGTTGCTTCATTTGCAAATATTTTCTCCCATTCTGAGGGTCGTCTTGTTTATGGTTTCCTTTGCTGTGCAAAAGCTTTAAGTTTCATTAGGTCCCATTTGTTTATTTTTGTTTTTATTTCCATTTCTCTAGGAGATGGGTTAAAAAGGATCTTGCTGTGATGTATGTCATAGAGTGTTCTGCCTGTGTTTTCCTCTAAGAGTTTTATAGTGTCTGGCCTTACATTTAGGTCTTTAATCCATTTTGAGTTTATTTTTGTGTATGGTGTTAGGGAGTGTTCTAATTTCATTCTTTTACATGTAGCTGTCCAGTTTTCCCAGCACCACTTGAGGACACGGGGAGTGGAAGGGTAAGCTGGGACGAAGTGGGAGAGTGGCATGGACATATATACACTACCAAATGTAAAATAGATAGCTAGTGGGAAGCAGCCGCATAGCACAGGGAGATCAGCTCGGTGCTTTGTGACCACCTAGAGGGGTGGGATAGGGAGGGTGGGAGGGAGACGAAAGAGGGAGGAGATATGGAGATATATGTATATGTATAGCTGATTCACTTTGTTATAAAACAGAAACTAACACGCCATTGTAAAGCAATTATACTCCAATAAAGATGTTAAAAATAAATAAATAAAGAACATCTGGCTCTTAAAAGGCGTTTCAGTAACCTGAGGGCAGTCGCCCAAAAAAAACAGACAAAGAGACGCAGATACTGACTTTTGCAAGTTAAAGCACACCCACTGGCTGGTGCACATGAAAATAGTAAAGGAATCCAAGTGTATATAGGTGTAGAACATTAACAGCACCTGCTGTACCATCAAAGCTGGTCCAGAAGACTGCAGTAGGGAACTAAGGAATTCTGAAATACATGCTGGTCTTGGAGAGGGCTGTGGAAAAACCACTCTGTGTATCCTGTCCTCAAAACTTCCTGGGAGAGCCCTGCCCCCAACACAGCTTCTGGTTATGTCCTGTGGTCAGTAAACACTCAGTCTACTGTACTCTGCATCTACCAGTATGGGCATTAAGAGTTGATACTCATAATGATGACCTCAAGTCCTGCCATTGCCAAATCCTTAGACACTAAGGAAGAGTATACCGAACAATTTGAAATTTTAATGTAAATTAAGTTGACAGTGGTTTCTGGCTAACCAATATATCAGAAATGTGTTTTTAATAAGAAAATCTCATTTTGTGATCATCTAGGTAAAAGTGACTTAACCATTGCTATGTGTAGTCACTCATGCTGCTCACTCAGTATTCCTGGCTTTTCATCTTCTGTTGCATGATAGAATTTCACTTCCTGGTCCCATTGTGTGAGGGGAGGGGGGCCATATTATGAGCTCTGTCCAGTATATTTTAAGGAGAAATGATGTCTGAGCCTTCAGTTGCTGGAGTATGACCTTCCAAAGCCCCCTTTCCTTCTGGCACCAAGATCAGTAATGTTGGAGACAGGTAGTTCTGTCAGAGAAGCTACAACCATCAAGACTCCCTACTGTCCCACAGGTAGCATGAGCCAGAAATAAACTTTTGTTGTTTTAAGCTACTATGCTTTAGAGGTTTGCTACAATAGCCTAAGCTAACCTAAGCTTGTCCTGACTGATGACTCTTCAGTGTTGATCTTCTCGAGTGACTTTAACTTTGGTACAACATCAGTTATTGTAAGAAAATGGGTCGGGACTTCCCTGGTGGCGCAGTGGTTAAGAATCCACCTGCCAGTGCAGGGGACACGAGTTTGATTCCTGGTCTGGGAAGATCCCACATGCCGCGGAGCAACTAAGCCCGTGCGCCACAACTACTGAGCCTGCACTCTAGAGCCCACGAGCCACAACTACTGAGCTCGCCTGGTGCAACTACTGAAGCCCGCGTGCCTAGAGCCCGTGCTCCGCAACAAGAGAAGCCACTGCAATGAGAAGCCCGTGCACCATAACGACACCACAACGAAGAGCAGCCCCCGCTCGCCACAGCTAGAGAAAGCCTGCACGCAGCAACAAATACCCAACACAGCCAATAAATAAATAAATAAGAAAGTGGGTCTAGGTGATCTGTCCATATACTTTCACTTTATTTTCAATGATAAATAATTTTAATGTATTTCAAAGGATTAGAAGGCCTTTCATGTATGTAGGACTCTCTTTAGCTTTGCTTTGTTTCCTTTTCCTCTTGGAACCTTCAAACCCACTTATATTTTTGAAGAAGTTGGCTCTAAAAAGAACTTTTGCCTTACAACTGTGGGCCACATCTGGCTACCACCTGA
Organism: Eubalaena glacialis; assembly: GCF_028564815.1. Lineage (NCBI taxonomy): Eukaryota > Metazoa > Chordata > Mammalia > Artiodactyla > Balaenidae > Eubalaena > Eubalaena glacialis. The sequence continues at coordinate 108,578,052 of NC_083717.1, read as the reverse complement.
CTGAGTGAAGTTTTATTGGAACATAGCCATGCCCATTTGTTTATGTAGTGTTTATGGATGCTTTTGTACAAAAAGGCAGAGTTGAGTAGTTGTGACAGAGACTCTGTGGCCCATAAAGCCTAATATATTTGCTGTATGGCTCATAATAGAAAAAAATTTGCTAACTCTGTCTCACAGATCCTTAATTATTAGGAATGGAAAGATTCCCGGATGATTTGCCTGAATTGCTGCAGATATCCTAGCTCTTGGAAGTTCTGTCTGATGGAGTGAAGGCCTTCTCCTGGATCTGCAACGTCCCTTTATTTTATATACTACCCTGAAGGCAGTGAAACAGCTTATCCCTCTTGGATTCTGCCTATGAATAAGCAAAGACTCCCTCACGCCTGATAATCAAGCCATTTTTCCATATTGCCACCCTCATTGTCTTTGTCCAGACCAGCTGCTGGGCAAACTGCTAACAAGTCCACTTGTCATGTGACTGCTGCTCGGTGATTCTGCTTTGTGCTTGTTGCTGTTGACAGTTGAACCTGCCATTTTGATAGGGTTTTTTCAAGCTGCATGGGAGAGAGGTGATCAGGTTGTCTCACACGATGGGTCATGAATGTGAGGCTATGTGAGGAAATAAGGAAACTGGAAGCTGTCCACAGTCACACAGCCAGGCCACATGACAGTGGAACGTTATTCATTACTGCTCAGAATTCAGCAGTAACTGTAGGAGGCCAACAGCAGCTCTCTGTCTCGCATTCAGAGCTCCCTAAGAGTTGATCCTGTCCGTTACTCTGTATCCAATTTGGCATACCCTTATTAGCATTCTTATTTGGGGTCATCTAATGGTTGACAGTCTCTCTTTTGCCCATACTTGCTTTGCTTGGGGCCCAGTCAGATGGGGCCTAGAAAACAGGGTTAAATGACATAAAACGTGGCAGATTATGATAAAGGAATCACTTGTGGTTGTCTTCTTAGAAGTGGCTGTGGGAATGGCAAGTCTTTAGATTCTATTCCAATAAATCCATCTTTCATCTTTTCTCATAGGATCCTGTATAAGGAATCTGTCTTTTTGCAAGGAGGAGGGAAGCATTAGAGCTAGAAACCCATCTATCTGTCCTGTGAATTCCTTGCTAATGTCCAGAGAGTATGAAAGCCGCATATGGGACCTACCAGATGGCACATGCCACTTGGACAGTTGTCCATGGGAACATTCCTTAGCAAAAAAGCATTGTTAGAAATAGTAAAATCTTGTATAAACAAAGATAGGTGTTTTGGTGATCTCAAAGCTCAGTTTTTCTGAGTCCTTCAGTAATCAGAGGCTTAAACTAAGAATATGAATTTATGTTTCTCTGTGTGGTATGTGTATCTATTACCTCTGTATGAGTATTTGCTGCTATGGGCAATTTTCTTTTTTTTTTTTGAGGTTTATTTTTTTAAAAATTAATTTATTTTTGGCTGCGTTGGGTCTTGCTGTGTGCGGGCTTTCTCTAGTTGCGGTGAGCGGGGACTACTCTTCGTTGCGGTGCGCGGGCTTCTCATTGCGATGGCTTCTCTTGTTGCGGAGCACGGGCTGTAGATGCGTGGGCTTCAGTAACTGTAGCTCACGGGCTCTAGAGCGCAGGCTCAGTAGTTGTGGCACACGGGCTTAGTTGCTGCGTGGCATGTGGGATCTTCCCAGACCAGAGGTCGAACCCGTGTCCCCTGCATTGGCAGGCAGATTCTTAACCACTGTGCCACCAGGGAAGTCCCTCTTTTTCTTTACTTTTTTTCTTTTCAGAAAAAGAAGCCCTAGACAAATAGACAGGGATTTCTATTTTTATCTTTTGATAAAGGTGATAAGAGTTGCATTCAGTAGAGAGGGCATATTTTAGGGTCTGACACCAGAGGGACCCTAGACTTTCCTCTTTGACACCCCATCTCCTTCATAGATGAAAGGTGGTGAAGTATAGTGATTAAAAATATGGTTTATTTTCCAGTTTCACAGATTACTAGCTGTGATCCTGGGCTAGTCCCTTTATCTCTCTGTGCTTCACTTATCTCATCTGTAAAATGGGGATAATGATACCTACCTCAGAGTCGTTGTGAGGACTAAATGAGTAAGTAAATATAAAACACTTAGAACAGTGCTTCGCAGATAATAAATGCTACATAAGTGTTATTATTATTATTATCATTATCTCTTCTGATACCTGATCACCATCTTATCCAGCACACAATAATTTCTCCAATTCCTTTTCTATTCACAACAAAGTATCCTTCTGTCCTTCCTGGTAGCATGTGCATTTTAATAGGGGCACTGTGAAGTTACAGCAAACTCAGATGAATTACTCTAATGGAGAAAATTTCTAGTATTCTGCAGGGTGGTGGGGAAAATCATTTGGGGCACATCGTGGCAAGAGGTTGAAGAATCAGGGGAAATCACATGCTTAGAGAATATCTAGAAAGAAGAGACTTGAATATGTCTCAGCTTCCTTCCATTTCTAGCCCTAAGTTTTCTTAAGTCAAGAAGCTATAGGGTCTGCACAGCCTCCTGTGGAAACCTGAGCTGGCTCTGTAGCTTTCTCCCTGTGTCTTATTACCATGTCCAGCAAAAGGAATGCTAACTCACCAGCTGCCTGCCTTAACAGATTCAAGGGCACGATAGTACAGAAATGAGACCGCACTGAATACTGGTTAATGTGGAGCTGAGGAAAGCTAATAAGCTAAGAAGGATGACCAGGTGCTGAAAAGGAGAAATGTAAGGTTGCTTCCTGAGGCTGCTGCTTCTCCACTGCAAGAAAACTGAAACGACCAGGGCACTGTAAATTGGTCTGTTGACGATACTGTCAAAGGCATCAGTAGCAACAATTTGGAAAGCCAGCTCCAAGCGACTCAAGCTGCTGGGAAACTGCCTTCTAGGAAAAACAGCCCCCCGTAGACAACATAATCTGGGCTGGTTTGATTCCAAAATTTGTGTCCTTCTTGGGCAGAACTGACTTTAGTCCCATTCAGTTTGAATCTGCTTGGGTGCTCACTAACATTGGCTCTAGGACGTCAGAACAGACTGGGGCTGGGACTTCCCTGGTGGTCCAGTGGGTAAGACTCCACACTCCCAATGCAGGGGGCCCAGGTTCGGTCCCTGGTTGGGGAACTAGATCCTGCATGCATGTCGCAACTAAAGATCCCGCATGCCGCATCTAAGACCCGGCGCAGCATGCATGCATAAATCAATCAATCAGAACAGACTGGGATATAGAAGATGTGGCACATATATACAGTGGAATATTAGCCATAAAAAGAAACGAAATTAAGTTATTTGTAGTGAGGTGGATGGACCTAGAGTCTGTCATACAGAATTAAGTAAGTCAGAAAGAGGAAAAACAAGTACCATATGCTAACACATATATATAGAATCTAAAAAAAAATGGTACTGAACAACCTAGGGGCAAGACAGGAATAAAGACGCAGACGTACAGAATGGACTTGAGGACACAGGGAGGGGGAAGGGTAAGCTGGGACTAAGTGAGAGAGTGACATTGACATATATACACTACCAAATGTAAAATAGATAGCTAGTGGGAAGCAACTGCATAGCATAGGTAGATCAGCTCGGTGCTTTGTGACCACCTAGAGGGGTGGGATAGGGAGGGTGGGAGGGAGACGCAAGAGGGAGGAGATATGGGTATATATGTATACGTATAGCTGATTCACTTTGTTATACAGCAGAAACTAACACAACATTGTAAAGCAATTATACTCCAATAAAGTTGTTAAAAAAACAGAAAAAAAGAAAAACAGACTGGGGCTGTGCTGTCCCAGCATTCATTTCTCTGCTGGCATCTCCCCATGCTTACATCAGTGAACAAGCTGTATGGGCTCTCGGAAACATTGCAGGTGGTGGTTCAGTTTTTTTTGACTTGGCTATCAAGTGTGGTGCAGTTGATCCACTGTTGGCTTTTCTTGCAGTTCCTAATGTGTCATCTTTAGCATGTGGTTACTTGTAGCACCTTACCTGGACATTTTCAAACCTTTGTTGCAACAAGAATCCTGCATCCCTGTTAGATGCTGTTGAGCAAATTCTTCCTATTTTAGTTCGTCTCCTGTATCATGATGTCCAGAAGTATTAGCAGATACATGGACAATATCACATATCATAGCTGGCCACCATCACCAGATACAGTGAGTTGTGAATCATGGATTAGTCCCATTCCTCGTTGGTGTTCTAAGGCAGACTTCAAGACGCAAAAGGAAGCTTTATGGGCTGTGACCAACTAGAAAAGTTGTGGAACAGTTGAACAGATTGTGTAACAGATTGTTCATTGTGGCATAATAGAATTGTTGATGAACCTCTGAACTGTGAAGGATACCAAAATTACCATGGTTATTCTGGATGCCATTTCAGGTATCTTCCAGGCTGCTGAGAAACTAGGTGAAACTGAGAAACTTAGTATAATTGAAGAATGTAGAGGTCTGGACAAAATTGAAGCTCTATAAAACCATGAAAATGAGTCTGTGTACAAAGTTTCATTAAGTTTGAGAAATACTTCCCTATGGAGGAACAAGAATATCAAAATGTTGTGCCAGAAACTGCCTCTGAAGGCTGTACATCCCAAGTTCCGGATGGCATTCTGAGACCACTTTTAGATTGTACAACTAAAGCATAAGTTTATTATACCAAACGTGTACTATGTTTGGTATAAGTTTGTCTTACTGTTTCTCTAAGAGCTCTTTAAATGTGGTTTGCTATGGTAAAACCACTTTTTACAAGGAAACTATACTTGAACAGTTCCAAACTATGCATATTGTATGAAGCGTCTCCTCTCAATGGGTTTCTTAATTTCTATGTGGAATTTCATATCTTGCAGTGTCCTATAAAAAGATTATTTCACCCATTGCTTCAAAAAAAAACAAAACAAAACAGCAGCAGCAGCAGCTGTGGGTCAGCAGGCAGTCAGGGCCTAGAGGGTTCAGGGGAGGCCTCAGGCTTTGTTGCAGTTCTGATAGAGGAAGTTAGACTTTATACTTTGGAGTGTCTAGAGGTAAGGGTCATATTCTATAAAAATAAAAACACCAGTAATATGGATATATGGTCAAGAATATTTATTGAACCATTTTGAGTAGGGATAAAATAGTAGAACCAACTGATTGCCCATTTATGGGGGAACGATTGACTCAATTTTGGTACATACACACCGTGGAATATATTGCAAATGTCTTAGAAGAATTCAAAACCCATAAATATGTGAGTGAGCGTGTGTGCATTTATGGTTTAACTGTGGGAAGAACAAGAAATGATGCCAGTTGTTAACGTCTTACCTACGGGTGGGGGTTAATGTATGAGGGAGGAAAAGAGGAAGGGAAAAGAGGGGTGGCAAATAAAAAGGAAATAAAACGAAACATTCCCCCTGCAGCATGCATGATAGCCCAGTTATTTTAATTATTTATTTATTTATTTGGCTGCATCGGGTCTTAGTTGCAGCACGCAGCATCTCTCGTTGCGGTGCATGGGCTTCTCTCTAGTTGTGGTGCGTGGCCTCCAGAGAGCGCGGGCTCAGTAGTTGGCGGCGCGCGGGCTTAGTTGCCCTGTGGCATGTGGGACCTTAGCTCCCCAACCAGGGATCGAACCCACCTCCCCTGCATTGGAAGGCGGATTCTTAACCACTGGACTGCCACGGAAGTCCCCCAATTATTTTAAATTGTGTTCGTGTAACTGTGGATTTGTGTATACGTGAAAAAAGGAAGAGTTGTATCTATGGGAAATAACCTGTATGTTCATGCTGTGTTATGTGATAAAAAGCAAGTTGCAGGTTGACGTGCATTATATGTGTCTATTTCAATGAAAATAAAGAAAAACGAAGAACTGTATATCCTTATATATGTGGAGAAAGGTATGGAAGGACATACCTGTTGGTTATATCCTTCTTTCCTTCAGTACCTGAAGGGGACCTGTTGGATACTTAAATGAGTAGGATTAGGGGTTGAGGTAGGGATGGAAGGTTAGTTTTTTCTTCATGCATTGTATTTTTTCACTTGGTACAAAAAGTGGGTGTTCTTTGTAGTTTGAAAAACAGCAAAGAAAGAAAAAAATGTAATCTTGTCTGTCTCTAATAAGGCTTCAAATTCTGGTCATTTAATAATAGCAATGTGGGTGAAGTTTGGGGGTGAGATTATAATTCTCTTCATGTGCAAATGAAAAGGTTAATGGAGCAAAAAGACTCCAAAAGTGATTAACAAATGGCAGAAGGATCAGATTTTATTGTTTTTGACCAAAGGCTGTAACAAAATTTTACTGAGACTGCTATTTAGAAATACTCAAAGGAGACTTGGTAAAGTTTCTCCCAGTGTGAAGCAAAACAACAGGAAGTAAGGAAACCTTGAAGAACAATTTTAAATTGTAGGGTAATAGCTTAGTGTTCAACAGATAAGATTTGCCTTTCCTGATAACTCTGGTGAACAGTTATTTTGCTAGTGGCAGAATATCACAGTGGTTAAAAGCAAGAGCTTTGTTTAGAGGTATTTACTACCCATGGGACGTCAGTTTTCTCGTGTGAACATTAGAGAACTTTGATAATATTAACTACCCTCATAGATGTATTGTGAGGATTAAATGGATTAATAACATTTAAGGTGCTGAGAGCCTAACAAAATAATTGCTTAGTAAATATTACTAGCTATATGAATCTAAAACTCTGGTTTTTGAAAAAGCACTTTTAAAAAAAATTGTAGACTTTTTAATGATGGCCATTCTGACCGGTGAGAGGTGGTACTTCATTGTAGTTTTGATTTGCATTTCTCTAATAATTAGTGATGTTTAGCATCTTTTCATGTGCCTATTGGCCATCTGTATTTCTTCTTTGGAGAACTGTCTCTTTAAGTTTTCTGCCCACTTTTGGATTGGGTTGTTTGTTTTTTTGTTGTTGAGTTGTATGAACTGTTTGTTGAATAAAGCACTTCTGTTGAAGTATTCTTTGTGCAAAGTAATCCTAACAATCATCCTTAAACAATAGGAGTAGTGCAAAGCACAGTATTTTGCTTTAGTAGGCACTTTACAAATATTGGTTGAGTAAATAATTTCATATGGTTTTGTTAGAGTCTCTGTTTAGATTAATATCATTTCACATATTTATATTTTTCAAAAATTTAAAAGGAAAAGTACATATATAGGGTGATAATTTGGGTGCATCTTAGTTAATGGATTCAAGAATAAAAGAGATTCCTATGTACTTAAATATAGACAGCTTTCAGTAGGGAAATATGAGGGTACTAATTTGTATTTTAGAAAATTATTATGAAGGAGAGGATTCTCGGAAGAAAGCAGGAATCTGTCTTCCCACCTAGATAACAATTGCACTGGCAGAATCCATCTTAAGTAACTGTTTTGGAACTCTGGAGTCTATTGAAGACTTGCCACTTCCAGAGGAAGACTTGGAGGACAAATTGAAGTTAATTTCAGCTCTTAACATAGTAGCAGCCACCCATTCCCTATTCCCAGCCAAGTGGCAGGCAGCTGTGCACTGGTCCTGGAGCATCTTGCACGTAGCTTGCAGAAGTCAGGGTGGGCAAAAAGGACCCTGTTTTCCAAATATCAGGAATCTGCTCTGATTGCTAATTGCTGCTTCTGATCACAGAGGTGCAGACAAAGAGGTAGGCAGCCATTGTTGTTGCACCTTTCTCCAAGTCCCTCCCCATCCTGCTGAAGTGACTTCCAGGGGATTTAAAGGGCCAGCACCCCTTCTCCCCACCCCCACCCCACTTCATTTTTCTCTTTTTCTCCTTTGGGGAACCAGATATTTATGACCAGGGCATTCAAAAACAACAAAACACACAGGGAAAATTAAAAAGTGACCAGACATGCCCAGGGAAAGGCTCAGAAAAGACCTGAGAATACTTTAGCTTTACACCTCTGTCTGATCCTCAGCACAGAGACAGCCTACAACAATCAAAAACACAAAAACAATAAATGAAAAGAATAACAAGAGACAGCATGTGCTGGAGAAAGGAAAGAATCTGATTTCCAGAGTTACTACATTATTAGATTCAAATGTCCAGTTTTCAACAAAAAAATCACAATACAAAGAAACATGAAAGTATGGCCCATGTAAAGGAAAAAATAAATCAACAGAAACCACCCCTGAAAAGGACCTAAAGGCAGATATACTAGACAGAGACTTTTAACTGTCCTAAAAATGCTCAAAGAACTAAAGGAAGATATGGAGAAAGTCAGTAAAACAATGTATGAATAAAAACCATATGATCACTTCAATACACGCAGAAAAAGCTTTTAACAAAATTCAACATCCATTTACGATAAAAGCTCTCCACAAAGTGGGTATAGAGGGAACATACCTCAACATAATAAAGGCTATATATGACAAGCTCACAGCTAACCTCATACTCAGTGGTGAAAACCTGAAGCATTTCCTCTGAGATCAGCAACAAGACAAGGATGCCCACTCTTGCCACTTTTATTCAACACAGTATTGGAAGTCCTAGCCACAGCAATCAGACAAGAAAAAGAAATAAAAGGAATCTAAATAGGAAAGGAAGAAGTAAAACCGTCACTGTTTGCAGATGACATGGTACTGTACATAGAAAACCCTAAAGATGCTGCAAGAAAACTACTAGAGCTCATCAATGAATTTGGTAAAGTTGCAGGACACAAAATTAAAATACAGAAATCTGTTGCATTTCTATACACTAACAACAAGCTATCAGAAAGAGAAATTAAGAAAAAAATCCCATTTACCATCACTTGAAAAAGAATGAAATAACTAGGAGAAAACCTAATGAAGAAGGTATTGGGGGGCTTCCCTGGTGGTGCAGTGGTTAAGAATCCGCCTGCCAGCGCTGGGGACACGGGTTCGAGCTCTGGTCCGGGAAGATCCCACACGCCACGGAGCAACTAAGCCCATATGCCACAACTACTGAGCCTGTGCTCTAGAGCCCGCGAGCCACAACTACTGAAGCCCGTGTGCCTAGAGCTCATGCTCCACAGCAAGAGAAGCCACCGCCATGAGAGGCCCGTGCACCGCAATGAAGAGTAGCCCCCGCTCTCCACAACTAGAGAAAAATGCGCGCAACAACAAAGACCCAGTGCAGCCAAAAATAAATAAAATAAAATAAATAAATTTATTTAAAAAATAAATTAAAAAAAGAAGGTATTGGATTGGCCAAAAAGTGCCTTCGGTTTTTAAGTAAAAATAAAAGGCACATTTTTCATTTTCACCAAGAACTTTATTGAACAACATATTCACCCTTTTGTTCCACTACCTTCTGCCATTTTCCAGGCAACTTCATTTTTCTGTCTTCCCAAAACTTTTTATCTTTTTGAGAAAAGAGCTAGTCCATGTGCCTTTTACAGTCTTCCAGGGAATGGAAATTGTTTCCATTAAGAGAATTTCTTAAAGACCTAAATAAATGGAAATCCAAAGGTGCCCAAATGTCTGGTGAATACCGTGGATGAATCAGAACTTCCCAGCCAAGCTGTAACAGTTTTTGCCTGGTCATCAAAGAAACATGTGGTCTTGCGTTATCCTGATGGAAGATTATGCATTTTCTGTTGACTAATTCTGGACGCTTTTCGTGGAGTGCTGCTTTCAGTTGGTCTAATTGGGAGCAGTACTTGTTGCAATTAATCATTTTGTTTTCTGGAAGGAGCTTATAATAGGGAACTCCCTTCCAATCCCACCATATACACAACATCACCTTCTTTGGATGAAGACCGGCCTTTGGTGTGGTTGGTGGTGGTTCATTTTGCTTGCCCCACAATCTCTTCTGTTCCACATTATTGTATCTTCTGTATCCACTTTTCATTGCCTGTCACAATTTGTTTTAAAAACGGAACGTTTTCATTAAGTTTAAGTAGAGAATTGCATGTGGAAATACGGTGAAGAAGGTTTTTTCCGCTTAACTTACGTAGAATCCAAACATCAAAGTAATTAACATAACCAAGCTGGTGCAAATGATTTGCAGTGCTTGATTTGGATATTTTGAGTATTTCGGCTACCTCCCACATGGTATAACGTTGATTGTTCTCAATTAATGTCTTGATTTGATCGCTATCAACTTCACGTGGTCTACCCGATCTTGGACCTAAAGATCGTCCAGCGAGAAATCTCCAGCATGAAACTTCTCAAACGACTTTTTTTTTTTTCCTGGTTGTGTTGGATCTTCATTGCTGTGCGCGGGCTTTCTCTAGTTGCAGTGAGTGGGGGCTACTCTTTGTTGCGGTGCGCGGGCTTCTCTTTGCAATGGCTTCTCTTGTTTTGGAGCACGGGCTCTAGGCACGTGGGCTTCAGTAGTTGTGGCATGCGGGCTCAGTAGTTGTGGCTCATGGGCTTTAGAGCACAGGCTCAGTAGTTGTGGCACATGGGCTTAGTTGCTCCGCGGCATGTGGGATCTTCCCGGACCAGGGCTCAAACCCATGTCCCCTGCATTGGCAGGTGTATTCTTAACCACTGCGCCACCAGGGAAGCCTGCAAACCACTTTTGACACGTTTGATCAGTCATAGTACTTTCTCCATACACTGCACAAATCTTTTTTTTTTGTATTTTGGTTGCATTTTTACCTTGCTTGAAATAATAAAGCATAACATGCCAAAAATGTTGCTTTTTTCTTCCATCTTCAATATTAAAATGGCTACACAAAAATTCACCAATTTTGATAAGTCTTTTTCAAATGCAGTGATATGACAGCTGTCACATACAATCTAACAAAATTGTTTCGAATGAGGTTAAATACAACCAAGTGCTACTAGAGCTATCTTATGGAAAAAAACAAATGAACCTTTTGGCCAACCCAATGAAAGACGTGTACTTGGAAAGCTATAAGACACTGCTGAAAGAAATTGAAGATGACACAAACAGGTGGAAAGATATATCATGTTCATGGATTGGAAGAATTAATATTGTTAAAATGACCCTACTACCCAAGGCAGTCTATAGAGTAAACGCAATCCCTATAAAAATACCAATGGTGTTTTTCATAGAACTAGAATAAATCATTATAAAATTTGTATGGAAACACAAAAGACCCCAAATAGCCAAAGCAATTTTGAGAAAGAACAGAGCTAGAGGTGTCATTCTCCCTGACTACTGACTATACCACAAAGCTACAGTAATGAAAAGAGCATATGGTACTGGTACAAAAACAGACACATAGCTCAGTGCAATAGAATAGAGAGCCCAGAAATAAACCCACGCAATTATGATTAATTAATCTATGACAAAGGAGGCAATAATATACAATGGGGAAGAGACAGTCTCTTCAGTAAGTGGTGATGGGAAAACTGGACAGCTACACGTAAAAGAATGAAATTAGAACATTTTCCCACATCATGTACAAAAATAAACTAAAAATGGATTAAAGACCTAAATTTAAGATCAGAAACCATAAAAATCCTAGAAGAAAACATAAACAAAACACTCTTTGACATAAATCATAGCAGTATTTTTTGATCCATATTCTAAGGCAGTGGAAACAAAAGCAAAAATAAACAAATGGGAACTAATTAAATTTAAAAGCTTTTGCGCAGCAAAGGAAACCATTGACAAGATGAAAAGACAACCTACTGAGTGGGAAAAAATATTTGCAAATGATATGACCGTTAAGGGGTTAACACCCAAAATATATAAATAGCTCATACAACTCAGTATAAAACAAACAAAAAACCAACCTGATTAAAAAATGGGCAAAAGACCTCAATAGACATTTTTCCAAAGAAGACATACAGATGGCAAAAAGGCACATGAAAATATGCTTAACATCACTAATCATCAGAGAAATGAAACTCAAAACCACAATGAGATATCACCTCACACCTGTGAGAGTGACTATCATCAATGACCACATATAACATATGTTGGTAAAGATGTGGAGAAAAGGAAACCCTTGTACACTGTTGGTGGGAACGTAAATTGGTGCAGCCACTGTGGAAAACAGTATGGAGGTTACTCAAAAAACTAAAAATAAAATTACCATATGATCCAGTATTCCACTCCTGGGTATATATCCAAAGAAAATGAAAACACTAATTTGAAAAGATGCATGCACTTCAGTGTTCATAAGCAGCGTTATTTATAATAGCCAAGGTATGGAAGCAACCTGAGTGTCCATCAACAGATGAATGGATAAAGAAGATGTGAGAGAGATATATATATATATTATATATATATGTGTGTGTGTATGTGTGTGTGTGTGTATATATATATATATATATGTTACGGAATACTACTCAGTCATAAAAAAGAATGAAATCTTGCCATTTGAAACAACATGGATGGACCTGGAGGATATTATGCTTAGTGAAATAAATAAGATAAAGACAAATACTGTACATATCACTTATATGTGGAACCTAAAAAATAAAACAAACAAATGAATATAACAAAACAGAAACAGACTGGCACATATAGAGAACAAACTAGTGGTTACCAGTGGGGAGAGGTGAGGGGCAAGATAGGAGTAGGGGATTAAGAGGTACAAACTACTATGTATAAAATAAATAAGCTACAAGGATATATTGTACAGCACAGGGAATATAGCCAATATTTTATAATAACCTTAAATGGAGTATAATCTGTAAAAATTTTTAATCATTATGTTGTACACCTGAAACTAATATGATATTGTAAATCAGCTATACCTCAATTTTTTTTGGCTAAGCCACGTGATATGCGGGATCTTAGTTCCCTGACCAGGGATTGAACCTGCACCCCTTGCAGTGGAAGCGCAGAGTTGTAACCACTGGACCGCCAGGGAAGTCCCATATACCTCAATTTTTTAAAAATGAAAGAAAAGAAAACCTCGTCCTTTGCATCACCCCAATATTTAGTCTTATCTTACAACATATCTGATTTTCTAAATTTCACCTGGACAGCCATGCATTTTCATTACTCGCAGCTTTACGTGTGTTACTCATACTGCCTAGATAATCAACCTAATAATTAAAATCCTACTCATGGCTTGAGGCCCACTTCAGATGTTCCCTGTTTCATGAAGTCTTCCCTGCTTCTTCAGTTGAATTCAGTTCTGTTGAATGTCTTCCTTTTGCTCTTCCAGGTCAACTCTTCATCGTTTTCTACCTTTTTCTGTGCCCCAAAGACTGACCTGTTGGACTAATCATTGGGCTTCCTTGCCTTCTGGCTTGAGTGGGGGTTGAACGGTGGAGAGCTCTAGCAGATGGGAGGGAGAGGTTTCCTCCTGAGGGATTGGCTTGGTCTGGCCTCATCTGTTAAGTCACAGCTCCTCTCAGTGTGGTGCTCTCCGCATGGTTCTCTTCTTCCAGGTTTTGGTGAACGTTTTTCCCCCTTCGTCCATTTTGGCTCCGAGGTGGTGAATTTCCAGGTATTGGTTCCAGGTTACTCCACTGTCCCTTGTGGTTTTCCTACTTCACACCCACACCTTTGTGAATAGTCTTTTTACTTAATTAAACCTGAATGATTCTAATTTGAATATACCATCTGTTTCTGTTCAGACCCTGATTGATATAGTGCCATAATGTGTTTCTTGTACCTGTAGTACATTTCATTTTATCTTTATGGTTATTTTTTAATTTGATTCAACAGGACTGCAAAATAAATATCTTATGCTTCATTAGCATTTTCATGTATTAAGCATTTTCTCATAATTTACTTCATTTGATTTTTACAATAAACTGTTTACAATAAACGTCATCCGTATTTTACTGATGAGGAAAAAGGAAACAAAGCACGTTACTCACACCAGGTCACACAGCTAGTAAGTGGCAGTGCTGGTATCTGTAGGAACCCAGGCCTGACTCAGAATCCAGGGTGCTTTCTGTTGTATTTTTCCTTACATCTTTTTATTAAACTTAAAAAATTTTTTTGAAATGATCACAAATTTACAGAGAAGATGAAAGTACATTCAAAAAAATGTTTCCTCAACCATTTAAAAGTTGCCAACCTGTTACCCAGTTGCCCCAGATACTTGAGTGTGCAGTTCCTTATAGTAAAGGACATTCTTTAACATACCCACAATACAACCTTCAAAACTGGGAATTTAAATTGTTATATTACTACCATCTAATCATTAGATCCCATTTGAGTTTTGCTGATTGTCCCAGTGATGTCCTCTATAGAAAAAGGATCTGGTTCAGAATCACTTGTTGCATTTAGCTGTCTTATGTCTAGTCTAATTCATTCTGGAATAGTTCCTCAGTTTTTCTTTGTATTCATAATCTTGACACTTTGGAAGATTATAGGTGAATTATTTTTTAGAATGTTTCTTAATTTGGTTGTTCAACATCTCCTCATGATTAGATTCAGATTATGCATCTTTGGTAGGAATATCACAGAGTTCACTTTGATTTCTTGATTAAGGTGGCGTCTTGCCAGGCTTCTCCACTGTAAAGTTACTCTTTTCCCTTCTTTGTAATTAATATTTTGTCGAGAGGTACTTTGAAACACTAGGTAAATATCCCATTCCTCATCAAACTTTCAAATTATTTACTTGTTTATATTTGTACTGACTCATGGTTTCCCATTTTATTCAGTGGACGACAGTCTGTTAGTATTACTGTTTGTTATGATGCTCAAATTGTTCCCATTAATGGGAAATGGCATTTAGCCAAGATCTGGGTGCTAGGTGTGATAATTGCTATTGAGATATCACTGTTCCTTTGTCTCCTCAGTAGAGTTAGACAAAGCGAGGGAATATATATTTGCATATACAGATGTATATACACACTTACACACAGTTCCATTATATCTATTTACTTATATTGAAACTCATGAGTTCTCACTGATTCTGATCAAACACTCTACAGTTGAAAGAAGAAAGTGTGAAGAGAGAACTTGAGTGCTAGATGGAAGTAAATGAAAAATAACCCAACCAACCTAGCAAATTTGTTTCAGGACAGTGGGTGCTTGATTGAGGAGAGTTGCGTTCATAGAATTTTGGAAATTGAGGGCTTACAAATAGTGAAGGTAACTCTTCTGCTTTCTTTCTTTGTGTTCCATACCACTAGGAATCACTGACCTTGAGCTGCAATTATAAATACTAGTTGCTACTGATACTTTCTAATGGGAATTTTGGATTTCATTCATCTCATGTTGGTATGAGGATAAGAAGATTGTCAATTGTTAAGAACTCTTTAAGTTAGTTGTGTCAGTTATGAACCTCTAAACTCAGAATTGTGAAAATGAATCACAGAAATGTTTAAAATGCTTAAGTATTTGAGGAATATAGGAATGAAAAGCAATACACAAGAGGTTATATACTATGAATAACAATATAAAATTTATATATTTGTAGAAAGATGGAAAAGTACAATAAAAATTTATTGTGCTTAGCAATGGCATTTGGTCAGTTATTTAATTTTTTTTTACTCTTTTGGGATGTTGATTATTTTGTTACTGATTTGGAACTACTCATTATATTGCAATATTA
The DNA here is from genome assembly GCF_028564815.1 of Eubalaena glacialis. Taxonomy (NCBI): domain Eukaryota; kingdom Metazoa; phylum Chordata; class Mammalia; order Artiodactyla; family Balaenidae; genus Eubalaena; species Eubalaena glacialis. Next base: position 108,562,676 of record NC_083717.1, on the reverse strand, counting down.
AATTGTGGTAAATCTACATTGTAGATAATAAATGCCGTTTGGAGAAGACAGAAGAAAATGAGATGGAAGTATTTTACATTTCAGTTTTTATTTTCCTTCTTTCTGCTAACTAACGCAATATAATGAATGCATTTGGATAAAGACTGAGTGCTTTGGTCTTTTCCAAGTGCCTCCTGGTTCTATGGTCATGGCAGTAGCTGTAGGGTCAGAGAAACTTTAAGTGGGGACACTTTGGGAGATTCTTCAGGCCTATGTCATGGTTAAGAAAATTGCAGCCCTTCTGTCTTCTCTTCCCTCTATAGGTGGGAGCTCATGGATCCTTTAGCTTTCGGGGGGTTGTGAGAAGAGGGCTAGTCTATCAATCCCAAGCAGAAGATCCTAGAAAGACCCTGTTATATCCAGCCACAGAGTAATTTTCATTTTAGGGAGTGATATTCTCATATCACTAAAGGGTTGCATCGTGGGAATGGACCACTGCCACTATAGTTGGGCTTCTTTCATTGAGGCTAAAAACAGATAGCTGCTGATGTCTGTCCTTTTTGTACCCATACTTCCTTCTTCAAATAAGAGTAATAAAATAACTTCAGTGAAGGGATGAGGCAGAGAGATTTGTTTGGCTGTTTCTGGGGTTACTTGCCTGGATGTTTTTTATTCCTAAGGTGGGAGATCTTTAGTCCTTGGGGTGAACTTTCCACAGTTGACAGCCAGGTATTAAGAGATGGCAAGTGGAGGTCTGAAGGTTTTTCAGGGAGAGTAAAGTGACCTAGTTGTTCTGTTGTTTCACCCAGAATTCTGACTTCTTGAAGGATTGAAATGACAAGGATACATTTTAGATTTTGTGGTACTGCAGTCCTGAGGTCACCCTCACTTAAGAGAGAAGGCCTTTATCTGGGGGACATTATTCAAAGAAGGGACTTATCTGAAAGCAAGCTTAAGACACAGGTTGAGTGCCACCTCTGCTATGAAGATTTTTCTACCCCAGCCCACAGTCTTTTTTCCTTCTCCAAATATAATATTATGTCTACCCTTCATTCTTTTTCTACTATGTAAAAGTATTGAACTTTTTTTTTCTTAAAGCTCTTGAAGCATGATGAATTTTTAAATTTTTATTTATTTATTTTTTTATTTTTGGCTGTGTTGGGTCTTCGTTTCTGTGCGAGGGCTTTCTCTAGTTGTGGCGAGCGGGGGCCACCCTTCATCGCGGTGCACGGGCCTCTCACTATCACGGCCTCTCCTGTTGAGGAGCACAGGCTCCAGACGCGCAGGCTCAGTAGTTGTGGCTCACGGGCCCAGGCACTCCGCGGCATGTGGGATCCTCCCAGACCAGGGCTTGAACCCGCGTCCCCTGCATTGGCAGGCAGACTCCCAACCACTGCGCCACCAGGGAAGCCCCTGAACTTTTTACTAACTCTGTGGTCATTGTAGATGGAGACAGTATTTCAAATGTCTTTCAAGTCTCCCACAGCAACCATGCAGTGCTAGGGCCCTGTTAGGAATTTAATAAATACTTGCTGCCGAGGTGAAGAGAAATCCAGTTCTGGGACCTGCCCGTCTCAAAACTGGTTTCTTTCAATATAATAAAAAAAAGAAGCAGACTCACAGATATAGAGAACAAATTAGTGGTTATGGGGGTTGGGGGGCATATAGGGGTGGGGGGGATGGGAGGTACAAACTATTGGGTGTAAGATAAGCTACAAGGATGTATTGTACAACATGGGAAATATAGCCAATATTTTGTAATAACTGTAAATGGAATGTAACCTTTAAAAATTGTATAAAAAATTTAAAAATTAATTAAAAATAGGAAAAAGAAAGACTGGTTTCATTCAGAATAATGATTCTTCTCACTCCTCATTGGGTATGGCATAGGTTCCAGTTGGCCTTGTTTATCTTTACCTGCATTTCAAAATTTCTGTTGTAGTTTCTTTCTCCTCCTGTTCCTTGGAAACTGTTTAAACAGCAATTTCCATGGTATACATTGTGTGGATATACATATATGATATGAATAAATATGGGAAATAAATCTCTCTGTAGTTCACAGTGTAAAGTGGAGAAACCAAATAGGAAATCTAGTTTCATCTGTTCAAAGTCAAATATAGGCCGTTGCCTGTTTTCTCTGGAAAAATCTGCTACAAAAAACCAGGGACAGGACCCAAATGATGTTGATTAACCCCTAGCTGGGCTTACAGTGGGAATGGACTGTGAACATTTGTACTGGGCAGAGACCCAAAGATCAGTGACCTGCAGTGGCGTTGAGGGACTGGCGTGACATTTATAAAGAGTGGACAGCATTTCCTGATACTTTGTGGGGTTGTTTTGGTAAAGCTGGCACAGATGAGGCTTTCTTTCCCTTCCTAGATATCTTGTTTGCTCTTTGGGTAAGCTATAGCCAGGTGGACAGCGGGGCCTGAGCTGTGGCTTAGGTAGACTTGGATATCTGATGGGTGGGGCTATAGCATGCTTTCCTACTGAGAAATTAAATAGAATTTTAAATTAAAATATTAAGTTGTCTAATTATAAATATAGGGAAAACTACTTATGAGTGTCATAAATAACTATAGTAAAATAAAAAATAAAAACAATTGGGTTCAGTTAGTATCCTCATTGTATTCAAGTATTCCTAATTACTATATTTACATCAGAATTTAAGACCTGAAAGGGACATTAGATATTATCAAGGAATAGAACAAAAGTCTGAAAGAGTAAGCTGTACACCAAAATGTTAACAATGGTTATCTCTGAATGGTGGGAGTATTTTTATCAGCATTTTCTGGGTTTTTTTTCTATTTTAAATATATTTATTTATGTAATGAAACATTATAAGAATACTTCTCATGGTGAATACTCAAATAGTGATCCTTGTCAGTAAAGATGACATCTATTACTGCATTAAGTAGCAGTGTTACTAAAAGGGAAAAAAAAGTCTTCTAGTACAATCCTTTTAACAGTGGAGTTATAGACCAAGAGAGATACATGATGTTTAAAATCCATTTAAATGGAATACATCATAGAATTTAAAGCTGTTTTCTCATAAATATTTCTTAGGTAAATTAACAAAAACTGGTGAAGAATTTCTTTTCTGTGTGAAAATCATAGTTTATAATAGCAATTTCATTTTATAATAGAAATATATGGGTCAAAAGGTACAAATTTCCAGCTATAAAATGAATAAGTCATGGGGATATTATGTACAGCATGGTGACTATAGTTAATAATACTGTACTGCATATTTGAAAGTAGCTAGGTGGGTGAATTGTGAAAGATCACAGCAGGAGAAAAAAATTTGTAACTATGTGTGGTGATGGATGTTAACTAGATTTATTGTGTTGATCATTTTTTTTTAAAATAAATTTATTTAATTAATTATTTATTTATTTATTTTTGGCTGAGTTGGGTCTTTGTTGCTGTGTGCGGGCTTTCTCTAGTTGTGGCGAGTGGTGGCTACTCTTCGTTGAGGTGCGCGGGCTTCTCATTGCAGTGGCTTCTCTTGTTGCAGAGCATGGACTCTAGGCGTGCGGGCTTCAGTAGTTGTGGCACGTGGGCTCAGTAGTTGTGGCTCACGGGCTCTAGAGCGCAGACTCAGTAGTTGCGGCGCATGGGCTTAGTTGCTCTGCGGCATGTGGGATCTTCCTGGACCAGGGCTCGAACCTGTGTCCCCTGCATTGGCAAGCGGATTATTAACCACTGCGCCACCACGGAAGCCCTGTGGTGATCATTTTGTGGTATATAGAAATGTTGAATCATTATGTTATATACCTGAAACTAATATGTCAATTATACCTCAATTTTTTAAAAAGCCTGGGAAAAAAGAGAATTGTATGAAGCCTTTCTGTGGGCAAGTATTAAGGGTTAAGAACTTCATGTATTTTATTGGCTAGGTAACCGCTCTCAGTTACATGATTTTCATACCTATAGAAGGGAAAGAATGATCCTTAGGCCCTAGCAAAACCGATAAGACATGAAGAAAGAGTTAAAATTTCTTTTTACGTTAATGGTTTCTGAAGATTTTTTAGAAATGAATATTTAATAGGATGGAAGGTAGAAGTTTTTTAAAAGGTATCTATGTGAAGTTGGGGCATATTAACTATGGTGTCTGTATTCGGATATCTGTTTTCCAAAAGTCCATGGTTCTTTTAAAGTACATGGGAGTACCAGAGAGAATGTTAACTCTTTTGAGTACTCCTTATACCAAAAAATGGAAAAAAATAAAGTGTAGTAACAACAACAACAAAAATTAGCACAGTAAAGTGCTTACTTTGTGCCATTGTTCTTAAAGTTTTACATGTATTTACACAGTTAATCCTCTCAAAAACCCTGTGAGTTTTAGGTGCTTTTTAATCTCCATTTCACAGGTGAGGAAACTGAGGGAAGGTTACTTGCCCCGGGAACCAGGTTTCGAATCTATTAAGTTGCGAAGCCTGTGTTCTTAACTATTAAACTATAAGTGTAGCTGTTTAGAGGAAGGCAAATTATTCTAAGCCCTTTCCCCAACTCCAGGCCCCATTGTTATATTTTGTACATGAATACTCTCTTCAAATAATAGGCCCTGAACCCTAGTTTTCTGTACTGCTGCCACAAGTTTGGAGATAGGATGGGTCAGTATATCCACAAATAGTACCAGCTGTACCTCACGGTCTCTGTGTGATGAGAAGTAAAAGTAAGTACAACTCTGGGCTACTTGAGGTTTTCCTAAGCAACTAACAGCATTAGTGAAAACATATGTTTGAATAGTTTCCAGAGTTGTCTAGAATTATTTTCCAGTTTAAAGATGCCTACTAACACACGGTTTTTAGATTTATTTTTAACTAACATTTTTCCCTCCTTGAAATGTCCCTCTTACTTCTCACTTATCAACAATTTTTTTTTAATAGTTATTTATTTAGGCTGCGTCAGGTCTTAGTTGCAGTACGCGGGATCTTCGTTGCGGCATGCGGGATCTTTTTTAGTTGCGGCACGCGGCATGCTTGTGGGATCTAGTTCCCCGACCAGGGATCGAACTTGAGCCCCCTGCATTGGGAGCATTGAGTCTTACCCACTGGACCACCAGGGAAGTTCCAACAATTTCTGATACCTGTATTTGAAATCAATATTTATTTCATCATTTTGAACCCTTTTTCATCCTAAACTGAAATCGCAGTTTTTGTTGTTGTTGTTGTTGTTGTTATGAGTCTACTTGGGGCTCAGAGAACATAGTATATAATAGAAAGAACTACAGAGCTACCAAAAACAAGCAAGCAAACAAACAAAAAATCTCTCAGTGAGAAGTTCCTTTAGGAAAATACAGCGCAACCATTATTCTTGGACCTTAAACAGTCATCATGAAATCTCCAGAGACATAGTTGATTCTAACTGCTTTTGAGAAGGGTATGTCTGCTAAATGTCGCTGATATCAGGGAAGTCCATTCCTTGAGATTTATCTTGTGGATCTTCTTTTTAAAAAATAGACTTTATTTGTTAGAGCAGTTTTAGGTTTACAGAAAAATTGAGCACAAAGTACAGAGAGATCCCATATACCTCCTGCCCCCAAACTATCAACATTGCACACTATTGTGGTACATTCGTTGCAGGTGGTGAACCTACATTGACTGATATATCATCTAATGTCCATAGTTTATATTAGGGTTCATTTTTGGTTTTGTCCATTCTTGGGTTTGACAAATGTATAGTGGCATGTGTACACCATTATAGTATCATAGAGAGTAGTTTCAGTGCCCTAAAAATCCTCTGCACTCCACCTGTCATCTGTCCCTCCCCCAACCCCTCCCAATCACTGATCTTTTTACTGTCTCCATAGTTTTACCTTTTCCAGAAATTCATATAGTTGGAATCATACAGTAAGTAGCCTTTTCAGATTGGCTTCTTTCACTTAGCAATGTGCATTTAAGTTTCCTCCATGTTTTTTCATGGCATGATAGCTCATTTCTTTTTAGCACTGAATAATATCCTGTCATCTGGATGTACCACAGTTTACACATTCACCTATTGAAGGACATCTTGGTTGCTTCCAAGTTTTGGCAATTATGAATAAAGCTTCTGTAAACATCTGTGTGCAGCTTTTTGTGTGGATATGTTTTCAGCCCCTTTGGGTAAATACCAAGGAGCATGCTTGCCACATTGTATGTTAAGAATGATATGTTTAAATGGAATATTACTCAGCCATAAAAAGATACGAAATTGAGTTATTTGTAGTGAGGTGGATGGACCTAGAGTCTGTCATACAGAGTGAAGTAAGTCAGAAAGAGAAAAACAAATACTGTATGCTAACACATATATATGGAATCTAAAAAAAAAAATGGTTCTGAAGAACCTAGGGGCAGGACAGGAATAAAGACGCAGACGTAGAGAATGGACTTGAGGACACGGGGAGGGGGAAGGGTAAGCTGGGATGAAGTGAGAGAGTGGTATGGACTTATATATACTACCAAATGTAAAATAGATAGCTAGTGGGAAGCAGCTGCATAGCACAGGGAGATCAGCTTGGTGCTTTGTGACCACCTAGAGGGGTGGGATAGGGAGGGTGGGAGGGAGACGCAAGAGGGAGGAGATACAGGGATATATGTATATGTATAGCTGATTCACTTTGTTCTAAAGCAGAAACTAACACACCATTGTAAAGCAATTATACTCCAATAAAGATGTTAAAAGAAAAAAGAATAATATGTTTAGTTTTGTAAATAAAAACACAAAAAACAAAAAACTGGCAAAATGTCTTCCAAAGTGTCTGTACCATTCTGCATTCCCACCAACAATGAGATTTCCTATTGCTCTATATCCTTGTCAGCATTTGGTGTTGTCAGTGTGTTGGATTTTGGCCATTCTAATAGGTGTGTGGTGGTATCTCCTTGTTTTAATTTGCAACCCTAATGACATATGATGTTGAACATCAAAAATTCTGATTCCTAGATTCAGTTGCCCTTAGGAAATGAGTATTGCTAGGGATTTTGGTTTGGGCTTCAGGTGTTGTGAGTCCCAATACAGAAGCATCCAGTGGACTATCCCCTATCTAGCGAATCCTTAAAAAGACTGGAAGTGCTGTGTCACATAAAATTAACCTGTCTGTTGAATGCTTTCTTCTATTTATATTCCAGAAAAAATAAAGTTACACTGCTCATCTCTCCTCCTGAACTGGACCCTCTAGCTTTAGATTGCCTTTTGGTGATTTATTTTAGCCTTCAAACTGTTCTTGGTATTCATATTGAGCTGTTTCCATCTGCTTCATTATAATACCACAGTCAGAGTGAACCACGGTGTCATCTGGCTCTGTTGTGCTCTGTTTAGGGCTGTGGTTTTTCCTAGAATTTATGATGAGCTAAGCCTCACAGTTCTTGAAGAATGGAATCTTAACTTTCTACCAGTTCCACGTTTGGAGCCTACTAGTTTTGCTTGTTCACATCTTTTACTGTTTAGTGAAAATGGTATCTTCAAAGATGTTTTTCATAAAACCTCCAGGTGATTATTTGAATTTGGATAAAGACATGGGCAGAGTAACATTCTGTTGTCTTCCTTTATAATCCACTGAGCTCATTCTGCTCTGCTGTGTGAGTGGTGGGAAGAAATAACACTTTCACTAGATGTGGCCTTGCTCTGTCTGCACCTCTGTTTCCACTTTCTGCTGGAGCACTAGAAAGAAAGGTTGAGTTTTGGGGAACATTTCCAACTAGTAAATGGGTGGCAGCCAACTCAAGTGGTCTGGTGAAGAGAAATAACCTCTCCTTCCTTCGGTCCCTGGGAATTTTACCAAGACAGATGTCAGGAGGCAAAGAGAACTCTGCCCAATTTTCAGCTTTGCTAATATAGAGGTGAATGTATGGCGAGTACAGAGCTGGGAGGGAGATTGGGGAAGGGGGTGGGAATGGTCCAAGGTCCAAATCTTTCACCACTCCCTGGGTTATTTTGGCCCTATGCCTGAATATTAAAAGCACTAAAAAACAAACAAAACATAAATAGTTCATTGGTCAAGAAGCATAACTATAGCTGCTAAAACAGAATAGGGTAGTATGGTCTTAGGTTAGCAGCTGCTCTCTTCGTTCCCGTGGTCCCTAGTTACGTGTGTTATCTCACTTAGTCTTCACAACAAACCTGTGATATAGTTACAAAATATCCACTTTATTGGGAAAGAAACTGAGGCTTACAAATTTTAAGTAAAATTTTGTGGGACCATACAGATTTGTATGGTCCCACAGCTATGAACCATAAGAACAATATTCCAATTTGGAACCAATTTGGAACCGTATCAAGAGATTCACAGAATTTAAGGGAAAGTATAAAAATGAGCAGGAAACCATGGGGCCCTAGGTGGCAGGGAAGCCAGGCAAAGCCATATCACAGAATAGTCTGATTTGAGCACCACACTTGGCACTTGTACGTTCAGGATGTAGTACTGATGGACTCTCGATGCCAACAAGGAGAATTTATTCCTTTGTTTTTGTGTCATTCTTTGAAAATTCAAGTGCAAGCACCTAGTTGGCGGGCCTCATTTCACATGTTCGTGTTCTAGCCACCAGGAGGTGGAGAGGGTTTCCTGGACTATTTGGCTTCCGTCGGGGAGGGTTGGGCCCTGCTTCCGACCAAGACTGACACAATCTGGTTCCCCTCTCAGATAGGAAGAGTATTTGGATGCTGAACAGCAGCAATGCAAAGGGTAAATGCCCACCATACCAGCTGTGTATGCAGATGTTCATGTGGCATTCTGCTGAGGACTGGTTCAACTGGAAGCTATGCCTTCCCCATAAGCCAGGCTGTTTTGTCCTGAGCCTGGGGTCTGCCTGACAGAGTCCAACAGGACTTTCAGACACTACACAAAGTATAGGGGTTTTCATAGGAGGACCTCTAGCTGTTTCTGATTCATTAAAGCTGACCACTACAGAGATGAGTGACAGTGGAAGCAGTCAGCTGTTAGGATCAGTCTGAAGAGGCAGCATGTAGAAAAGGGTCCCATAGGGAAAACTCCTCCCTAACTTCTGGACTTAACTGATTCTCACTGTGGTGTCTTGAGACCCTGAATTTGTGTGACATGTTACTGGGCAGTATTTCATTGTAGCTTTACCTGATTAACCATATTAAACTTTTTTTTTTTTTTTTGGTAATGGGAAGGAAAAATAATTAATGTACATGGTTTTTCTTTACTAATTTGCTTGCATGTCTTTGCCCTTCTCCCAGACTCTTTTTGCCTTAAGGTTAGGGACCATATATATCAATTTTGTGTCTTTAATGTCTAGCCTTGTGCCCGGCATATAGTAAGCACTTCGAAAAATATTTGACTGACTGACTGAATGAATGAATTTTCCTTAGCAATCTTTTTTTTTAAGGTTTCAGTATTTTATTCAAGTTTTATTTTAAGTGATGTTAATTATAGCATTTGAAGGAGAGGAACTAATTCCACACGAAATGGAAGACTCTAAAACGTACCCAATAAACTGCTAAAAAATAAACTGAGTGGCAAGAATACAACAGAAGTTCAGTTTAGATTCTGAGTGTTGTCACCATGTGATTACAGTTACAGAGACTCTTCCCAGCTTGCAGCTGGAGCTCTTAGAAGCTATTTCATACTCTGGTGCAAGGGCAAAAAAACACAACAGGAGAAAAAACACAATTAAGTCCTGAATTATTGGCTTCATCACATCCGCCTTCTCCACCCCAAAATGGCACAAAAGAAACAGCTACCATGCCCTGCAGACTACTTTTGGTGTAAAAGAGGTGATGGATTGGGGTGGAAAAAGTCCCTGCCTAAAAAAGTCCCTTTCAGATGAGTTTGTATACACCATCACAGAGCCTCTCCTCAATCAGGGTAGGAAACCAAGGTTCAAGTCTCAGGAAGTCACAATTTCATTCATTTACTCAATACGAATTTACAAATTACGAATTGCCTGCAAATTATCAACTTCCACTTGCAGCCATTTCTAGGTAAAAAAGAAACCTGACATCTCTAGAGGGGCCAGCAAGCTCCCCCTCAAGTCTGCAGCTGAAAGGACCTTTTTTGAAATTGGGTTTCTTCTGTGCCTCTGCAAGGGTAACACCCTAAAGCTGAATCATCTTTAACCTGGAAGTCTAACATGATATTTAGCGATACTTGCATCCCAGACATACAACATTAAAAGGTACACTAAATTCTGAAGGTAGCTATGCTGCAAAATAGTTTAAAATTAAACGACTGTACAGTATTCATTTATGCTTGAAACTCCAGTCCTAGACCAAGCTTGTGGCCACCAGCGTTGACATTCTTGCCATCCAGCAGAGCTGACAGTGTCAGTTTGATACCTGGCTTTAGGGTCTGAGTATATCCTAACCCTCTCAGGCTGGAGCTATTCACTTTAGCCAAGAGGCAGGCGTCAGGGTCGATCTGGTACTTGGCTGTTATTCCGAAGTGAGTGTTACTGTTTCCCGCTGTCCAGGCCAGATTAACAGCGGTCTCCAACTTGTTCACTTTCTGATAAATGGAGCCGCCAAACTCTGTCCCATCACTTACATTAGTGTGAAGCTGGAACTCATCCATCTTGTAGCCAACCGCAAAGTTGCTCTGGGTCACTCGAGACTTTGCGGTCTCAAAATTCACCTGGTAGCCAGCCAGCCAGCCCTCATAACCCAGCACCAGAGCACCCCGGATGGAAGGCCTGGCAATGTCGAAATCGACATCACAACCCAGGTTGATATGTTCCCACTTGTACCCTGTCTTGATTTTAGCATTTTTTTCCCCAGTGTTTGGTGAGAAGGATGAATCGAAGGTCAGCTTCAGGCCATGTGCCAGCTGATCTTCCACAGTAATCTCCGTGCCTAGTGTGTTGTCAGTGTTCCATTTCTCCGTAAACGTTAGACCATATTTGGTCCATCTGTACTTGGTTTCCAGACTGCCCGTCACTTTGGTGGTCTCGGTGTTGGCTGAACCTGAGCTTGTAAATTCCAGTCCATTCTCAGATTTTGTTTTCAAATCAAGTTTTATTAAGCCAAATCCATAGCCTTTGGTGAAGACATCCCTGGCAGATTTGCCAAGATCAGCATACGTGGGAGGCACAGCCATCTTCTGCTCAGAAGCGGTGGCAGTCAGCAATCTTTTTTTGAAACTGAATTGATTCTCATAAAACAGTGGGGAATTTATAGTCATGGATGTTTGAAACATTTTATATTATTTTAGGTTAAAAAATAATTTAAAAGCTGCTGTGGGAAGAAGGACCAGAGTGACATGCTCTCTATTTTTATTGTTATAGGTGTTCAAGGATTTGGGGACTGAAGTACTGTCTGCAGCCGCCAGAGGCTACAACATGTGCCTTTTTGCCTATGGGCAGACAGGCTCTGGGAAGACATACACCATGCTGGGCACCCCAGTGAGTATTGGCATTGGAATGCGATGTCTTCCTAAAGCCACAGCAAGCCTGAATCTTGCATTGTCCTTGCCACTGAGAGAGGATGTGAGTTTCATAGTCAGTCAACTTCAGTTAAGATTTAATGGGTCCTATTCTATATTAAGAATGCGTTTCTTCACACTCACAGACTTAGAGAACAAATTTATGGCTACCGGGGGGGAAGGGTGGGGTGAGGGATAGTTAGGGAGTTTGGGATTGACATGTACACACTGCTATATGGATAACCAACAAGGACCTACTGTATAGCACAGGGAACTCTGCTCAGTAGTATTATGTAACAACCTAAACGGGAAAAAATTTGAAAAAGAATAGATACATGTATATCTATAACTGAATCACTCTGCTATACACCTGGAACTCACACAATATTGTTAATCAGCTATATAACTTTTTTTTTTTTTAATAGTTTTATTTATTTATTTATATATTTTTTGGTTGCGTTGAGTCTTCGTTTCTGTGCGAGGGCTTTCTCTAGTTGCGGCAAGTGGGGGCCACTCTTCATCACCGTGTGCGGGCCTCTCGCTATCGCGGGCTCTCTTGTTGCGGAGCACAGGCTCCAGACGCGCAGGCTCAGTAATTGTGGCTCACGGGCCTAGTTGCTCCGCGGCATGTGGGATCTTCCCAAACCAGGGCTTGAACCCCTGTCCCCTGCATTGGCAGGCAGATTCTCAACCACTGCGCCACCAGGGAAGCCCTATATAACTTTTTATAAAATAAAAAGTTAAAAAAAAAGAATGTTTCTCAGCACTTCAATTGAAAGGTAAACTTTGAATAATTAGCCCCTCTTTATTACACCCTGAAGAACCTTAGAATTTTACAACTCCCTTTGATGACACAGACCTTGTCAGTCCTTCTGAATTTCTCATTATCATTTCCAAGTTCATCACCTGTAGCTTTTTAACACCTTTGGTGTAGACAAGTCCCAGGCTGAGTGTTAAGTGCTGGCTAAGGCCATGTGGATATGGGGCTATGTGTGTGTTCGATCTGAGTGTTCAGAAAGAAGCAGGAGAACCAGCTACTGGGATGGGAGCTTTCAAAATTGTGGAAGACTTATGAGAGCCTTCCTTTATCATGGAAAATTGGGAGGGTAGAGTTCCTTAAGAATACCTCTTTGTTTTAGGCTTAGAAGTACCCTGGTGAGATGAACTGGTAGGGCAGGTGACAACACCACATAGGGACATTCTCTAGGATGTTATTCCTCCTGGAAGATTATCCCTGCTGCCGTGGGCCCAGATCATTGCTTACTACGTCCATGTTTAACCTGATTTTATAGATTTTAAATTAAAAGAAGAAAATGCCCAATAACCCAGGGGTGTAAAGCCCTTAACCTGAGTATAAGTTAGCACTGGATCCAAGATGAAAAAAGAAGCCGCTTCTCTCTAAATGTGTGTTTTGAACACCTATGTACTCTAGTCCTCCTGTGTGTGCAGGGTTAGGAGATAGGGTTCTGGGAGGGACCACCATGGTAAAGTGGATTCATCCCAAGAAGGATGTAACCTTCTCTGCATGAAAGTATGTACCTGGGCTTGCTAGCTTCTTCTCTCTTCCTTCTTACGGTGGTGATCTGCCTCTCATCTGGTACATTCCTCCCATGAGAGCCTCCTGAGAGCACTGGCAAATAGAGTCTTCCACATACCGTCGGGGAAACTGCCTGAAGTGAAGAGGCTAGCACAAGGAGCCCATCCCTGCTGAGGGTGGGCCCTGGGTGTTGGGGGGAGAGCATCACCGTGAGTGAACAGTAATGCTTTCTTCTCTTCTGTTCTCCAGGCCTCTGTTGGGCTGACACCACGGATATGTGAGGTATAGACTCTCTTTTGACTGGATACCCTCAAAGTAGGTCGTCTTTGTACACTCCCTTCAGTGAAACTCCAACCCTCTGGTTTGTGCAGGGTCTCTTTGTCAGGGAGGAAAACTGTGCCCCACTGCCTTCCTCCTGCAGAATAAAAGTAAGGTAAGAACCTGTCAGGCTCTGCAGCCTGAAGCGTTTCTGTTTCCACTCCAGAGCTGTCCTCTCCACTTCCAGAGTCGCCCAGAGGAATGGAGAAAAGCCACAGCAGAAATATCTTGCAGTACAAGATGAAAAACTTCCTTAGGTTTTAGGTTGTAGGAAACTTAGTTCCTATCCTCAGGCTTAACAAGCCGGTGTCTCCTGTGGACCAGCTTCCCCTGGCTAGCTGGTTTCCTTTCCTTTATTTTCTGTAGTTTCATACTAGCTTTTGGGATTTCTGTTCCAGCCCCCTCCTGGGTTGTTCTCCAGGTCAGTAGTTCCCAAACTCTAGTTCCTAGACTAGTGCTGGCTACCCCAACGTGACGTTTTAACCAGTCTGAACTGTAAATGTTGGCGGAAGGTTACCAATTGCCCTGAATTCTCTGTATTCTTTTTTTTTTTTGTCTTTGGTGTTCAATGTCCTTGTTTAAAAACATGAGACATAATTCACATACCATAAAATTCACACTTTTAAAGAATATATTTCAATGTTTTTTTTTTTGTGGATATTTACAAGGTTGTTCAAACATCATCACTATCTAATTACATAACATTTTCATTACCCTAAAAAGAATAACTGTCTGTTTGGGGTTTTTTTGTTTTGTTTTTTATGAATTTATTTATTTATTTTTGGCTGTGTTGGGTCTTTGTTGCTGCGCGCGGTCTTTCTCTAGTTGCGGCGAGCGGGGGCTACTCTTCATTGCGGTGCGTGAGCTTCTCATTGCGGTGGCTTCTCTTGTTGTGGAGCACGGGCTCTAGGCGTGCAGGCTTCAGTATTTGTGACTCGCAGGCTCTAGAGCGCAGGCTCAGTAGTTGTGGCGCACGGGCTCTAGAGCACAAGCTCAGTAGTTGCTCCGCGGCATGTGGGATCTTCCCGGAGCAGGGCTTGAACCCGTGTCCCCTGCATTGGCAGGCGGATTCTTAACTGCTGCGCCACCAGGGAAGCCCAACTGTCTGTTTTTAAAATTAAATGATTGTGAACACTATTTTTACATTTTTTAAGTTTATAAAGTAAAAATTTGCAAACCTCTATGTGTATAAACATATACATATATGTTAGGTGTTCTGTTGTCCATGAAATCTGGGAACCACTATTCTAAGAGATATCTGGAGTTGCTGTGTCCAAATATGAGAAGATTAAGGAGAAAAATTTTATAAGAAGAGTGTGCAGAGAGCAGCTTTGAACTGGAGCCTTTTTTTCTGACTGCTGGCTCCACAGGCAAGCATCTGTGTTCCAGTGAGGAAGACCTTTCTGTGAGAAGTCTGCTTTCTTATTTTTTTTTATTTTTTAAAATTTTATTTATTTATTTATTTATTTATGGCTGTGTTGGGTCTTCGTTTCTGTGCAAGGGCTTTCTCTAGTTGCAGCAAGTGGGGGCCACTCTTCATCACGGTGCGCAGGCCTCTCACTATCGTGACCTCTCTTGTTGCGGAGCACAGGCTCCAGACGTGCAGGCTCAGTAGTTGTGGCTCACGGGCCCAGTTGCTCCGCGGCATGTGGAATCTTCCCAGACCAGGGCTCAAACCCGTGTCCCCTGCATTGGCAGGCAGATTCTCAACCACTGCACCACCAGGGAAGCCCCTGCTTTCTTATTTAACAAAATATTTACTGATTTTAATTAAGAATTGTAGCTGTGTTATTATTTTAAAAAGGCATAAAATGCCAGTAGATACCAATAAGACAGCATATCTTAAACCGAATCCCAGTGTATAAGACAGGTAAAATGAGAACTGTGCTACTTAAGTTAGGGGTGGGGAGCAGCACCCTTCTCACTTAGCTTCCCTTGTTGCTCAGCATGGCCCTTGAGATGCCTTCAGTGAATAATAGAGCTCAAAGATCACATTTGAAAACCACTTCAAGAAACATGCTTGTAGACTCTATGCTATGGGGGCCTGATCGAGGCACAGGCTGGTGGCAGCCTAAACCCATGCTGAAATAGCCTCTTGAAGGCTAAACTTGAATCAGCACTGACACTGTAAACCTGAAACTGTGGAGTAATGACAGCCAATGCTCAAAACCCTATTGTACACATGCAGAACGAGACTCAAGGGGGAAACCTGGCGTGACCAAGGTCTTAGAGTGTCAGAGGTAGAACTAGAACTAGGACCTTCTGATTCTTGGCTTAGTGTTTTTCCCACATTTTTTCAAGATCTAATTATCTGCCTTTTTCTACATGTCTCTAGCTTCCTGGAAATCTATAATGAACGAGTGCGGGATCTGCTGAAACAATCTGATCAAAAAAAGACCTATAATCTGCGGGTCAGGGAGCACCCAGAGATGGGGCCCTATGTACAAGGTGAGCCACTGTGATCCTGGAAGTCTGAGACCAAACTGAAACCTGGGAAGCTCTCCTGACGGTCACTGATTCATTCAACAAACGTATAATGAATACTTACTATGTGCCAGCTACTGGTATTAGATGCCAAATAGGTACCAATAAATAGAAAAGGCAGTCTTGCCCTCCCAGGCAAGGTTATACGCTTGTGGGGGTGAGTCAGAAAACAAGCACTACTTACAGTTGTGATAAAGGCTAATAAAAAGATAAATAGATACAGTGATGGCAAAGAACACTGGGTGGTGTAGGCAACCCATCTGCATAGCGTGGTCAGGAAAGCTTCCCTGAGGAGGTAACATTTTAAGCTGAACCTGGAGGGGATACAGGAGCCAGTTGTGTGAAGAATGGCGTAGCAAAGGGAAGAGTGTTTCAGGTTGAGGGAGCGGCATGGGCTAGAGCCCTGAGTGAAGGGCTTGGTGGTGTCAAGGAGGCCAGTGTGTCTAAAGCATGGTGAGTGAGGGGGAAAGTGATATGGAACAGTGTTGGGTCTGTGGTGCCAGGTCCAGCAGGGCTGGGACTGATTCCCAGGTCAGCCAGTCTCCTTTTCGGGGTACTTTCTGTTGCAGTGGTGGTAATAGTCAGGGACATGGGGAGATGTCAGACATGGAGCAGGGTCTACTTGCTGCTACCTCATCAAGCACTGATACTTGGTGTTTGGTTCCATCTGTCTTATTCCATTAGGCTAAGTCTTGCTATTAAGTAGAAACTGTTGGGTTCTTTTGTGGGGGAAGCTTATTTAAATCTTGACAAAGAGAGGGACATGAAAGATCAAGAGCTGGTCTCTTCTCTGATCAGGGCATGGCTAATGGCTGACTCAGTAGGTGTGCCAGTCACTGATTCTGCTGAGTCTTTTCCCAAATGTTCCATCGTAATTGGCAGCCTGGAAACGATGAAAATACCGTTTACTTTGCTAGGAGCCAGTTGGAGATTCCTCTGTAAAACTCTGTGGATATATATTTCTGTGTAAAGCAATAATTTGAAGGCAGACCATGAGTGGATGCAGTAGTGCCACAGTTTCTCATCTTTTAATTTATTTTTATCTTAATGTGCTTTTTGGGTGTGGGGGGCGGGTGGGGGAGTAACTAGAGGAGACCTCAGATGTAGTCCTGATGTCTTCGTTGCACAGAAGATGAAGTCTGGAAGAAGTTAAGGGATGTTCCCAAAGTTGCACAGCCAGTTGGGGCAGGGTTGGAACTGGGAACCTTTTCTAGGACTGGAAGAGAAGAATGGGACAGAATCCTGTACATGGAGGAGACCTATGATCATAGGTTCTTTGATTGGCATAGTACCTGGAACCCCGAGAATTCACGCAGGGTGGTACAGCTTGGGTCATATACTCAAGGTCAGCGACAGGATCAGACTTAAATCTCAGGGCTCTTTTGGATACCTTCATGAGTGAACCCTTGTGGAGAGGAAGGATGCTTGGTAAGAAATAATTCTAAACCAGCAAAACGTCTCTTAGGTCCTTTGGGTTACATGTTTCTTAAAGTTGGTTTGGACTTTCTCAAATCAATACAAATACAGGTGGACATTTCTCTTATTTCCTAGTGAAGGAGCCATAAGCTCACATAGTATAGAGCCAGCCTTGGAAGCCGAGACCCTGAATAGTCACTCTGAACTTATTCCCATTATTACCCTCTGATGGCATTACAGCAAACTTTTTATTTTTAAAAATGTTTGCTTTCTTTATTCATTTAGTATTTATATTACCTGCCAGTCTGTCTGTCTATCTTTCTCTATCTTCAGCTCATATATTCTGTGAATACGATTCCAAAGCAGAAAGTGGTTTCTGCTTTGAAACCAATTCTACAGGAATTTATTGAGTACTTGCTGGATGCCTATACTATTCAGGTTGCCATGGGGAAATATGAAAGATACAAGGCCTTTAAAGAACTTGTAGTTCCAGTTTAGAACTATAAGCCTGAACTTGATAGCTGCCTAAATCCAAGAAAAGAAAAGGGGTAGCCTCTTACTTTTCATTAAAAAGTTTATGAATTAGATGACAGATTAAGTTGAAATCTGAAATGTACAGGGCCCTGCCCAAAGCACACGTAAAAGCCCAATGGTTACAGGGTCTAAAGTGATATTTAAATGAGACAAAGACACTATCGTATTTTTGCTTTGGTCTTTATCTTAATATACAGGGATGGGTACAAATCAGGAGGTTGTTGGAAGTGGGTAGTTGGGACTCTGAAAAAAATTATTTTGTATTTTCTTTGTACTCATTCTGCACATAACAGGAGTATTTTTGTGTTTGTGTTTTTAATTCTTACACCTTTTTTTCCTTGCCTTTCTACACTGACTAGGACCTCTAGTACCATATGAAATAAGAGTGGTAACAGTATTTAGTTTTGTTCCCAGGGGAAAGCTTCAACATTTTACCATGGTGTTTGCAGTAGCATTTGTTGTTAATAGATGCTCTTTATCACACACTTCTCAAACTATCTGTGAGGAAGGACCGGTTTTTTAAAAAATTTCCAATCCACGGCAAACAAATACTTTGATAAAATAAAGACGAATTACTAGAAAAAAAAGAAAAAGACATCTTAATTATAAGCCCAAATTCTTCTTTATTAGATTCAAGAGATATAAAATCTGTCATATTGTTGTAAAGGTTTCTGTACCTATCTCATCGCACATCAGTAACTGTTTGAGAACTGGCTCCAGTCTGTGCAGCAGCTTTGAGAAGCACTGCCTTAGCAGGTTAAGGGAATTCTCTTTTTTATCTTAGTTTTCTAAGAGTTTTTAGTTTTTAATTTTGAAACAAACTTTTGAAAAAGTTGCAAATATAGTATAAAGAACTTTTTAAAATTTTTATATATTTTTTATTTTTGGCTGCATTGGGTCTTCGTTGCTGTGCGCGGGCTTTCTCTAGTTGTGGCGAGCGGGGGCTACTCTTTGTCGCGGTGCACAGGCTTCTCACTGTGGTGGCTTCTCTTGTTGCGGAGCATGGGCTCTAGGCGTGCGCATTTCTGTAGTTGTGGCACGAGGGTTCAGTAGTTGTGGCTCGCGGGCTCTTGAGCGCGGGCTCAGCAGTTGTGGCGCATGGGCTTAGTTGCTCCGTGGCATGTGGGATCTTCCCCGACCAGGGTTTGAACCCGTGTCCCCTGCATTGGCAGGCGGATTCTTAACCACTGTGCCACCAGGGAAGTCCCTAAAGAACTTTTTTACTTGAACCATTTGAGAGTAAATTGCCAACCTAATGACCCTTATCCCCTGATTATTTTAGGGTGTTTTTCTTTCAAACAAGAATGTTCTCCTGTATAGTTACAGCACAACCATCCAAATCAGGAAATTAACTTTGACGCATTACTACCATCTGATCCTTAGAACCCATTTAAGTTTCACTAATTGTCCCAGTAATTGTCCATTTGAGAGTTAAGGGTTGCCTTTGGTTAGGGTGTCTCTCTAGTGTTCTCCAGTCTGGAAGGCTCCTTGGTCTCTCTTGACTGTCATGAACTTGACACCATTAAGCGGTGCACAATTTTGATATGTCCCATTACTCATGATTTTTAATTTCCTCACTTAAGGTCATATCTGCCAGGCTTCTTCACTCTGAAATTGCTGTTTTCCTTTTGTAACCAACAAGTGTTTTTTGTGGGTGCGGTACTGTGAAACCATGTATGTGTCCTATCCTCGTCTGACTTTCAATTTATTTATTAATTTATTTATGTTGGCATAGACTCATGGTTTCTTATTTTATTGAATGAGTCGCCTTCTGCTACTACTATTTTTTATTTTGATGCTCCAGTTATTCCAGATTTAGCCAATGGAATCCCCTTCAGGTGTGTTCCTGTGACATTCTGGCATATCACCATCATTCTTTGAGCACTTCCTTGCTTTCTGACAGGAGATGTTCAAGGTTCATCTGCTTTCCCTGCCTCAGTCTTTGAATCAGCCATTTCTCCCAGGAGCCCTGGTTCTTCTTTTTTTTTTTTTAATTGAAGTAGAGTTGATTTACAATGTTGTGTTAATTTCTGCTGTACAGCAAAGTGATTCAGCTATACATATGTATACATTCTTTTTTTAATATTCTTTTCCATTTTGGTTTGTCTCAGGATATTGAATATAGTTCCCTGTGCTAGACAGTAGGACCTTGTTGTTTATCCATTCTATATGTAATCTGGTCCTTTTTATTGGAGAAAAGTTTTTGGAAGCCAAGATCTAAGTGCTAGGTATGCTCGTTGCTTTTGAGATGTTGCAACTCCTAGTCCTTCTGAGTGGACGGAGCTAATACATGTTCACACCAGTACTTCCAACTGCAGTCCAACACAACAGGGTTCATTCTGGATTTCTCCCTTTCCAGATTTGTAATTCCTTTATCCAAAGGTGGAAATGCTTCTTTGATCGGTCCCTCCACCCCCATGTGTAATGAGTCTCCTTGTCATTGCTGTCCTCTCTCTTATGTGGATGCCCGCCTCACCTGGCTGTGCCCCTCACCACAGGAAGCCATGCTCACCATGCCCGCATTCCAGTGCTCCGTGCAGGGCTGCCTGTCCCCACCCCTCGCTGTGCAGGTACCTTCCATACCCCTCTTGGTCTTGGTATTCTTTTGCTGGGCCACCTCCTCACGCCAACTTAGAAATCTTGTTCCGCTGCCAGTCTCTCTGTGGGGATGCCTTTCTCTCCTTGTTGGGCCTCTGACTTCTCACGGCAGGCTGCCGCCATACATGGACAGCCTGCTTACCTTCCCCGGGCTCCCATGCCCTGCCCTGGGCTGCCTCCGTGGGGACGCTATGCTCAGCCCGCCAGGCTCTGACTTTCTGTGCTGGGCTGCCACCCGTGTCATCCCCTCCTCACCCCACTCTTGTGCCAGGCCTTCCCTCTGCGGGGACGCCCTCCTCATTCTTCTCAGGCTCTTCACCCTGACGTGGTTGCCTGCCTTGCTCTGCCCCACTTAAGGACTTTAGGACTAAATGGTTCAGGAAAGGGAAATGGAAGGGGTTCTAGGAATTTTTTTAAAAATATAAACAGCTATTGAATTTTTTAAAAATATTTATTTATTTATTTATTTATTTATGACTGTGTCAGGTCTTAGTTGGGGCATGCAGGATCTTCCGTTGCGGCAGCTGGGCTCTTTGTTGTGGCGCATGGGCTTCTCTCTAGTTGTGGCACGTGGGCTCCAGAGCGCGCGGGCTCAGTAGTTGCAGCGCGTGAGCGCCAGAGCGCGTGGGCTCTGTAGCTGTGGCATGTGGGCTCTGTAGTTGCAGCATGCAGGCTCTCTAGTTGTGGTGCATGGGCTCAGTAGTTGCAGCATGCAGACTTAGTTGCCCCACGGCATGTGGGATCTTAGTTCCCTGACCAGGGATCGAACCCACATCCCCTGAATTGGAAGGTGGATTCTTAACCACTGGACCACCAGGGAAATCCCTGAATTTTTAAAAATATTTCCTTTATATATGCTTGTCTATATTGTATGATTTGTGTCCTTTCTCCTGTTAATAAGATGAATTACACTGATTTTTGAATGCTATAGCAATCTTGCAGTCCTAGCATAGACTCAACTTACTTGTGATATATTTTCCTTTGTATATATTGCGGAATTCGGATTTCCAGTGTTTTGTTGGGAGTTGTTGCATGTATGTTCAAGAGTGAAATTCTCCTCTAATCATCATCTTCCTTGTCCTGTTTTTCTTCCTCCTCTTCTTCTCTTCTTTATCCTTCTCTGATTCTCCATTTTCCTTCATCAGGGTTAAGTATAAAGGTTATGTTTGTTTCCTAAAATGAGTTGAGAGATGCTGCCTCTTTCTATTTTCTGAAAGATTTCTTGTAAGATTGGGGTTATTCCTCCTTAAATATTTGGTGGAATTTGCTGGCAAAGCCTTCTGAGTCTGGAGGATTTTTTTGATGAGAAGGTTTAAGATTATAGATTTGATTTCTTTCAAATATTCTATTTTTTACTGCACCAATTTTTGGTAAATTGTATTTTTCTAAAAAATCCACTTCCTCTAAATGTAAGACATGTATCTGCATAAAGAGTAATATCCTCTTATGCTTTATGTGTAAGATGTCTCTTTAAATGTAGGATCTCTTTTTTCATTCCTGACTGGTTATCTATCCCTTGTCTCTTTTTCCTTGTTCAATTTACGGACTTATTAATTTTATTTGTCTTTTCAAAAAATCAACTTTTGGTTTTGTGGCTTCCCTCCACTGTAAGTTTATTTTGTATTTATTAATTTCTGTTCATATTTTTATTTTATTCATCCTTTCCTTGAGTCTAATTTGCTGATTTTTTTTTTTTTTTTTTTATAAATTTATTTATTTATTTATTTTTGGCTGTGTTGGGTCTTCGTTTCTGTGCGAGGGCTTTCTCCAGTTGCGGTGAGCGGGGGCCACTCTTCATCGCGGTGCGCGGGCCTCTCACTGTCGCGGCCTCTCCCGTTGTGGAGCACAGGCTCCAGATGCGCAGGCTCAGTAATTGTGGCTCACGGGCCTAGTTGCTCCGTGGCGTGTGGGATCCTCCCGGACCGGGGCACGAACCCATGTCCCCTGCATTGGCAGGCAGATTCTCAACCACTGCGCCACCAGGGAAGCCCTAATTTGCTGATTTTTTAACCTTTGTAAGTAGATGCTTAGTTTGTCGATTTTCATCCTTTTTTCTTTCCTAATATATTTATTTACAGCTGTAAATTTTTCTGTAAATATAGCTTTAGCTGCACTGCACACATTTTAATGTGTAGTATTTTTATCATTATTTAGTTTAAAATTATATGTAATTTTCATAATGATTTCTTTTTTGGCCCATGGGTTATTTAGAATTGCATTTCTTAATTTTCAAACATTTGGAGATTTTATAGTTCTGTTTTATTATAGGTATCTAGTTTAATAGAATGGCATTCAAAGAACACTCTCTATATGATTTCATTTAAAATATATATATGTATAACAATTTGGTTTGTGGCCTAGCATATGGCTAAGTTTTGTAAATTTTCCATGTGTTTTTAAAAATAATTATGCAGTAGTTGGGTATAGCATTTATATAATACTATTTGTCAAGTGTTATTTGCGTTGTTTAAATCTTCTATAACCCTATTGATTTTTTTTTGCTTGCTTTATGAGATAATAAGAAAGGATAGTTAAAATTTCCTGTTACGACTATGAATGTCTTTTTCTCCTTTTAATCCCATCAATTTTTGTTTTATATATTTTGAGACTTTATTATTATGTGCATACAAAATTAGAATTATTAAATCTTCTTGATGAATGCTTCTATCGTTTTGAAGGATCCCTCTTTATCTCTAGTAATGCTTTGCCATGAAGTCTACTCTACTTTGTCAGGAATTACTATAACTACTGGAGCTTTCTTTTGGTTAGTGTTGGCATTTTAATCTTTTTTATACTTTCTCCCTTTCTATATCCATATGTTTTAGATGTGGTTTTTTTTTAATAAAATATTTGGCTTTTGCTTTGTTTTATCTAGCATCACAATTTTGGTCTTGTAATTTGAGCATATTTCAAGCATATTCTGGTCTGTTTATTTTTAATGTAATTACTAATTTTATTTGGGTTTAGTTCTGTTACATTGTGTTTTCTCTTTACATTGTTTTCTGTTCCTTTTTCTCTACTTTCATGATTTTTGAGTTGATTAATTTTTAAAATTATCCCATATTTCTCCTCTTTTAGCTTACTGTTTACACATTGTCTTATTATTTTAGTAATCATTGTAGAGATTACAGCATGGGTCATTGACTTATCAAAGTCTAATATTGTGGTCTAAACTTTTTTTTAAATCTCCTACCTTCTGTCTGATATTTTCCTTCAGCTAAAATATAATCTTTAGTATTTCCTCTAGTGTGGGTCTGCTGTTTACAAATTCTCTTGGTTTTCAATTGATTGAAAATAACTTTTTTTGTTCCTTACTCTTAATGGAGAAATTCACTAAGTATAGAATTTTAAGTTGGTGATTTTCTTTCAGCAATTAAAAATTATTTCATTGTCTTCTGCCTTCCATTATTTCTGTTGAGATGTTATCTTAGTAATTCCTTTAAGGTTTTTCTCTTTGTCTTTGGTTTTTAATAGTTTACCATGAAGTGCCGAGGGATAGATTTTTATTTTTTTTTATTGTGTCAGGCTTCCTGAATCTGTGGTTTTATATCTTTTTTTACAGACATTTCTAAGCCATTACTTCTAACATTGCTTTTACCCACTCTCTCCTTTTGGAGCTCCAATTACAGGTGTGTTATATGTACTTTTTGATTCTTACCCTCTCTTATATAATACTTTGTATCTTTTGGCTCTCTGTGCTTTATTTTGGTTGTATGATTCTGACATATGTTCCTGTTCACTAATTTTTTTTTTTTACTTTTTTATAAATTTATTTATTTTATTTATTATTTTTGGCTGCATTGGGTCTTCATTGCTGCGCATGGGCTTTCTCTAGTTGCAGCGAGCAGGTGCTACTCTTGCTTGCAGCGTGCGGGCTTCTTGTTGCAGTGGCTTCTCTTGTTGCGGAGCACGGGCTCTAGGTGCACGGGCTTCAGTGGTTGTGGCACGTGGGCTCAGTAGTTCTGGCTCGCGGGCTCTAGAGCGCAGGCTCAGTAGTTGTGGTGCACGGGCTTAGTTGCTCCACGGCATGTGGGATCTTCCCGGACCAGGGCTCGAACCTGTGTCCCCTGCGTTGGCAGGCAGGTTCTTAACCACTGCGCCACCAGGGAAGCCCTCACTAATTGTTTTTTAAGCTATGTCTAACCTGCTGTTAAACTTAGATACTGAGTTCTTTTTTTCACTTACAGTAGTTCTTACTTCCCACATCAACATTTGATCTTTTTATTATAGTTTCCAATTTTCTCTGAGATTTTATAATCTTGTCTTTAGCCCCTTGAAAATAGTAAGCAGAGTTACTTTAAAGTTACTGTAACTCCAATATCTGGATCTTTCTTAGGTCTCTTTCTATTCCCTATTATTTTTGCTGGTTTTCATTTATGTTGTCAGGTCTGTCTGGTTTGTTATAATTTTGTGCCAGACAGAATTTGCTAAATTGCTTATAGAAGTAATTTGTAGGTCTAGAACAATGATATCTGCCAGTACAGAAGACTTTTATTTATTTGTGCCAGGTTCCTGCACACACTAGTGATTCAGAATCACATCAGTCCAATTTAAGGACTGAGAATGTTAAAAGCTGAGCTGTATTCCCTTCAGAGGCTGTTTACTTCTAATTCAACCTTATTCCTGTGTTTTAACCCTTTGGGTTTCCAACCCAAAGAGGTGGGGTGCCATAGGGCCCACTCCGGGTGGGCTCTGGACTGCAGTCTGTGTCTCCCTAGACCTGTGAGTTTGTCAGGATAACTGCAGTCAGCCACTTCTCCTCAAGATTTGGCAAATGCTCTCAGAGGAAAAGCGTCCCCAAATGCTGGCCTTATCTCTCTGGACTTCCATCCTCCCCCAGTATATAGCCTGGAAATTTTTCACTATCTCATCATCCCTCTGTGCCTTCACACTGATGTCTTTTATATTTTGTCCAGCTGTTTCTAATAGTCTTTAGCAGAAGGGTTGGTTTATATTATGTAATTTGCCATTACAGAAAGTAGAAGGTCTCTATCCTTGGTTAATTTTTTTTTTTTTGGCTGCGCCGGGTCTTAGTTGCAGCACACAGGATCTTTGTTGAGGCATGCGGGGTCTTTTAGTTGTGGCATGTGGACTTCTTAGTTGTGGCATGCAGACTTCTTAGTTGCGGCATACGAACTGTTGGTTGCGGCATGCATGTGGGATCTAGTTCCCTGACCAAGGATCAAACCCGCACAGAGTCTTACCCACTGAACCACCAGGATAGTCCCTATCCTTGGTTAAATTTTTAAAATTCTTTTTATTATAGAGAATTTTGAACAATTTGAACAAAAATAGACTAGTATAATGTACCCCCATGTTCACAGTAACCCATAACCCAATAACCCTTGGCAAATTCTGCCCTGTCCACATTCCTGTCCACATTCTATATTATTCTGAGGCAACTTCCAGATGTCACATCAATTCATCTATAAATATTTTAGTATGTAGCCCTAAAAGATAAGGAATGTCTTTTTAAAAAATCATATCCACAAAACTATTATCACATCTAAATAATTGTAATAATTCCTTAATATAAAAAAATCCAGTCAGTGTTCAAGTTACTTTGCTAATTTTTAGTGTAAGTGTATTCAGCTGTGAGCCCATAAAGTTACTTTGGTTCCTGAATCTCTAATACAGAGATTCTCTAGCACAGTTGTGAAGGCCTTTTTTGACTTGGTGCGTAACCAGCCATCAAGATTTACTTTCATGCCCTTAAGCTCTCTTTACCTATCTAAAGCCTACCCATTCTACAGTGGCTAAATTCAAGTCTCGCTTCCCCCATGGAGCTTGCCCTGACCACTCACTCCTCTGATTTCCTCAGCATTTATTATCTTTCTAGTCCTGTGGCACTTGGCCATATTATCTTGTATCATAAAATTTCTCATGATTGTAAACTGTGGGAGGATAAGGACGTGTGTACTGTATGTTTTGTATGTCAAACCAAGTCTACCATTTTGTGGGGCACGTAGCCCCTGTCTGCCTCAGGAATTTTGTGAGGGCCAAATGAGGTAATTTATGAGAACTTTTCTTATAACCTATATAGCAAAATTGTAAGGAATTATTATTGCTATTCTTCTCCTTGTTGTTAGCATAACCGCCACATGAATTCTAGACTATAACGTCTGTGTCGGCAGAGACCTACGTTCCCAGAGAGACTGTCACAATGCCTGACAGTAGGCTTCCAATAAGTATTTGTTGACTTAATTTATTATCTGAATTAAGTTGTTCCCTCATTCTTGTCTGTCAACTGATATGAAATAGGATGATAAATTTAATTACCTAGAGGAAAAGGTTAAACTTTGCCAAATAATTTTAATTTCTTTTTTCCTCCTTGCAAATTGGATAGGTTTATCTCAACACGTAGTTACCAGCTATAAGCAAGTAATTCAGCTCTTGGAGGAGGGGATAGCAAACAGGTAACAGGTTTGTTTGTCCTTGTCATTCTTTCAGTCTCATTCTTATTTCCTGTGTTCTCATCCCCGTTCACAGTGTATATTTTCTCTGCAGCTCCCCACATCCACAATCAGCAGGCCTTTCTCAGAACAGAAGTGTACCCAGTGTAGGGGGCAGTGGCTGAGATTTAATGCTCTTCTCACTAGTGGTGAAGCTGGAGTTTGTTCTGGGTATAATAATATTAGGCCGTAAGCCCCGAGTATTACTCTATGCTTTGTCTTATAATACACAACTTCTGCTGTTTTCATCAAAGAACAGATTCTTGCCTGCATTGTCCTCTCCTTGATAGAGGTGATATAGTTTAATATAGTTTATATATAGTTTAAAATGTTTCAGAAAACCATTTTTCTTCTAGTTTTGCATACTGTAAAGGTTACTCAAAAAAAGACTGTTTTGAATCTGCTATGAAATACTAAGTGCTATTGACTCTCCTTAAACCTATTGTAAATTGTGATACTACTCTATTTTTAGTTACTATGAAATACCCAGAATGTTATTTTACACCCCCAAAATAGCCTTTTTTACCTGAAAAAAAAATTGGGGGAATTTAGAGTCTTCTACGTACCCTATTAATAACACGTCTGAGTTAATTGAACATAAAGGAAGAAATTTAAATTTAACATTCTATTCCTTGGCTTTCATGGAACTATTCTGGAGGCACTTGCTTCATGTCTTCAGGGTACCCTGAGCTCCTTGATCTTTAAGTGTCAGGCCTCACCTTGTCCTTTTTATCCTTGAATAAACCAGCCTCTAGGTTTTGACTCTTTTCTTCAATTCTGTAACTCCTCTGAGAACAGAAGTCAATGAGTTGGTCTGAAACTGAGGCAAGATTGACTTAGATTTAGATGAAGGGAAGACTCTTCTGACTTTAAGGGTCAAGATTGGAATGAATCTTTCAGGGAGCCTATGAATTCTACCTTGCTTAAGCATGATGTTCATGTAATTCAAGATCTCATTTTAGCCCTTTCTGGCACTATAAGATTAATATTCTGTGTTTAATCATGACTTACTTTCTCTGTCTTTGACTCTTCTTCTCCAGCAAGCTCTCTATGTCCATTTGTCTTATTTAAATGGGTCTGTTTTAGGGATATTCTTACAGGTTGATGACTCTTTAGTATCACGCTTTCAACTCTGATTTTTAACTTCTATTGCTTAAAAAAAGTTCTAATTGTGGTTTAATATGAAGCTACACTCGCTTTTATTCTCAGATATCAGGACCTAGAGCGCTGCTCCTGCCCTCTTGGGGCCACTCTCCTAACTATAACAGACTAAATAACATGTGTTTCATGATCCTCACTTGTGAACCTCAGCACTAACATCTCTTGTGTTCCCCGTGGATCCTTAAGGATCACCATGCATAAACAATCCTTGTCCTAATTTTCTTCCCTTATATACACAGAATCACAGCAACAACCCATGTTCATGAGGCCAGCAGCAGATCCCATGCCATCTTCACTATCTACTGTACGCAGGTTGGTTACCACTTATATTTGCTTAGATTTCTTCCTCATTGTCCCTTTTGACTGATTTCCTGTCTTCCTTCCTATTTCTTTTTCTTTCTTCCTACCTTTCCCTTTATAGGTCCTCTGATATGACCTAACATTATAAGTAGGACCTACACACAGTCTACTAAGCTACACACTCAGAAAGCATAGAGGCACTTCATAAAGACTAATCAAAATATCTTCGACCTACATTTTACTTTTAACATTTCAAAGTACTTTAATATCTGTATGATCAGTCTGGGCATTTAAAATGAAAAGCAAGATTGAAATGAAAATAAACATTAAAATTAAAAAGTAGGGACTTCCCTCGTGGCTCAGTGGTTAAGAATCCGCCTGCCAATGCAGGGGACACAGGTTCGAGCCCTGGTCTGGGAAGATCCCACATGCCGCAGAACAACTAAGTCCGTGTGCCACAACTACTGCGTGTGCACTCTAGAGCCCGTGAGCCACAACTACTGAAGCCCACATGCCTAGAGCCTGTGCTCCGCAACAAGAGAAGCCACCGCAATGAGAAGCCTGCGCACCGCAATGAGGAGTAGTCCCTGCTTGCCACAACTAGAGAAAGCCCGCGTGCAGCAGCGAAGACCCAAAGCAGCCAAAAATAAATTAATTAATTAAAAAAAAAAAAAGAAACTGACTGTAAGCGCTCCACATGTTGGATTCAGCATACAAAGACTTCCAAGCAACTAATATAAATACGTTCAAAGAGCTGAAGGAAACCATGTTTTAAAGAATTAAAGGAAAACATGATGATAATGACTCTAGGGAATTTCAATAAAATGATAGAAATTATTTTAAAAGGGGGAATTCTGGAAATGTACAATAACAGAAATGAAAAAATCACTAATGGGACTCGAGTGCTGATTTGAGATGGCAGAAGAATTAGTGAAGTTGAAGATAGACAAATAGAAATCATCCAATTTGAAGAAGAGTAACTGAAGGAAAATGAACAGAGCTGCACAGGCCTGTGGGACAATCAGGTGTGTCAACATGAGTGTAATGGGAATCTCAGAAAGAAAGAAGAGAAAATAGGCATAAGAAAAAATTGAAAAATAATGGCCAAAAACAATTGCCAAATTTGTTGAAAATCTTTAGTGTACACTTTATTCAAAAATTAACTCAAACTGGATCGTAGGCACTAATGTGAAACCTAAAACAATTAAACTCATAGAAAATAACATGGGAGAACATTTGTGACCTTGGATTAGGCAAAGTTTTTTTAGATATGGCACTAAAAACACAAATTGAACAAAAGAACAAATTGAAATTTGGAATTGGTCAAACTTTAAAACTTCTGCTCTTCAAAAGACACTATTAAGAGAATAAAAAGAAAAGCCACAGGGAGAATTTATTTGTAAAACATATGTCAGGTAAAATATTGTATCCAGAATATATACAGAACTCTCTAAACTCAATAATAAAACAACTCAAAAAAAATGGTCAGAAATTTTGAACTGATACTTAACTAGAGAAAATATACAGATGGCAATTAAGCACTTGAAAAGATGCAAACATCATTAATTATTAGAGGAATGCAAGTTAACACCAAATGAACTATCACTACTCACCTTTTAAAATGGCTAAAATTAAAAAGAATGATTATACTAAATATTGGCAAGATTGTAGGAGCTGGAGTTCTCATACACTATACTACTGGTACAACAACTTTGAAAAAGAATTTAATAGTTTCTTTAAAAATTAAACATATACCTACCATATGATTCAGCCATTGTGCTAGGTATTTCCCCAAGAGAAAAGAAATCATATGTCCTTACAAAGACTTGTACACAAATAGTCATAGCAGCTTTATTTGTAATTGCTCAAAGCTGGAAACAACCCAAATGTCCATCAAGAGGTGAATAGATAAACAAACCATGATGGTATAGTCATACACTGGAATACTACTCAGCAATAAAATTGAACTTTTGACACATGCCTCAACCTGGATGAATCTCAAAATAATTATGCACAGTGAAAGAAGCCAGACATTGTATGACTCATCTGTGTGAAGTATCCTGAGAAGACAAATTTATAGAGATAGAAAATTGAGTGGTGACCTGGGGCTGGAGATGGCAATGGAGATTGATTGCAAACCGACTCGGAATTTGGGGAGTTATTGGAAATATTTTAAAGCTGGATTTTGGTGATGGATGCACATTAAAATTAAACAACAACAACAAAAACCCCATACTGAATTTTTTAAAAAAAGGAAAAGTTGTTTTGCTCTTGAGGGCTGGATGCCCCTGGATAGAACAGAGAGAGGCAGAGTCCTGCCCAGCAAGTTAACAGGCTGTGACTCAGGTTAACAAGAGACAAAGCCCCATCATCCGCCCCTCCAAACCTGCTATGGATCTCTACTGATGGGTCAGAGCCTCCTGGAGAAGAGTTGAGCATTTACCCGGTAAACCGTGCTAGGGAGACTTTGTGGGGGGTTGCCCACCTACCCTATGGAAGTTTTGCTCACATTTTTAATGATGGCAGGACCCAGGGCTTACTGATTGTCAGATATTGAGAGCTCATCTGGTTCAGAACACATTAGAATACAGATTTCTTGAGTGAGTTGGCTAAAAATCCGAATATCACCTTGGTTAGGAGTGTGTCATGGGAAAAAAACAACACATTGTTCCAAGTGACAAGCTTTAAATATCTTTTCTCCCTTTAGGCAATGCTGGAGAACAACCTCCCCTCTGAAATCGCTAGCAAGATCAACCTTGTGGACCTAGCAGGCAGGTAATTAGGATCTCAAAGCCAAGTGGAATTACTCCCTTGACAATGACCTTGTTTTGCTCATTTTACGTGGAATAAACTTTTCCCCACCTTTTGCACATTTCAGTCATCCTGAGAAAATTCCAAAAGAAACAAATTGTTTGAATGCTAGGTGAAGAAACTGTAGTTTTCCGAGGGCTAAAAAATTTTCTGTTAGGGGTTCTCAATCTTAGCTGCCCATTAAAATCACCTGGACCTTTTAGAGCTCCCAATGCCCAGGCTGCACCTCAGATCAAATAAATCAGATTATTAGTGGAGTCAGAGGGAGTGCCGGCAGTGTATAGCCAAGATTGAAAACCAGTGCTCTTAAGTAGAGGGGACTGAGTTAGCGTGCTTTTTTCCTTTGACCTAATATTGATTTTATGCAGCTCTACACATTTCTTAAAAAAAAAAAAAAAAGCTTTAAAAAATACTGTGGCACTGGGGAAAAGATACTGCCTTTTTAAGTATTAGAAGGAAACATGAATTGTACTCATTTACACATCCAGAAAGAAGAAACTCTCAGGGATAATGTGGTCATAAAAAAGTGTAACATGAAATAAGGCATATTTTCTTATTTTAAAACTGCTAAATAATTAATATGGTACACCACTCCTTTAAAAGCTTAAGTGCTTTCTGGAAGAAATTGTATCAGCCAACTGGAAGTGTGAATTTTTAATATTTCACATTTACTTAAATAAGGAATTTGAAACCATTAATGACACAGCATAAAGCCGTTAATATGTGAAATTAAAACAAAAGGGGAATTGTATATACCAAAAAACTATATTGGTATCATTGTGAATAAGTATTAACTCAAAATGCTCTGGCAGCCAAATGTAATGAGTTGTTTGATTTTTATTGCCTGAGAAGCAGAAGAATGCCAGTTCGTTACATGATGGTAACATTTTTTCTGGAACTGAATTCTAAGGGGAATTTATTATGTGGATCTTTTACACAAAGTGCAACATAATGGATAGTGTTTTCCAACAGCATTATAAGGATAGTGTCTTCTTGTTCACTTTTGTTTCTCTTTTCATCGACTGTGTTTTAGTGAAAGAGCAGATCCCAGTTACTGTAAGGACCGGATTACTGAAGGAGCCAATATCAACAAGTCTCTTGTGACTCTGGGGATCGTCATCTCCACCTTAGGTATTTTGACGGTAGCCTGGATTATCAGAGTGGGAGGGAGACTTTGGAAAATAACTCATATGTTTTCATTTTGTCAAAATGGAGTAGATACTTAAAAGGTTCTTTCTGATAAAGTTTACCTTCTGGCTTTGGGCATGAAAAATTGATATTTGTAGTTTTTGAACACAATGTGACCATCATCCTACCACTCTCATTCCAAAAAGAAGGGAGACTACAAAATTGTTTGGCTTAAATATTCCATCTCTTGAGTCCAGAGTCTAATTCAGGGCTCACACTTAAAGCATCCTGTCATATGCAGAAAGGGATTAGGAAGTGTGATGCTAAGTCTACCTTCTCCAACCATTGCTTTGTTTTAATGCATTTGTTTCATAATTCCTTTTTTTTGTTCCACTTTTATTATTTTTTGTCTTTTAAGCCCAGAACTCTCAGGTATTCAACAGCTGCCAGAGCCTCAACAGTGCAGTGAGCGATGGTAGTGACAGTGGGATCCCTAGCTCTCCTTCCCGGACCAGCAGTGGAGCAGGACCTTCCCAGAGGCAGTCTTACATCCCCTACCGGGACTCTGTGTTGACCTGGCTGCTGAAGGACAGTCTCGGAGGCAACTCCAGAACCATCATGGTTGCCAGTGAGTAGGCTGCTGGAGCTGGTTCTGTGTTGGGACTGGTGATCTGCCACTGCCGCCCGTTTCATCAAGGGACTCAGACAGCCTGGGCGATGGCAGCAAGGCCAGTGGTCATGGGCTGGGTTGGAAAGGCTTGGCGTGTGTTTTAACTTTCTCCTTCTACCCCAGCTGTGTCTCCTGCACACACTAGCTACAGTGAGACCATGAGCACGTTGAGATACGCATCCAACGCCAAAAACATCACCAACAAGCCACGGGTAAATGAGGTGAGACCTTCATTTGAAGTCCTGGTCTGGTACAGCAGTTTACACCAAGTTCTCCTTTTTTCCTCTCATTTGATTTCCTTCTCTTTGTACTCACCCCAACTGCCAGACTTGTTCTCCAAATGCCGAGGGAGTGAAATTCTTTCTTTCAGTGTCATACCGTTCTCTCATATCTCAACTGGCTTCATTCAGTTGCCTTTTTTGAATAATTTATTTTAGATATTTCTCTAAGGCCATTGGTCTTAAGATCCCTTGTACACTGTTGCCACTCGAGGAAAGATCATTTAAAAGTGGCTGTGTTTACTGCCTTTATTCCAAGTTTATGTTGCTGTGTGCCTTTTTTCATACGCAAATGGCAGTGATGTCTCTGTTTTGGGTAAAAGCGGCATATGAGGAATCCTTTAGTCTTGAAAGCTGAATTAATAATGAGAATATTCCAAAAGTTCCTCATCTGCTTTGCAGTTTCGGTGAAAAGTTCCAGGGCAGGGATCACAAATGGGTGGCCCACATATAGCCCATTTATGGACTGTTTTAAAGGGCAATGTAGGGACTTCCCTGGCGGTCCAGTGCTTAAGACTTCGCCTTCCAGTGCAGGGGTGTGGGTTCAATCCCTGGTCGGGGAGCTAAGCTCCCACATGCCTTGCTGCCAAAAAACCAAAACATAAAACAGAAGCAATATTGTAACAAATTCAATAAAGATTTTAAAAAAAATAAAAAAATAAAGGGCAATGTAATTCGTCAGGTACTAAGTTTAGTCACACTCAATACAGGAAGATTAGCACCTACTACCTATACATGCTCTGGCATTTGTATTATATTACCTACCTGACGTCCTGCTCTAGGCAGTGATTCTCAAACTTTAGTGTGTATCAGAATCACCTGGAGGGTTTGTTAAACCACAGGTGGGCCCAGCCCTCAAGAGTTTCTGATTAATAGGTGTTGGGGCATTGCGGGAGGGGGGGGGGTGTGGTCCACAGAATTTGCATTTCTCACAAGTTCTTAGGTGAAGTTGCTGCTGATCCTGGGACCACACTTTGAAAAGACTGCCCAAGAAGTTATTCCAAAGGAGTAATCTGCTTCTTCCAGGCTAATTGCGAGTAGCATCTCACAGCCATTCGGGGCCTGATATCAATCAGTGGTGACCGAGTTCTCTGTGTTTCAGGATGCAAACGTGAAGTTGATCAGAGAACTCAGGGAAGAGATTGGAAGACTGAAGGCCATGCTGCTGAGCTTTGAGCTGGTACGTGGGCAGTCAGGACTTTTCTGTCCTCCAGAACCCCTTCTCTTCTGCAGGGTATCTGAGCCCTGCTGCATTGTGTTCTCAGTCAGGTGACGCTTGTAGAGCAGAGGCTGGAGATAGGATGGCGATTACTCTGATTACCTGTGTAGTTTCAGATGGGGTGGGCACCCTCTCACTGTGTCCTCTCTGCTGTCCAAAGGACATTTGCCTGAATGGCCCTTGCTCTGTATGTGGGCAGATACGGGGAATGGGGCCCTCCAGAAAAAATTTCCTTGAATTCTCCTTCTTTGTACCAATCTGAGCCCAAATACTTAGGCTTCTGATTTGTTTCTGATTTTAACGATAAAGTCTTTCCTTTATCTGCATCTTTTCCTTCACAAGAGTGAGGGTGGGACCCATGAAGCACATCTCTCTCTTTGTGCAGAGAAACTTCCATTCATTGAATGAGGGAAAGGATGAAAATCTGAAGGAGCTGGCTCTCCAAAATGAATTGAAGGTGGATGTGTTGGGGAGACTCAGTTGTGCTTCACATCACCTTGAGAACAGATCTGACCTCCCTCCATCATTCCTGGGCCAGGACTGCTCCCCCATCAGGACAGAGAGGTTCTGTATAGAGACAACCTTTGTCTCCATTGAGCCTTGAGTTGGGGGATGTGTTTCTTATAGGGCTGGTGACTGGCTTTCTGACTCTGCTTTGTTTTCCCAGGGGATCATGATAACTCCCTTCAGATAGTGACAGTAGCCTAGGAAACAAATTATTTTCTAGTAAATAAGTAAATCAATGACATGTATTCATTGAACACCAACTAGGTGCTCAGCATGATGCTGCAGGAGATACAAAGAAGTCCCTGCCCTCAGATGGCTTGCAGTCTAGTTGGAAGCACATTTAGAGAATGATTAAATGTAATAACTTATGTGAGTTAGACGGAAAGAGCTTAGGAAGGAAGAAATCAATGTGGCTTGGAATTTTCAGGGCCATCCTCAGTGCTGGAGTTGGAAGGCAGAGAACTTGAACTAGACCTTGGAGGATGGATAGGGTCTGTTAGATAGGGAGATGGGCAGAGGTATTGGGGTGAGGGAGGGATAACAGAAGCAAAGCCACGGAAGTGAGATAAGGGCTGGTGTGAGACACGTGGACACACGGGGTGTGAGGGCAACGAAGCTGGCTAGGATGTGTGCTCCTGGTAGAGAGGAGCGGAGGGGAGGCGGGGCGAGGGCCAGTTCAGGAGGTTTGAACTTGACATGAACAGGGTTACTCATAGCTTCCTGAACCCAGTTAGTGACATGATAAAGGAGTATATTGGGGAAATTAATGACAGTTGCATGTAGAATGGATTGAGGGCTGGAAGCAGAGAGACCAACAAGGAAAGAGACTGTTGTTGTGACCCCATGAGGGTGAGGACATGTTGGGAGATTGAATCAAATGGTGAGTCCCAGAGACTTTTTAAATCACTTGTGTTAAGTTTTTTTTTACTTTATTTTTTTTGGCCGTGCCATGCGGCATGCAGGGTCTTAGTTCCCTGACCAGGGATCCAATCCGTGCCCCCTGCATTGGGAGCACAGAGTCTTAACCACTGGACAGCCAAGGAAGTCCCCCAGTGACATTTAAAAGGAAGAAGTAGCAGGCATTATTTGGTGACAGGTTAGATTTAGGTCTTGCAAATAAATGTCCC
This sequence comes from Eubalaena glacialis, assembly GCF_028564815.1. Taxonomy (NCBI): domain Eukaryota; kingdom Metazoa; phylum Chordata; class Mammalia; order Artiodactyla; family Balaenidae; genus Eubalaena; species Eubalaena glacialis. The sequence continues at coordinate 108,526,798 of NC_083717.1, read as the reverse complement.
CATTTCCAGTACTGTACTGCATCATCCTTATATGTTATTAAAGTATCCTGGCTATGTCAATATTTTGTTACCCAAACTAAACTTTAGGACTATTTCACATATCCAGAAGTTTCTAAAAAATTCTGTATTTAGCTATATGTTCTGATTTTTGGTTCATTCCAGGCACATGAGCATTTTTACATTATACAGGCCGGCAGACCTGGACTTGAACCTGCCACTTGGTGGTCTTACAACGTTAGGCAGCTAGGAGTGGCTGATGAAGGCTGGCCAGAGGGGAGGTGTCCTCTGCAGCGCCTCCAGGGGGATGTGCCTGCCACCCACCTCTACCAGGGCCCAATCCAACCCAGCCCTTCACGGGTACCCTGTAGTTTTCAAACTTCAACTCAATGATTATAACATTAAAAAGAATGTTTCGGGAATTCCCTGGCGGTCCAGTGGTTAGAACTCTGTGCTTCCACTGCTGAGGGCGCAGGTTCGATCCCTAGTCGGGGAACTAAGATCCAGCAAGCTGCGTAGTGCAGCCAAAAAAAAGAATGTTTCTAGAGTCATAAAATACTTGTACCTAAACTTGGCATGATTTCTTTTTTCTTAAGTTTTCTCTTTATGAGAGAAGGACTTAGCTGAATCCAGTTCCTTTTCCTGGTCTTCCTCAGTTCTTCCACTCCCAAAAGAAGCTTCCTGCCTTGATAACAATTTCCACCGTAAGAAATAAAAAGGACCCTATGTTCAACATTGTTCCTTCATGTTTCCCTAGTGGGCTTAAGGCCTCTAAGCCTTGGTATATTTATTTTTAAAACTCTGTTCCTGATCCATAGTAAGCCCTCAGTGTTTTTTTTTAATTAATTTTTATTGGAGTATAGTTGATTTACAATGTTGTGTTAGTTTCTGCCGTACAGCAAAGTTAATCAGTTATACATATACATATATCCACTCTTTTTTAGATTCTTTTCCCATCTAGGCCATTACAGAGTATTGAATAGAGTTCCCTGTGCTGTACAGTAGGTCCTTATTAGTTATCTATTTTATATATAGTAGTGTGTATTGTATATGTCAATCCCAATCTCCCAATTTACACCACCCCCCACCTTCAGTGTTCAATAACAGTAGTTATTACTGTTGTTATTTTATTATTGTGTGGTAGTTCAGACCAGTTTCATAGTCTTCATTCTCCCTGGGGAGACCCATCTTGGTGCTTTGTTGGTCTTTGAGGTGCATACAAGCTTATATTAGAACTCAAGGTGCTGCACCTTGGGAAAGAAGTTCACAAGAGGACTCCCAGTATGGATCACATAGGAGAGGGGTGGAAAGAGGGGAATTTAAACATATCAATAGATATGTGACTCAAATCCCAACTAATTTTTAAAAATTAATTAATTAATTTATTTTTGGCTGCATTGGGTCTTCGTTGCTGTGTGTGGGCTTTTCTCTAGTGGAGAGCAGGGGCTACTCTTTGTTGTGGTGCGCAGGCTTCTCATTGTGGTGGCTTCTCGTTGTGGAGCACAGGCTCTAGGCACACGGGCTTCAGTAGTTGTGGCATGCGGGCTCAGTAGTTGTGGCTCGCGGGCTCTAGAGCGCAGGCTTCAGTAGTTGTGGGGCGTGGGCTCAGTAGTTGTGGCTCGTAGGCTCTAGAGCGCAGGCTCAGTAGTTGTGGTACACAGGCTTAGTTGCTCCGCGGCATGTGGGATCTTCCCGGACCAGGGATTGAACCTGTGTCCCCTGTATTGGCAGGCAGATTCTTAACCACTGCGCCACCAGGGACGTCCCCAAATAATTTTTAAAAATAACATTTATGGTGCTTTTTTTTAAAAAATAAAAACAATACATGCTCATTGCAGAAAATTTTAAAAATAACATTTATTGAGTTTCTGTTTATAAAATTAACAGTTGCTTATTGAGGAAAACTCAGAAAACAGAGAGAGCTCACAGAGGTGCAAGGGCCCATGTGCGGCCTTGAATAGTCACGGGGAGGAAAGTGAGGAAGCGATGCCGTGAGGAATCGGGCCAGGATGGCACTGGACCGTTTATCTCCTCCTTGTACTGAGAGTCCAAGACCACCTCCTCTGTCTCCTCAGATTGACCAGCTGACTAAAGACTGGGCCTGTAAGTGGAACGAGTGGAAGGCCCTCGTGGAGCATTACAGAGTGGACATCAACAGGAGGAGGGCCGGGCTGGTCATCGACTCCAGCCTGCCACACCTGATGGCCTTGGAGGACGACGTGCTCAGCACAGGTGTCGTGCTCTATCACCTCAAGGTGAGTGGGCGGGCACACCCCTCTCTCTCCTTAAGCCGTTGGCCCCAGAGGTCAGGGAGGGAAAAGCTGGCAGCATCCAAAGCCGCAGAGCTGCTCTCAGGTGTGCCCTCAGGAAACTGGGCCTGCCAACCATGATCTGTTTTGTTTTTGTATGAATACAGCAGAAGACTAGTAATCAGAACAATCATTTGGTTTTCAGCTGCCGCTACTGTCGCTCTTACTTTTGTTCTCTGTGCCTAAATTTCCTTGTTTTAAAGTGAGAATAATGCTGCTTGTATTCCTTATCCGGCTTCCTGAAGCACAGGAGTGCAGTCATGGAGGTGAAATCCTAACCTCGAAATTCCGTCAGCACTCCTGAGCGCTCCCCGCAAATACAGGCTGCTCACAGACGGCTTTCAGAGGCTAAAGGGATCAAAAGATCTGAAACAGTTCCCTTCCCGTACTTTCCCACTTCATTCAACCCCCCTTCTCCATTACTAGGTTTGCCTGGGAAAGAAGAGAGGAAAGAAGGGGAGTAGATTTAGGAAGCTTCAAGAAAGCGTGCAGGAGTCCAGAGAGCTGGGGGGTGAGGGGTGACCAGGGCGTGACATGCAACCACCCACAGAAAATGGAGTGATGCGAAGGCCTTCCACAAGGACCTGGCTCCCCTGGTTCTTTGTCACCTGGAGGCCAGGGCCTCACTTCTGAATGAAGTGTTTTGAGGGTTAGTGACCCATGTAATCTCATATCCTGTCCTCATCAAAAGTGTCCTACTATAGAAGGACAGTCCCCATGGATGACTGAACATACTTTACGTGGCCAAAATCCCTATGCTCAGTGAAAATCCAGTCTTCATTTTCATAATTGTCCCCAGCACGTTAAATTGACATTTAAAAGGAACAGAGTTTATGGGGATGTGTGACGCTGCTGTCATCCCTGGAGAAATCCGGTTGCTATTGCTGCAGTACATGTGGTGGGAAGATGTCGGCAAGTCTCACACATTTAGAAAGTCTGTGTTCTGAGGATAAGCCCTCGGGGAACTTGTCAGGGACTGAGCCTCCCAGACAGACGGTTAAAGTAGCTTCTTTTTTTGACACACTATAAATCATCTCAGTGAAAATGCCTCAGGCAGAAGTGGCTGTTACCTTAATAACAAATCTGAACACCAAAGGCTATCGATCATTCCATTTGTCAGAACCATGGGGAGAGGTTGGAGGTCAAGGAGAGACCAGATGGATTAAAATGCTCAGTATTTGAGTAGAACTGATCTGATATATTGATTGGAGGTGGAGTGAGTGGATGAAGTTAGACGTCAAGTGGCAGAGCTTAGGGTCGCCGCAGAGGGTTGAAGGATGATGGGGAGATTGAGTTGGAGGCGGGAGATGGACGATGCTGCAGTGCTGGTGTCCTTGCCGAGTCAGTGCACTGGGGGTCACTCCCTCCCTCATGTTCTGACCGTGAACCTGGGGAAACAAGATTTCAGTCTACTTCTAATCGTGGCATTTCTGCAGGTTTTGTACCCATTTCCCCCCTTTTTGTTTGTTTAGATCCTGGTTTGGGTAGTAGTATAACAGTAGTCACTCAAGATTCTCTGTTTTTATTTGCTAACTTGGTTCTAGACCCAGAACTAGTCCCTCGCAGTGGCCTGGGAGCTGTTTGCCTGAGTCACCTTGGGAAGCACCTTAGGTGGGGAGAGGGCAGCAGGAAGGGAAGGTGGAGCAGGTTACTGATATCCTGGACTTCGTCTCATAACTGCCTTTGTGTCGCTGCCCCTCCCAATAAAGAGGCATAAAGAGGCAGAGGGGCAGCAGGCACAGGCGCCAGCTCAGCCCACGTTAAATGAGATGCCAGCACGTTTTTGGGTAGTTTCTGCTCTGCAGATCTAGAAGTTGGGATGTGCTGTGGCCTTTATTCCTTTGGGAGGAATGTGCCTCATCATCAGGGCTGACCTTGAACCCCTGAGAGTGGTCTTGACCCCCCTCCCTCGATTCTGGATGGTGGTGTCTGGAGACCAGCATCCGTTGGATCGTGTGATCCTCACTGGCTGAGCGGAAAAGCCTGGGCTCTGGCTGGTTGTGGGTGCGCGGGGGGAGCCAGAGCCTTGTTCATTCCTTCCAGGGGTCTTTCTCCTCAAGCGATTTTGTGGGAGCTACAGGGCCCTCCTTTCTGGCTGCTGATAGTGAAGCCTAGTGCAGAACTTTCCTGTCACTTCAAAAACATTGGTCACCGGACAGGTGATTTGGCGAGGTTGGAAACGCGTGGGCACAGGACCTGGAGAGACCTGAATTCTAGCCAGGGTCGTCCTGTTTAGTGCGTGGGCTCCCTGGGCAGCTTATCTCCTGTCAGCTTCAGATTCCTGACCGTAATACCTACATTCTGGGTTGTTAGGGGATTAAATGAGAGCTATCTGTAAAGCACTCTGCGCAGTGCCTGGGACATAGGGAACAGTTAGTCAGTAAATGATAAATACATATCTTGGGCTTCCCTGGTGGCGCCGTGGTTAAGAATCTGCCTGCCAATGCAGGGGACACAGGTTTGAGCCCTGGTCCGGGAAGATCCCACATGCCGCGCAACAGCTAAGCCCGTGCGCCACAACTACTGAGCCCGCGCGCCTAGAGCCCATGCTCCACAAGAAGAGAAGCCACCGCAGTGAGAAGCCCGCACACTGCAAAAAACAGTAGCCCCTCGCTCTCCACAACTAGACAAAGCCTGTGCACAGCAACGAAGACCCAATGCAGCCAAAAATAAATAAATAAATTTAAAAAAAGAAAAGATAAATACATATCTAAACTCGCATCTCTGTTGCCGTGTTGCTGCCTTCCTCAAACAGAGCTATGTGGTCTTAAACTGCATTGTTATAGTCCAAGGGCCAAAGGCCTTGTCTTCTACTAACCCAGTGATTCATTGATACTAACTCCAGTTTCCCCCTCCTCTCTTGTACTCTCTTCCAGTCTTTTTTGATTCTAGATGTGCTTTTCTCCTTTTTGTGCTTTACTCTTCTTAGAATCTGGTGTCTGTTAAACTTCATCTGCGGACCAAGAAGGTAAAAATCCTGTGCTTCCATTCATCATCCTAGAAGGCGTGCCTCTTTGAGACTGACTGGACCAAACTTGGAATACATTAACCTTAAGCCCTGGGAGAAAGCTATAACCATGTGCCCACTTCCTCAGACTAGAGAAGCTCTGATGGCCTAACTCCAGGCTATGGGACAGAAAGGAGCCGGCCAGCCCTAGTTGGACTTTGCAAAAAGCTGGTGCTGCTTTGTCATGCATTTTTCTGACCCCACCCTCTCAGGGGCTTCCTGGGCTGCAGCTGAGTGGGCAGAGCAGTCAGAACAGCCCAGAGCAAAGCCGAGAGGTGGTGTGGAGAAGGCTGGGGTGGGCATGGGAGGACAGTGATGACACTCAAAATAGGTGGGCTCTCCTTTGGGGGCAGGGCTGCGTCCCTTTTTATTCTCTTTAAAATGGCTTTGTTTTTTCCTTTAGGAGGGGACAACAAAAATAGGAAGGATTGACTCAGACCAGGAACAGGACATTGGTGAGTGACAGAGCATATGGGTCCGATGCTCCGTGGCAGGTATTCATGCTGGACGGGTTTCTTCAGAGGAACGTGACGGTGCTCTGAGAGGAAGGAATCTTTGAGGTCTGAGGGGCCGCTCCTCTTTCCCGGACAGGTTGTGGGTCTGGGACATGATAGGAGGAGACCCACACGGTGGGATGATCCAGGCCTGGATGGTTTCAGGCGGTGGCTCTTCCTCTCCTGTCATGATGTGAGATCTTCCAGATGTGGATTCTGATCTCATCAGAAGACTGGAGGAGGTGTTTCCCTGGGCTCTGCCTTCACCCAAGTGACCCCCGCCCCCTTCTGTAGTCCTGCAGGGTCAGTGGATCGAGAGAGACCACTGCACTATCACCAGCGCCTGTGGGGTCGTCATTCTGCGGCCTGCCCGCGGGGCCCGCTGCACAGTCAATGGCCGGGAGGTCACCGCCTCCTGCCGTCTGACCCAAGGTAGGGCCCCCTACAGCCCGGTTTATGCTGCGATGAGTGATGGACGAGCTCCATTCTCATGGGCCAGACCCAGAGAGCTCAGTGAAGCAGGCTTTAATGATGGAACACCCAGCCTCTGCACCCAGAGATCTGAAGATTCCCTAATACAGTCCTCTTCCCATAAACAAAGAGGCCCCAATTCCGGGGCTCCAGAGGAGAGAGTGACTCTCTGAAATTAGTACCTGTGTTTGTTAGCTCTGTGTCCTTGGGAAAGTCTCTGAGCCTCAATTTCCTATAAAATAGGAATAATAATAGGATCGTTGTGAGGATTGAATGAGCTAATCTGTGTAATGTTCTTAGCAGTGTTCTTGGCACTTAGAAAACATCCCTTATCATTACTGTCACTATTGCTACTACTATTAATCTGTTCAGATTCTGTCTGTCCTTTGAGGCTGAGCTTGGATACCCCCTCTTCAACGAAGCATTCCCTGACTACTCCACCTGGAGCTCCTCTTGCTTTCCTTGGGAATACCAGAGCTCCTCCTGTTCATCTCATTAATTCAATACATACATTGTATGATATCCAGTGAATACATGTCTTATTGACTCAGCTAAATTATCAACTTGTGGGGGCAGGACTTTGTGCCCCAGAACAGTGGCCTGCACGTTACATGCGCTCAGAACACGAGCTGTGCATTGAATTCACGTCGGTCTCTGTGCCACAGGAGCAGTCATAACCCTGGGGAAAGCACAGAAGTTCCGATTCAACCACCCCGCAGAGGCCGCCGTCCTTCGGCAGAGGAGGCAGGTGAGCACATGTTTCCACGTGGCTCCTGGCCTCCCTGCCTCTCCTTTCTGGAGGGGGTCGAGCTTTGTCCGGGTCTGTTGGGATGGGGGTGATGATGCGTCCTTCCTTGTCTGCAGGTTGGAGAGACTGTCGGTAGCAGTGGCTCTCTGGAGTGGCTGGATTTGGATGGAGATGTCACTGCCTCCCGGTTGGGCCTCTGCCCTTTGCTTGGGAAGGAAAGGTGAGAGACAGCTGCTCGTTCTGCTGTGGGACATTTTGGTTTTGCTTTTTAATTCATTACAATATGGAGCGGGGAGGAGATGAGTGTCGCAGCCAAGCTCGGAATGAGGCCTGGTCTGAACCAACGTGGGCGAGTGTTCTGAGGACGCTGAGCTAGCCACTCAGCTGGTGGTTGGCAGGGTAGTGGTCGTGGCCTTCATTCATTTCCCCTTGGGTATTGCAACTTTTTCATCACTGAAAGAGGTATATATCATGTGATGTGTCCTGTGGCCACCTTCCTCTGTCAACAAGATTTACACCTGATGTGTTTGTGGATATCTTTGCTGCTTTTGGACCTACCTCTTTAAATTCTATTAACCCCTTTAAATTCTGGCCTGCCTGTGTGTGAGCTCACGTGTGCGTCAGTTAGCTCCAGGACTGTGGCTTCCTCTGAGTTTTTAAAGTTACTGTGGGATTGAGAAGCCTCTTTTCCTCATGACCATGGGTCCAGTACTGTGCATGAGGGGCAGGAACTCCGGGAACAACATGAAGATATCTTGGGGCTCTGCCCTGTGCTACTCGCTTCACCTGCCTTGAGACTGTGGAGTGTGGGTCCGAGTTTTCTACATGATTCATGGGAACTGCTTTTCTTCTTCATAGTCGTTCTTTATCCATTTCTGCATAGAAGCCCCCTCCCAGATCGAGATGCCTTGTGGGTTGGATCCTGGGAATAGAGGTGTCCTCCTGTTGTGAAAGCCACAGTGGCTTGTACCTTAGAGACTTCCTGTAGAAAATGCCAGCAGGGGCCCCGGTACCTGTGAGACCCCTGGTATGGGGGGCTGTCCAGCACCACGAGCACGGGGTGCCTGGGAGGGTTTTGATGGCCCTTGGTCCCCTGCTGCTCTTTCCTCAGGCCAGGAGCCTTGCTGGCGGCTGAGGATAGCCTTGGGGCAGACCTCGGCGGTGAGATGTTGGATGGGGACAGGAGCGCTCTGAGGGGGGGGTACGAGCAGCAGGCAGGTGCTCCCAGAGGACGATGCTCCAGGGCCGAAGGGAGGATGGTCAGTGTTGGGTGACTGTGGGCCCTGAGGGGCAACATAGGGTGGAGCATATCAAGATCAAGGTAGACTCAGGACTGAGGCCGGGGCTCTTGTTTGTCAGAGTGGCCTCCCTTTTTGTAGTGAAGTCATGAAAGGAGGCCTTGTCTTAGGTCAGTTCTGTTGGGAAGTCGCACTGAGGATGTGTTTTTCCCAAAGTCCAGAGGTCTACAGGGAACGGTTCTTCAACTTAAAGAACCGTGGATGCTGAAGAGATACGTTGGCGTTGGGTAAAGAGGCCTTACCTCCTGGCTCTACGACAGAAAAGCTGTGTGACCTTAGGCAAGCTACTGAGTTTCTGAGCCTATTGGCTCACATCTAAGTAAGGATGCTACCGTCTCCCTCCCAGGGGTCCTTGTGACATGGGTTGAAAGAGCGAGTGCACATGGAATGCTTTGCCCAGTGCCCGACACCCCACAGCCCTGCTGCTGGGAGGCCCTCGCGGCAGGGGCTGCCCGGGAAGGTGGCCTCCCTTTTGCTTTCCTGTCCTCTCACCTTGCCCCAGTGGACCCATCCACCCCAGAGAACACTGGGCTTCTGCCTTTTTAAGGTCTTCTCAGGCTCTCTATCTCCATGGGCATGGACGTGACCTTTCAGCAACACCAAGAATACACCGTTTCATGCAGAGGACAGAGGGGGGGCTGGAGAAGCAGGCCTCTCCCCCTCGCTGCCTTCGCTCTTAAGCTCCAGCTCTGGGAGCCTGTGGGCCGGGCTGGTCCTGCCCAGCTACCATTGCCAACACGCGTGCGCCAGCCCGTGGCAGCAGCGGGTGGTGTGGGCTCAAGCCTCTGAGCGGGCAGAGGGGCCGGGAGAGAAAGTGAGTGTGCGGAGCCCTGCGCGTTGTCAGCAGGGCTTCCCATCTGGGCTTGTGTCTCCATGAGGGTCTCTCATATGCTCTTGGGTGGGGTCAGCTCCAAAGCCTCCCCGTGTCCTAGGTTTCCTTTCCGTCCTCTTTCTCTCTGGAGGGATGCTTCTCTGGTGGGGAGCCTGTGAAGCCAGAGCTGACTCCAGAGCAGGGGAAATTGGCCTGTCGGCCTCCTTTTCTCCCTGCAGCAGTGAGTGATCTGGACCTGAGAGCAGTTTGTCCTTGAAAACTGTCTGTTGTCCATGTTCTTGGCATTTTCCCATTGGGATTTTTGGGAGCTTAGCCTTAAGTGCCTAGAGCCCGGGGGACACTGTTGCTGCTGCCACCACCTCTGCCACCTCAGCGAGTAGGTGCCATTGCATTTCTGCTGTGGAAGCTGCCAGAGCCGAGCAGCCGGAGGGCGCGATGGAGTCCTGGCAGCAGCTGGGGATGCTGGAGTCCCCCAGGGAGAAGGGCACCATCTGAGAGGGACAGAGGTCCTTGGCCACAGGTTACTGAAGACTGGCCCTTGGTAATCTACCCAATGTATAGCATTAGGTCGGCGTGTTCTTTTTCACATGCTTTCGGGGAACTTGGCTGATGTACTGAGCACAAGAGACATTTTCAGTCTGATGGTGTATGGCTCCTCGGACGAATGTGCAGTGTCTGTGGGGCTCCTCCCAGACCGCCTCTCCTTGCGGGCTTGCGGCTGCTATGGAGGAAGCTGTATTGGGTCTGTAGAAGCTGACAGGCTGGCTACAGCTTTCCCCCGGGGGAGGGTGGAGGAGCTCTCTTCTAGGGAGAAGCAGATTGTAAATCTGAGGGCCCGGGGACAGTCAGAGAAGGAAGCTGAACACTCTCAGGGAATTCAGAATAAAGATCTCCTTCCTAGCCCTTGTATCTGATGGTGTGGATCTTAGCTGGGTGTGTCTAAGACCCTCTGATGGGCTAGGGTTTGTGATTCAGCCGTGTCTGTGGTCAGACACAATTTGGAGCTGTGACGCAGGCGTGATACATATAAATATATGTGTAAAATGTTTTCCATTAACTGCTTTTTCTGTTTGTGTGGCGCTAACCGGCTTCTTGTTCCAGTTGCTATCCCTGGCCTTTGCCTTGCGTGTGATGAACGGCGCCTTTCCTGTTTTCTGTACCTTCCACTCTTGTGTGTTGCCCTTTTGCCCACAGCAGCCAGCAGCCGTCTTCCCCAGAGCACACTCGCACAGGTACCTGGGCCCCTCCTGATCCCTGGACTCACTGTAGATTGAGTCACCTCCCAGCCTCCCTTCCAGAGGGGAGCCTGCTGTTGGGTCACCTCGCACCCACGCCCCCATCCATCCATTCACTCTCCCCCCCCGTCCCTCCTTCACTGTCCTCCTAAGGCTACATTAAGAAATCTTAATTTCTTCTAAGACAGAGGCAGCAGACTTTCTGTGACGGGCCAGGTTGTGCTGTAGGCTTCGCCACAGCTATTCCGCTGTGCCAGTGAGGCACGGAAGCCCCCGAGACGATATGTAAACCACGCGTGTGGCTGTGTTCCAATAACTTGATTCACAAAAGCAGGCAGCGCACCATTTAGCCCGCAGGCTGTAGTTTGGGGACCTCTGCTTTCATTCTGCTCTACAAAGTGGTAAACCTCCTAAGTGGAATGGACCCCTCAGAGCACACTACTCAGACGCTTTGCCATCTGCTTCTAGTGTCAAGTCACTTAGTGAATCTCCAAGCCTGAGAGCCATGGCCTCCTGGGGCTGGAAAGAGGGCCGAGGGCAGGATAAGCGAGGCTGGATGGGGCTTTTGTGTCAGTCTCCAGCAGACCCTGACCCTTCCCAGACGCTCCCTCTCCCAGCCCGGAGCGGAGCCCCGTGCATTTGGCTCTTCTTGAAACCTGAATGACAGGGACGGAGAGGCCCTGCAGAAACAGCATAGGAGGCCCTTGCATAGAAGTCCTGTGTGACCTAGGGAGAGGTTAGCATGAGGGGAGAAGCTGTCAGTCTTCAGAGGAAGGCTCTGACTCATCCATGGTCACGCAGGAACCTGGTGGCAGAGTAAAAGCATGACTGTAGTCTAGAATTTTTTTTTTTTTTTTTTCGGTGGAGGTGCCAGGGATTGAGCCCGGGTCCTCATGCAAGCCAAGAGAACCTTTTTTTTAAATAAATTTATTTATTTATTTTTGGCTGCATTGGGTCTTCGTTGCTGTGCTCGGGATTTCTCTAGTTGCGGCGAGCGGGTGCGCGGGCTTCCCACTGCCGTGGCTTCTCTTGTTGTGGAGCACGGGCTCTAGGCGTGCGGGCTTCAGTAGTTGTGCCTCGCGGGCTCTAGGGCGCAGGCTCCGTAGTTGTGGCGCACGGGCTTAGTTGCTCCACGGCATGTGGGATCTTCCCGGGCCAGGGCTCGAACCCATGTCCCCTGCATTGGCAGGCGGATTCTTAACCACTGTGCCACCAGGGAAGTCCCAAGAAAACCTTTTTAAATTTTGTATTATTGGAAAATTTTAAATACACTACAAATAATCAACTCATGGCTAATCTTGTTTCATTTATATCCCCAACTCCTCCCCACTGGATCTAAACAAATCTTGGATAGTTTCATCAGTAAACGCGTCAGCATGTATCTCTGAAAGGTGTGGTCGAGTCTAAAGCTCTTGAACCCTCTTCCAGGGCTCCTTCACCGAGAACAGCCCTTGAGTGGAGACCAGCTCTCCCCTGGGGCTCCTGCTGCACACACAGGTTGGCGTGTGTCTTGAGTTCCCTCTCCTCCTCCTACCACATCAAGAGGGTTTCTGCTTTAGGAGTGGAGGTGCAGTCGTGATCGCTGAACATGGAGGAGAGGGTTTCCATTCCCACAGTGTTTCTGGAGCTTCTGCTCTAGTCTAGTTACAACAGATTTTTAGCAGATACCTTTTTATTCTTTTTTAAAGGACAAAGTTTCTTGATTTAGCTAAAATGTTGTGTTTTCTAAAAACAGCCGCTTTACTTTCCTGGTTATTTTCCTTAACCAAAATGAACTTGTGTTTCTGCTAAACCCACAGTCTAAGAATATGCTAACCTCAGGACTGTTCTCCCCTCCCGCACTGTGACATCATGAGCTGCCTGTGACACCGTGCCTGTGTGTCCCAAGTTGCCGGGAGTCCAAAGCCCTCTCCGCCCTGTTGCATGCAGGACTCCCTGGGAGGGGCTGAGGCCGTGGAGGTGTGTGCTGAGCTGGGTTTGCATTTCCCCCGGGTAACCCCGGCCCCTGTGACAGGAAGGCGCTGGGAGAGCAGAGTGGCAAGGACCACAGGCCACCGAGGGCTGGAGAGACACCCTGCGGGGCCCAGATTCAGCAGCGGCGGCTGTGCTTCGTGGGGGATTTGAGGCAGCGAATCCTAGCGGGACAGATTAGAGCCAAACAGGAACGGGAACTGGACGGGACGTGTGCCAGCCAGCAGGTTAAAGACGGTAGGAGCCTGCTTCCCCTTCCCATCTCTCCACGCCGCCCCGGCCTTCTGTATTCTCTCCTTTGTTGTCTTTGTGATATGATGGAATCTTTGGTATTAGGGGTTCTCTCCCCTCTTTTAGAGACCAGAGGCTCTTACACGGGGCTGGAAGCAAGAATAAGGAAGCGACCTTCCTCACTGCCCTCATGCGCGCTTGTCCAGGTTCTGCTGCCGGCCCTAGCCTGTGCCCGCTGCCCTGCTGAGGCCCGGGGCTTTGTCCACTTGCCCTGTGGTCAGGGGCCCTGGCACTCCTGCCCCAGAGGGCCATGTGGCCCACATCCCGCCACGTCACCCTGGCCAGCTCTTCACTCTGTGCAGGTGCAGCCGTGGCCGGAGGTGCCTGAGTCCAGGGAGGGAGGACGGGCTGACCTTCTCTCAGGGTATTTTTGGTTCGCAGACCAGCAGTGGCTGCTCAGAGAAGGGACCTGGCCGGCCGGCTTGCAGCAGCAGCTGCAGCAAGACCGTGTAGAAGAGAAAGAACTTGCAGCCACTGTGCCATCTGATTCATGGTGCCAGACAGACCCTGAGACTCAGCCATCTCCCCTGGTCCAAAGCCAGAAGAGGGTGGTGCACCCGCAGCTCCTGCGGAGACTCGCGCTTCGGGTGGCGGAGCAGAACGGCCGGCAGAGAAGGGTCTCGTTCCAGCTGGAGAGGATCATCGAGAAGTCGAGGCTGCTGGAGGCCCACAGGAGACCGGAGCAGCTCAGGGCGCTGTGCTGGCTCCAGGATGACTGCCCCCGGAGGCCCACCTTCCCGGCCCCCTGCCCTGGTGCCCTGGTCCCAGGGCCTCAACGTAGAAGCAGATTGACAAGTTGCAGTTCTTTGAGCCTCCGAAGGCCCTGCAGCCGGCACTCGGCCCAGCTGCGCAGGTACAGCCAGCGGAGGCCGCCTCGGGGCACTGGCTGAGGTTTACAGCCTTGTTGCCCGGGCAGCGATCTTTACTTCCTGGGGCCTCAGTTTCCTCCATCTGTGAAATGTAAAGATGTGTCTACTCTTCTCTTCCTCATCACTTTTTCTCCTGATCACTCTCTTCTTTCTCTGTAGTTGATATCTTCTAAGATTTTCCCTGCCCCCACTCTGAGGGGCAGCTCTTGCTTCTTTGATCATATCTGCTGAGGGAGAATCTCAGCTTCATTTTCCGTGTGCTCTAGACCCTGACTACCCACATATGTCTCCTTGTGTGTGTCCTGCCGCCACTCTGTCTCATATTGCCTCAAACCACACTCTTCCTCCCTCCCCTCCCCTCCCCTCCCGCCCGACCTGCTGGCTCCAGTCAGTTTCCCAGCCCACCTACCATGCTGAGCAAGTGAAACACTCTCTTTCTGACTCCTGGGTTCATTTTGGGATCCTCCTTGTTTCTTTTCTCCTTCACTCCTCACATTCAGTCAAGGTGAGGATATGTTATCTCCAGACTGCTTGGAGCAGAGGACTCTGTCTACCTCTATATCCTCCAGGCCTAGCGCAGGGCCTTGCCCATATTAGGTGCCCAATTAATGTCTATTACTATTATGTTTGCTTACCAATCTGGTCTTTAGAGTACTAGGTAGGCTTTTTTTTTTTTTTAAGTTTTATTATGAAAAATTTCCAACATACACAAAGTTGAGAGAGTTGTGTACCTGTCACCCACGTTCAGCAAATGTCAAGATTTACCATGCTTGCTTTGTCTCCCCTCCTTCCTTTTTCTGATGAAGCATTTTAAAGCAACTTTTAGACGTGATGTCATTTCAATCCTACATCAAGTATACACTTCTGAAAAATAAGGAGTTTTCTTATAACCACATTGTCATCACACCCAACAAAATTAAGATTAATTATTCAGTATAATCAAAAACCTAGGCCATATTCAAATTTCTCTAATTGCCTCAAAATATATATTTATAGTTAATTGAAATTAAGGTCCGATAGAATTTACACACTGCATGTGGTTGTTATGTCTTTTAAGTTTCTTTTAATCATGCTTTTAAAAAATTTCTTCATATCGTCGATTTGTTAAAGAAAGCGGGTCAATTCTGTAAAATGTGCCCCTTTATAGATTTGTCTGTTTGATTCCTTGTAGTGCCATTTAAGTTATTCTTCAGTTCCTCATGTTGGAAGTTTTCCCTAAAGGCGTGATTAGATTCAGATTCAGTTCAACCTTTTTGTAAGATAAAGAAAGTGAGGAACAGAGTGTACCTGGGGCTTCTTTGAGAGCCAGGACTATAGTCTGCAGTTTCCTTATGTACCTATAGAGCTGACCCCGAAGGCTATAGGAGACAGTGACATTGGCCTAGTTTTAAACCTCTTTCAAAACAAACTAAGTGGGACTATATATTCCTTCTATCAGCAGGAAGTAGGGACCTCTTGCTTTTCTGAGATGGCTTTCCTTGTCTCCACAGTGTTTTCCTGAATTGGGATCCCTCCACCACGTTACCTCCTATGCCTGACCCTACTGAGCAATTATCAGAGAAAACCCCATCAGAAGAGTACTTGCCCCAGGCTGCTTATTACCCCCCAAGGACAGGGCATTTCCTCAAGCATGCCCTCCGTTCCTCCGGCGAGGGGCAGCTCTGCACAGCCAGGAAGGCCCTGGCCAGGAAGGGAGCCTCACCCCCTGGCACCTGCCTCACTGAGAGCTGCGAGTCTGCCAGTGTCCAGGAAATGGAGAGAGTGGGTAAGCAGCCCTGTTAGATGGTGGCCCAGAGTTTAGCAGCTAGCAAGCTAAAGCCATGGGATAAGCCGGAGGTCCTCACCCCTTCCACCCAGACCAGGAGGGCTAAGGCCACTCACCAGCAGGGTGGGGAAAAGAAGGGAACCTTAGGCCCCATGAGGCTGCTGAGGGAGCCAGTTGTGGCTCCTCACATCCCCATGGATCCAAACAGGCCACTGGGCATGGAAAGGCAGCCAAGACTTTCTGGGAAGAATCCACCCCACCTTCTCCAAGCGGGGCATCAAAGAGGCAGCAGAGGGTCCTGGCAGCTAGGGTTGAAAAGTCCTCTCACTTGCCTCACAGCAGCCCTTTGAAGAGGCGACACAGTGCGGGGGACCCAGACACCACGGCCTCACTCACAGGTTCCAGCCCCGTAGTGGATCTTGCAAAAAAAAAAGGTGGTGATTTATCTGACGCAGATAGCAGTCACTCAGTAGATTCTCTCTCCTGTGTCTGTGCCAAAGCCCTGCTGGAGCCACGGAAGCTGGAGGAGCCCCAGGGGAAGGAGCGGGATCTCCCAGAGCCAGATGACTCCGACAGCGAAGACAGCCAAATATCTGAGGACTCACTGGCCGAGAAGGGGTACCAAAGCCCACAGGACAGCCCAGGGCTCAGTTATCTCACCCATGGCCATGGCCACTCCAGGGCCAGAGCTCAAGCCTCTGTGAGGGGCTTCACCACATCCTCAGACAGTCGACTGTTCACCCAGACTCACAGGAGCTTTTCCCTCGACAGCCTGATTGACGCTGAGGAAGAACTGGGGGACGATCGGCAAGAAGAGCCTTTCCTCCGTTCAGCTGACGAGATGCCCACGGAGACTTTCTGGCGCCTGCAGAGCTCCAGTCTGCCCGCAGGGGACCAGGAGGCAGTGTGCAGGCCTGGCCCCATCAGCCACAGAACAGGAGCCAGGCTCGATGCCGCCCTGCCAGTGAGCAGTTCATGTTACCTGGAGCTCCAGCCCCACTGTGAGCAGCCGGAGTTGGTGGTGGAGGCAAGCTCCGCAGAGCAAGCCCACACTCTCCAAGACGTGCAGCTTTCAAGAGGGAGCCCTCTGGTGTCCATGGATTCCTGGTTCTCCTGTGACTCCAAGATCAATCCCAGTAGCCCCCCAGGTTCTTTATGTCCAAGGCCTGACATCCAGGATGTTCAGCCCTGCGGTTGGGAGAGGCCTGGATACTGGCCCAATATGGAAGAACTAAAGTCATCAGATACAGAAACAGTCCTGTCCTACAGCTCCAAACTGCCCCTGGGCGGTGCTGAGCTGCCCTGCAGTGTCAGAAGTGTGTACACAGTCCCTGTTTCTGATACGACCAGGGTGTCCCTCTGGGGCTCTAATAGGCTTCTTCAGCCAGGAGCCGATGGCACCTTTCAGGCCAGAGGGGTCCCTGACGTGGCCCAGCAGGGTGTCTCTGAAGCATCCAACTCTAGTGTGTCAAGCTTGTTGGCTGCCTCTGCCACCTCATTCACTTACGTTGGCAGTGCCTGTGAGAGAGACTGGGCTGCCCTTCAGCAGAAGTACCTCCTTGAACTGTCTCATCCTGTTTTGGAGGCCACAGGAGCACCCAGTCTTCCTCCTCAAGAGAAGGGAAAGCCCTCGCTTGAGGAAGACTCTGGTTCCCTGACCCAAGCTTCTGGCAGGGGAGGAGATGCTCTATTGCCAATTGGTCCTGGGGTATCTAGCAGCCCGGATTTCAACAACTTTCCTATCCATCTGTCCAGAATTAGGCGTTTGAGAGCTGAGAAAGAACAGGACAGTCTGCGTGTCGAGGTAGAAGGTACTTCAGATTTCTTTACAACTAGTGAGAAAGAGGTGAGTCATAGTGGAACTTATTCAGCGGACGTAGAATCATCGACTTCTGGAACTACAAATGCGCAGGTCTCTACAGCAGCGAACAAGACAGCGCATCCCGTGATGGAAGCATGGGGAGTCAAAGAGAGCAGCTTGGAAGAAGCCTCTCAGAGTAGCGAGAAACCTGGACTCATGACGTCCTCTGATGAATGTTTCATCCTAACGAACGCTTGTCACCATATTGTCACCATAGACACCAAAGAACCCCATTGGCCCCGAGGCTGGGCTCCTTTGAGGAAGAATAGTGCAGACCCAGGGAGGCAATTAGGTCAGAACAGCCACTGCCCCCTGCAGGAAGAGAAGGCAGACTCCCAGGAGAGCTCCAAGGAAGCCGGTAGAAGACACAGCAGGTTTTCCTTTGCCTTTCCTTCAGGTCCAGAGCTGTACCTCCACTCTGCTCCCTGGAATCCACTCCCATCTTCCCTGCAGCCACCTCCCTTGGAAACATTCTATGTGACCAAAAGCCGAGATGCCCTAACAGAAACCGCCTTGGAAATCCCGGCTTGCAGAGAAGCAAGGGCGCCCTCCCCACCTCCCAGGGAAGCATGGGGCTTTGGACATGAGCACCAAGTCCTCCAAAATGTGTATGTGAAGAATAAATTGCCAGTACTGTTACAAAACCAGAATTCCAAGATTGCATCATCTCAGCAGGTCACAGCAGAGAGGCCAGTTGATCTGAACACCAAGGAAGTTTGCAGAGAAAAAGGGAAATGCCTGGGAAACATTAAAGAAGAAAACCATAATTCAGTTTATTTTTTTGTCACTCAGAACAGACATTTTCTTCCATCTACCAGCATAGAAGTATGTGAATTTGAAAATCAAGTTGGAATTTTAAATAAACACAGTCTTCCAATGCTCAAGCAGGGAGAAAAGGCTACTGTACAGTCCTACTGCAGTGTTTCCTCAGACAGTTCTGGGTCAAGGAATTCTCTCCTGGTGTGTGAATCTGAGACGGGTGGGGAAGAAGAGCAGGGGCAGGATGCAGTCCTCAGAGAGACCCAGGCCTTTGACATGAAGAGACGGTTTCCTTCCGGGGTCAGGTCTGATTTCATCTATAAAACCATCAATTTAGGCCTTGACAAGGACAAGATAGAGGAAGCTGCTCTTTCTTTGAAGTCCAGATCAGTACATCATAGAGTAAGCAGCCCAGAGACAGCAGCCCAGGATGACAGTCCAACCCATAACGGGGAAAGGAGGAATGAAATTGGGCTTCTTGGAAAAGCGCTCCATCCCAAAGACGGCTCAGAAGAGTTTAAGTTTCCACAGGCAGAGTCTACATATGAAAGATTCCAGTCAGTTACATGCTTTCAGGAAAGAAACCTCGGTGAATGCAAGGTCCCTGGAAAGGTGCGAGAAACGTTAAACCCCAAAGGAGAACCTCCTGGAAAGAAATGGAGTAAAAGAGATAATAATGCTGATGAGATGGCTAGGCTAATTAGGAGTGTAATGCAGCTGGAAAATGGCATCTTGGAAATTGAATCCAAACAGAGTAAGCAGCTATATGCTTCCCACACACCGGGAGTCAGTAAGGAGTTTATGTTCCAGGACCAGAAGGACCAGGAGATGGCTGACCATGTGCTGAGGCCAGGCAGCTTTAGAAACCACCTGTCCTTCAAGGATCAGCCATCTTCTCCAAAATGGAAAGATGATGTTATCTTTAGGGATGGTGAAGCTGGACAAATGGAGGTTAACAATAGCATTGATCCCCGGGTACACGACATCAGATTTGTGAAAGGGCACACCTACCCAGCTGTATTAGACAGACCCGCCAGGGACACTGGTGGTTATTTAGGGAAATTTACAGTTTGCAGAGAATGCACCAACACTTCTGCTCATCCAAGGAAAACGAAAGCTTCGGCTAGAGCTCTGCCATTGCAGCCCATGCCTGAGAGGACTTCTGAGGAGGGCGAGCTGGTGAATGCAGTGTACCCCAGACGGCTGCCCCGTGGCTTGGGAAGTCTTGAGGAGCTGGAGACTGTGAAGGGTTTTCAGGAAAGCCATTTTGCCAAACACATACGTACTTCTAAGCAAGAGGAGCCAGAAGTTCAAGGCAGAGTTGAAGAAACGGCTGTGCAAAGAGGGGGCCTACAGGAGAAAAACAAAGTGGTTTCATCAACTCAGAAACTCCCTGGCCCGTGCCAGCATTGTGTGCGCACATTTTTCAGCCAAGAGACTGGCCCATTGCCAAGCCAGCCAGAGTCCTGTATGGCTCCTCGCCGAGACCTGAGTAATAATGCCTTGCCCTTGAATTCAACAAGGCCGCCAAGGACCTATCTTTATGTACCTGGTACTATAGGCATCTCTTCTGTTGACTATGTGCTGGATCCCACCCTGTTGGAAATGCCCACCAGTCCCTTGGTAACTGGATCGGGGCGTCAGGACCAGAGTGGAGAGCCCGGATGCCACAGCCCACGGCAGGGAGACGATAGACAGGGCTGCTCCGTGGCACACCCTGCTTGGTGTGGGTCTGTGATATCCATGGCTGTGGGATCTCGCAGTCAATCCAGTGCACCAGCGAGCATTCCCCTGGGGGCAGAGGGCAGGAGGTCAACAAGCACCGGACTGCAAGGCCACGGAGGGGACCTCAGAAGCACCTTGCTGGGCTTGGGTAGCAGGGTGGGTTCTCCTTCTGAAGCCGAGGCAGCTGTACCAAGAGGACCAGGCAGAACCAGTTCCCTGAACAGGGCCTCTAGCCCGCTTGAAAGGGCCAGCTGCCCCTTAGAAGAGGGGGACAAGCGAGGCAGGGGGGAGAGGCAGAAGGCAGAGAAGGAGGCCGAGGACCTCAGTCCTGCCAGTGGTGCTTTCTCAGCACCTGTGTCCTTGCCAAGGGTGCCTCAGCCGGAGCCGTCTGCCCATCCACCCACGTGCCTGGCTGAGTTGGAGGAGATCGGACAGGCAAAGGCCCAGGGGAAGCAGCTTCACAACGTGGTGGCTGGGGGCACAGTCCTTCCTCACGATGAGACGCTATTAGGACCTGAATGTTCTTCAGGGGCCCCTGGCAGGCCTCAGTGTCCTCAAATGGGCCAGTCAGTGTCAGCCAGGACCAGAAATGAGCGTGAAGCACGGGGATTTCATGTGGTGTCTCTCTCTGCTAAACCAGGACACCTGTCAAGTGATGAGAGGACATCTGTCCTTCAGGCCACACCCCCCTCTGCAGACAGCTGTCACCCTCTGCCCAGGACTGACACTAACACAGGGCCACGGCACCCCTCACGGACTTCCTCCCACGCTGACCCTGCTCCAGGTAAAAGTCACTGTACCGGAAAACTGAGACATTTCCTGGGAGCCAGTGAACAGTTTGTGTGTCACACTAGCTCTTCTGAAATCATAGAGAAAGAGGGAGAAGCAACCAGAACACCTTCCTCTGCTGATGCTTTGGGC